>NC_136261.1:151030011-151492511 GCF_964187855.1 Myxine glutinosa | reverse complement strand
TGCCGTGCAAGCATCTCTGCCGTATATCGCTGCTGTTTTGTTTTCGCATTTTGGTTATTTTGGAGCTTACGCCACCCGCCACCAGGTGGGTTCCAGTCACGTGGTTATCTTGCCGTGCAAGCATTTCTGCCGTATATCGCTGCTGCTTTGTTTTCGCATGTTGGTTATTTTGGAGCTTACGCCACCCGCCACCAGGTGGGTTCCGGTCACGTGGTTATCTTGCCGTGCAAGCATTTCTGCCGTATATCACTGCTGCTTTGTTTTCGCATGTTGGTTATTTTGGAGCTTACGCCACCCGCCACCAGGTGGGTTCCGGTCACGTGGTTATCTTGCCGTGCAAGCATTTCTGCCGTATATCACTGCTGTTTTGTTTTCGCATGTTGGTTATTTTGGAGCTTACGCCACCCGCCACCAGGTGGGTTCCGGTCACGTGGTTATCTTGCCGTGCAAGCATTTCTGCCGTATATCGCTGCTGTTTTGTTTTCGCATGTTGGTTATTTTGGAGCTTACGCGACCCGCCACCAATTGGGTTCCGGTCACGTGGTTATCTTGCCGTGCAAGCATTTCTGCCGTATATCACTGCTGCTTTGTTTTCGCATTTTGGTTATTTTGGAAGGGTCCTAAGAAATTGAGTGCCAAGGGCAGTATTGAGAAGAAGAAGAGGATGATGTGCTTGGATATAAAACACGCAATCGTCGAAAAACATGAGCGAGGTGTGCGTGTTGTCGACTTGGTGAGGCGGATGTGAAGGCAGCTGAAGATTTTATTATAACTTTTGCCGAACTGATAGAAGCCGAACGATACATCCCCCAGCAAATCTTCAACTGTGACGAGACAGGGCTCTTCTGGAAAAAGATGCCGAGGAGGACGTATATAACGGCAGAGGAGAAGAGCATGCCAGGCCACAACTTGTTCAGAGTGCCGGCGATAGCTCGCCTTCTCTTTGTGGAAAACACGGTGAGATCCTTAACATCCAACAACTAATGGGATGCAAACGGGGCGCCCAGTTTAGTGGTACACACATTGATGAATCACCCTGCCTGTGATTCACCCATGACAGGTTATAGCTGGGTCGGGATTCAAACCCAGGCTGGACAGTTTAGAGTCAAGTGTGCGTACCTCCAGTCCAGGCCATCCTGCCAACTTGTATGCTGCATACAGGTGAAATATAAAGCGCGAGATATTTTTATATATACTGTATATTAAAAAAAAAATTGGTGTGGTTTTTGGCGGGCTGGAACGGATTAATAGCATTTCAATGCATTTTAATGGGGAAATTTAATTTGAGAAACGAGCAAATTGAGTTACGAGCTCGGTCACAGAACGAATTAAGCTCGTAAGTCAAGGTTTCACTGTATATAGCAATCAAAAATGAAACATATAATTGGTTATACTTGTTAGTTAATCAAACATCATTAAGACAAAGGGGGAGGAGGATCTCAGGTCCCCACACATATATATATATATATATATATATATAT
The DNA here is from genome assembly GCF_964187855.1 of Myxine glutinosa. NCBI lineage: Eukaryota > Metazoa > Chordata > Myxini > Myxiniformes > Myxinidae > Myxine > Myxine glutinosa. The sequence continues at coordinate 151,491,030 of NC_136261.1, read as the reverse complement.
ATATATATATATATATATATATATATATATATATTGTTGCGGAGATGAGGACTGTATTTTTTTGATTGTGTGCTGTATTATTATTATTATTGTTTATTCTGCGCCCCCCTACCTCCGGAGCTGTGTAAAGGTGAAAGGGCATCCCATAATTAGTCCACAAGCATACACGTCAGCCAAATAATAGAATACCCCTGTTTGATAGTTATCTCTTATTCTGTGTTTTAGGGTAAGGCTGTGTCTCCCATTAATTGAAGTACTCCATTGCACCAGTGAAAGAGAATAGATCCCCTTTCATTCCCATCCCCAAAATCTCCATTTCCAATTACATCCCCTCTCGTGATTGCCAACCCTCGATTGCCAATTACCTCCCCTCCAATAACCGCCATTGACCACGAGGCAGGGTCGGAGAAGAAAGGCGTGTCTCCACCTCGTCATTGAGGGGAAGAGGGGCGTGCCCGCCCGTCGTCATCAAGGGCGGAGCGAGAGGGTCGCGTGACCAACCAGGGCCGAGGTGAGCACACCGATGGGCGTGTCCTGAAGGCCGGCGGCTTGATCGCTGGAGGCGCTATAAAAGGCGCGCACGCAAGAAGCAAGTGAGAGTCGTGAGTTGGTCGTCAGTGGAGGAGTCAGTCAGTGGAGTCGGTGGTCAGCTGGTTGCGTTGGTTGCGGTGAGGAGTCGGTGGTGGTGGTCAGTTGGTTGCGTTGGTTGCAGTGAGGAGTCGGTGGTAAAGAGTGAACGAACGCACAAGAAAGAGTTGAGGGCTTGGACCAGACGAGTCGGACAAGGCCTGGCAAAGCACGCGACGTCCACAGCAGCCACAACAGCAGCTTGGGGGCCGTGAAGGAACGGCGGCTGCTAAACGCGCCGGTTGTGCTGCAGGACCCCCTTGGACCTTCCTCTCCCTCCAGCCATCCACCTCCTGCCTTTCCACCCTTCTTGTGTACGTGAGTTTGTTTTGTTTGTTCTGTCCCAGGGTTACTTAAGTCTGTATAAGCTAATAATTGCACTGTGTCACCTGCGTCTTATGTGTTGTAAATAAACCTTGATTGCTCCTTTTTGCTTGTGTAAATAATAAATCCCATTACTCATCTGTACGTCTTCTCGTTTTATTCCTTTTCCTCTTTGCATTCGTCGTTTTAGTCTTTTCCCTATTGAATAGCTGCGGTGCGATCCGGCCAACGTTTGGGTGGAATCGGGTGAGTCGGGGATCCTGTAACGGTCGCGGTTGGACCATCCGCTCGGCCCATCATAACATCTAAACCGCGATCAGTAACAATATATATATATATATATATATACACACACACACACACACACACACACACACACACACACACACACACACACACACACACACACACACACACACACACACACACTGATGCGTTTATTTCCTGTGCAATTCTACTTTTCCGACTGTATTCTTACTTTTAGAGAATACAGTAGGAAAGGTAGAATTGCATAGGAAATAGTATGGACCGTGTAATGTGTAGGAGCATTTCAATGTACTAAGTAGGGAAAATGTAGCTTCAGGTTAGGTTTAAATGTTCATCATACGAGGGATGATGACGTGTTAATTAGTAGTGGGGTTTAAGGCTAATTCCCCTGTTCGTGATACCCTCTGTGGCCATCCCTAACATTTATGGCAACTGCCGGCCAAGCCTAACATCAGCCGGCCACAAGGCAAAGACCCGCCCAGGAGAGGGTGAGCTACCATGATTCGGTGGGACAGGGCCGGCAGGCCACACCTCCCGAATGACGTGGGTGGAGCGCGAGGCGAGCTCAAAGAAGCAGCTTCGCGATTGGTTCGGTGAGCGAGAGCGCAGCCGGCAGCATAAAGCTTCGCGATTGGTTCACGCCGCAGAAGAAGCTTTGCGATTGGTTCTTCATAGGGGAGAGCGTGATTGATCCTTGGCGAGCAAGGAAATTTGTGTCTTGGAGGAGAGCGGGTTTATTTATGGTGTTTTGACTGCTGGGCTCATCAAGGAGCGGAAGGCTGCGCTGTCCTTACCAAAACAGAGGAAGAAGAAAGGGCCGTCTGCATGCTCGCCCCTCGCCTCGTTCCCAGGCACCTTCAACACTCGGCGTTGCCGCCATTTTGCCGGCTGCCACCTGGTGGCTCTAGGGTTTCGTCAACTGCCAACGCCAAAGGATCCATTTTTGGGCCACAGCTAAGTGCCTAACGAAGTATTATTATTTTCTTACCTTTCCCCGTGTACGTGGTTTGTGGCTGTGTCGAGGTACCTCACCGTATAATTTTACTTCAGCTTAATTTCTGTTATTTTCAGTCCACACCTTTATTTTACTGTACATCATTATCGTTACCTTTTCGTTGTTGTGTTCTTTGTTTGGATTTCGGAATAAACCCATGTTTTCCTGTAGTTAAATGCTTTGTGTCTCTTCCATCCTGCGCGCGCAATAACCGCCATAATTGGGAGATCACCTCAGGAGTTAAGGCTGGTTCATTTCATCCATCCAAGGCTGGTGTTGACTAGCTGCAGATGTAACAATACATTTTTATTTTTTACAAATAAAATGGCCGCCGGTCTACCAGTCGGCCATCTTTGATCATATCGCAAAATAAAGTGAGGTGTTTGTGCCAACTTTGAACAAAATCGGACCATGCATGTCCATGAAATTGTTTGAGACGCGCTTCAGTAACAAAATGACTGCCAGTCGGCCATCTTGGATCTGATCTATAAAAAACCCCACGTGCATATGCAAGCCATAATTTGTTATCTGTTTGCCAAGTATGAACAACATCTGCAAATGCGTGTCCGATAAATGGTTGAGGACGTGTTGAACATCGGGGTTTTTTTACAACTAAAATGGTTGCCAGTCGGCCATCTTTGATCGCGTCGTGAAACGAAATGATGTGCATGTGTATACCGTGATGTATTGTCTTTGTGTCAAGTATGAACAAAATCTATCCATACATCTCCGAGATATGGTTGCAGACGCACGGACACCCGAGACTAAATGCATAAGCCCCCGTTGGAATGCAATTAGTGCCTTGAGAACCAAACGGCATACAATAACAATCCACATAAAAACAAACTGAATAGCCATAGAGTTATGTGTGTTAGTACTCTTTATTTCATAATTCTGTTGTAATTTGTTTAAAGTCAAACCTCATTTTACCTGGACGAAATATCTTTTATCCTTTGCCGAGTGACTGGACGAGCAGTTTGCAAAGCAGTTTATACGGACTGTCTGGCTTGGCAAGCGATAGCAAGCTGCTTGCTAACGGAACACACCATTTGTAAAGAAAGTCATGTATAAATATCTTCACTCTTGGGGCATTTAAAATTACGCCTTTGATGTTGAAACTTGCGAATAATAAATGCCAAGCAATCCCATGTTGTGCCAAAATATAATAAATAAATGAAGGAAACACACGACACCATCTTTACCACTCGTTTGGTTCAACGAGAATGGTGAGAGGTGAGAAGAATGAGATTACCTGCTTGTCCTTCTTCTTAATGCCAAAACTTTGCACACCGAGTACGCTCACCTCGATCTTTGACAAGATGTTGCTTTGAGTGCTTAACTTCACGCACAGACAAAGCAAACTCAAACGGACTGCCGGTTTCGACACCAGCAGCAGTTTTAGTGCCTTGATTAATTGGTTGTTTGTTTTAAATGTTTATTATTTAATTACGAGGGGCAGTGAATAAGTAACCTTAATATATTTTTCACAACTTGTTTATTGCATGTATGTGTGTAACGACTGTTATTTTTCAACATAATCTCCATTGTGTTCAATGCATCTTTTCAGCACTTTGCTAAGGCCTGGATTCCTCTGGAATAAATAATTTTTTGGCTGCTTGTATAGCCATTTGTGCACTGCCTCTTGGACCTCTTCGCCCGATCGGAAAGTGGTTCCACCAAGCGCCTCTTTAAGGGGCCCAAAGATGTGGTAATCTGAAGTGGCGAGGTCTGGCGAGTAGGGTGGATGAGGAAGACACTCAAAATGCAGGTCCTCGATTGTTGCAGCTGTAGTGCGGGCAATATGGGGCTGAGCATTGTCATGCTGCAACAAAACACCGGTAACGAGTAGTCCACGACGTTTTGATCTGATTGCTGGTTTCGGATGATTTTAAAGGAGGTCGCAGTATGATGCACTGGTGTCTGTGGTCCCTCTGGGCATGTAATGGTCTACAAGTGGGCCTCACCTATCACAGAAGAGCATCAGCATCACTTTTCCAGCAGACAGCTGTGTGCGGAATTTTTTGGGCTTTGGGGGAAGTTGAATGGCACCACTCTTTGCTTGCCCTCTTCGTTTCTGGCTGAAAGTAGTGAACCCAGCTTTCATCCCCATTCACTACACCCTGTAAGCCACAGCACATTGTGGCTTTAGTCACATGAATATCTTGCATAAATATTGCCAATGCTGCCTTAACTGTTGCACCAGAAGAAAATGCTTGCCTTCGACCCTCACGTTTAGAAAAAAGTAGTGTAGCAGCATAGCAAACCTGTTGTGCATTTTGTGATACAAGCACCAAATTTGGCACAAATGTACATTAATATGTTGCGAACATTTTCAGATATTGGGCCACTTGAAATTCTCTCTTTATGTCCGCCATATTGGATTTCAAAATGGCCGCCACTTGAAATCTACATTTGCTATTATCTCTGGACGTAATGCAGCTATTGACTTGATTCTGGTATCTAAATGTATGTTTTTGGGGGCAAGGAATCCAATGGTACCAATTTCAACTTAATATTATCTATCACAGTCTGTTATATAATTTTATTTGGAAATTATCTAGGCAAATATTGGATTCAACACAATACTTTGAAAAGAATGTCTTAGTTCTGTAAATGTCTTAGGTATAATACTGACATGCTACATGGTCTAGTATTTGAGGCTAGGTGTACTGGTATCTGAGGCTAGGTATATACCGGTACTGAAGATACGTGTACATAAACAGTGTCATGTTAACAAGTTCAGCATTTCCACAAGTACATGTATGTTGTTGACTCATCGTCATGTGCAGTCCCCTTCACACACACAGAGGGCTGTGCACTGAAGGGCAGCCTTTTTGCACTTGCAGCGCCTCACACACCCTTTCTTGCACTTGCAAGAAACCAGCTCAATGCAGCTGTGAGCTGCCTCAGTTAGCCTGGTCCAGTAAGGTGTGTACTGTCCTTCTCCAGTCCTTGACCAACCCCAGTTGGTTGGTGGAGGGAGCTCTGGTGCTGGCAGCAGTATCTGACCCCACACATGTCCACCTTGATACACTGCCCTCTTGACATGTTCCTCCAGAGCTGCCTTCGTTGGAGGGATGAGCTGCACATTGTTCTTCCTTGCGAAGAGTTTCCTCCTGGCCTTGTCAATGTCTGTGCATTTGCTGGTTCGATCATACAACAGGATCACGAACCTCTCGATGATGCGCATTGCATCGTCTGGTATGTCACGAGGTGCAGAGGACAGCAGCAGCAGCGCCTCAGTGAGTTCTGGCAGTACCGTCCAGACTGCCCACGCAGTGTTCTTGCCATGTCTATGAAAACTAGACACAGTGTCGCATCCAGTTAGAGCGTGGAACATTGGCAGTGCACGAGCCTTCTCTCGTCCCAATCCAGCTGCTATTTCGTGTGCTGCTAGGTATCGGAAACTCTGGCCTGTTCCGAATGCCAGCCACAGTTTGTCTTCTGGTTGCAACTCCTGTGCCAGGGACACTGCCAGCACCACAACATCGGTGTCTACAGTCCGGATGAGTATTGCATGGTGTCCATGCTGGACTGCGTGAGATGCATGCAGCAACATCCGACTGTCAGCCTCTTCATGGTTACATGGGGCGAGTGAGGTCAGATCTGGCAGTAGTGGCTTGCTGAGCACTGCCTCTCCATCAGTAATGACGAGTTGCCTGTCCTCCTGGTCAAACCATTCCATGAGAGCTGCTGAGAGGAACCTGAACAGCTCGGTCTTGTTGCTGTCCACTCGTAGGAAGTTCTGCCAGTTTCCTGGTATGGCTGCGGCAGCCACCACACGTCTCCGCACACCTTGTCCCCGCTTTGCACGTGTACTACCTTTCAGTGAATCAGCAAGGTAAGTATCCCAGACCAGATCCAGGCGTGACACTGTTTGCAGCTTCGTGGACATATATGGGATGAAGATCTGTTGTGCATACTCTTCAAAGGTCTTTGATGCAGCCGGCTTCAGCATCTGGACGATGGCTGCTCCATCAAGCACAATACAGGTCGTGACAGGAGTCTCTGTCTTTGCATCGGAGACTTCTTCCAAGCATGTGAGGAGATCACTCTTGTTCAGCAGTTCTGTATCACCAAGAAGGGTTGCACAGGCACGCACCCGTTTGTCCATTTGGAATGTTGCAGCTTTCCGAAGACTGTCAGCCCCAGCAGGTTGTTCACAGAAGAAACAATTTTCTGGGACCTTCTTCTCTGTACTCGATGAGCGTGAATGTAACCTGGTGCGTTTGCATGCAGCTTGTTCCTCATCGCTCTCACATTCTTTCTTGAGTGCTCTCTTTTGTGCTCTCTGCAGTTTGGTGTTGTTGTACTGGAGCCTGCATGTCTGATGATATTTTGCACCGTGTGCAACCATCGCAGCTTCAATGCCATGACCATCATCGAGTCTTTCCAGGTGAAATGATCCTGGAAGCTCTCCAAGTTCACTGAATTTGACCAAGTTCTCTGCGAGTGAACTGTACCCACTCCCAATGTCTTTTCTCTTTGATTGGTCAGGTTTGGTCAGTGTCTCCGTCTTGTCCTCTTGACATATAAGGCATAACTTCCAGTCAGTTGTGGTGAGGTGCTGTGATGTTGATGGTGAAGTTCGCTCAACATCAGCTAGTCTGAAGCTCTTGGACATGGTGGAACTGTCTTCTGAATCTGCAACGATACAATGATATAATGTTAACATTTTGTTATATATATAATAGAGGGGTTTCCTCCGCCATACTAATGGAGAGGAGGATAATTCCTCTATATCGTAGAGCATTTAGCTTGGCACACTTAGGGAATTAGTTTTGTGAGATTATGCCGGAATTAAATTTTCACCCATACCGGAGGCAAGAAGAGAAATAAAATCACATGAGATTCTTTAGTTAAAAAATATTCCCAAATTTATTGAATATTTACAAAACATTTGAATTCATAAATTCTTACAATATTTACACAGCCAAGATTTAAATATAAATCAGTCTAAACTCTTATTAGGTTGGACAGTACATTTTCCAGACATACCCCGTTCTGTTAATTACAGCCTTCGTGTTAAATTCAGAACATGTCAAAACTGTCAGTGTGGAATACACACTTCACTCAAAATACTACTTTATATAAAACATTTCTAATTTAAAGCCTTATAGTAAGAATTTCAGATAAACCCCAAAAAAGTAAGACCAGGTTGGCTATTAGACAACCTGCCTCTGTCGTGCCCACCAGACAAGTGGTTTTAGCCAGCACACATGTGTATCAGGTAAGCTTGTGCTGAGTACATCATACCTGAACAACTCAGTGAGGCAGAACACAGCAGTGCACACCAGGGTGACCCCTTCAGTGCATAAACCAATTAACCTGTCCACTGCAGGGCATATAGAAATGAAGTTATTTTCTGCATATAATAATAATATAAGTTCAGTTCTATATAACAATTTCTGTTATCACCACTACCACTACAACTACCACTACTACAAGCTTTGTCTGGAATTTTGTGGACAAACAGACATACAGACAAGCTGGGATCAAAACATTACCTCCTTCCACCATTGAGTGTAGAGGTAAACATCATGGAAATTATATCATGCCCTAGATTTAATTCATGCTTACCCGTGTAATTGCTTCACTGGTTCACAAGGTCTTTTGCATACATGTAATTCAGACTCTCGTCTTCATTGCTGACCACACAATGTTGTCTAGCTGAGCCCAGATTGTATGTAATTAACTCATTTATGTGGAGTCACAAGGTGATTTAAACACAGCCACACACAAAGAACACAGTTGATGTGGGTCAACACACATGCAGCCTCTCTACTCTTTTATTTGGGTCAGGGCTGTGATTAAAGACATGTAGTGGAGTCATGTTTGTAAACATTGTTAAAGACATGCTACAGTGCATTGTTAAGGAAACAAGACAGATGGAAGCCTATACAAGAAATTTCTGTACTCTAGAAACACAAAAGATGGCTTAAAGGGTCTAGGAAAAGGGGATTATGCATGTTTGGTATTTATTGACAATATGAATGTAATGTTACATAAAATATGCATATGAAAAACACAAATGAATGTGTCACTTTGTTTCCTAATGGGATATGAATTTATATTTTAGACTGCCAGTATATATGAGCTTGTCTGAGTTGTTACTAGTGATTTAGTATAGTTTTTTATTTTATTTATATTTACAGAACTAAGACATTCTTTTCAAAGTATTGTGTTGAATCCAATATTTGCCTAGATAATTTCCAAATAAAATTATATAACAGACTGTGATAGATAATATTAAGTTTAAATTGGTACCATTGGATTCCTTGCCCCCAAAAACATACATTTAGATACCAGAATCAAGTCAATAGCTGCATTACGTCCAGAGATAATAGCAAATGTAGATTTCAAGTGGCGGCCATTTTGAAATCCAATATGGCGGACATAAAGAGAGAATTTCAAGTGGCCCAATATCTGAAAATGTTCGCAACATATTAATGTACATTTGTGCCAAATTTGGTGCTTGTATCACAAAATGCACAATTCTTTTGAATATTTGGGCTAAGCCGCCCCACTATATACCTTGCTAAACAGCCACAACCTCTGCTTGAAGTGAATTGCTGATAAAGTGTTTTATTTTCAAATATGTGGTACAGTTGTGTTTCTGATTGAGGAACCAAATTGGAAATAGCTGACTAGCATTCTCCTTATCTTTGCATAAACCTCTTGATCTGGCATTTAACCCCATTCATTTTCTTAATGCTTATTGCCTTTAAACGAGTGAGTTATTGTCTTGTGTTTTATTTTTTGTGGTTGCCGTAACTTCTTACAATAGAATATGTATGTGTGTGCAGGTGGCACTGATTCACTTGAGAAAGGCTTGTCACAAGGTGTCATTTTCCCACCTTCCAATGAGGAGTTGGGAAGTGTTGGTGATGATAGAGTACAATGTGATGGAAGTCCTAACAAGACTAATGATGCTCTTCTCTATGGAGCTGGTAAGAGTTTACACAAATCACTGGAATATTTTGTGCACAATTCATTTGTTTGATATTTATCATGAATGTCTGAGTTTATTGTCAAAGTTAAGGCAAGTTGTTTTTGAATTTCCCATGCGATATGATTACTTTAAATAAATTACCCTTTTGGGGAAGTTGTACTACATCATTAAAATGTTTCTATACCAAATACATGAATTGCAAATTTATTTTGAGTTTTTAAGTTGAGATAAGATTCTGGTTTATGTGCTGTTCCAAACATCATGCAATATTCGAAATTATATCACTGTTTATCCTGATAAGTTTTGCATTATCGATCTTTTCTTTGTGGATATATTCAGGAAACTATAAGCTTATCCCCAACCCGTTTTTTCTTTTTTCTTCTTTTTCCAATAAAAAAACAATAAAATCCACATTCCTGTGCCACCTTCAGTCGAATGCCAGGCGTGGTCAACCGGTTTGTGAATGATTTGGGCAAAAAACGTACTGCCGCTGAATGTTTCTATATGCGGTCAATGGGGAAACTGCCAATACCAAATCTGCGAATGTCACGGGTGGAAACTCACATCAATTCCTCATTCTCCTTTAAACACAATCTCTATATTTGCATTGCAAACAGCATCATTCTTGTCATCAGCATCATTCTTCCAAACAGCATCAATCACAAATTAATACTACACCATTAATATAACAAAATGCTGTTACAAACAGTCGTGAGATAAACTAATATAAATGTCATTCTAATGTGATATGTGATTCTAATGTGAATAACTGATAACCAATGCAGACAAATCTGCCGGTGAGCAAGGGCGGATACGAAACGCTTCATCGGGATCAAAAATCGTAATTGTACTGAGACATTTATGAAACCTACCTCACCCCCATCTTACGATGGATAAATGCAGTTTCTTATGGATCAAAAGTCAAAATCATAATTGTATTGAGGAATTTATGAAACCTCCCACTACCTTAGGACACTTGCTGGGACACCAAAAGGCTCCACACAAGGTTTGGCAAGGCTAACCCCAAAACTGAGGGAGTAGTTCGGGTACGTACGGACACCCCTGCTTTATAATATAGATACTCCCGGTTGAGCAAGCTAAAGTACCAATTTCTATTGCAGATTTGTCACAAAAATGTGCATAAAATGCACTTTGTATTATTATCCAATTGTTTGTTTTGTTCCACTTGAGGATTGATTAATAATATGCAAAATAATTTCTTTCTTTTTTTAAATACATGATCGAGGGGATTTTGAGGATATGGATAGAAAGATTCTTCTATTTTGAGGAGAAAAAGGATGCACAGCCAAGCAACAATTCATACTAAGCAAGAAATACTTCATTGATTTTGACCCCAAAAGGAAAGAATAGCCACCCTCGGTGGCATTTTGTTCATAATCCAAGAACTTCCTCAAGCCTATACTCAAGCTCCTGCATGCAGTGGCCATTTTTCATGTGATGTGTCAAGCTGTATGTCATACTCTATTTATGCTCGTGATGCCTTCCTAGGAAACGTAAATAAAAAAACTATTTTCCCATTGGCGTGATGTTATACATTGAAGATGCGTTCCTGGGCATAACTTTCTTGTCTTAACCTACCTAACTCGAACCTAAGTAAAGACAGTAAATATGTAAATACAGTTCCTGTAAATAAATACTAAAGACTTAACAACTAAATAAATCATAAAGGATGTAAATAAATGTTTAAATTTATATATTATGGACGGTTTTAAGTAAATGCGTGCAGCATACAGTGAGTGTCTTGGCCTGGGAGGTGCAGGTGAGGGGGGACCTGTTTCTGAGATTATGAGGCACTCGGCTTGAGTGCACTCGCCTTTATTTCGGTGGAGCTACTAATAATCGTCCTCGCAGTCGAGGGAGGAAGGCTGAGCACATGGACAATGTCCACCAAACGCTTCCCACGTTTGAATCACGTTATCATGTCCATTTAAATGTCTAAACTAATAGCTTTATGACCCTTCTTCGTGGGAGTCTCAGTTGGAGAACTTGAGGGTCATTTACACTCGTGATTAATTGGTTTTGGAGAGTTTGACACAAATACTATCAATGAAGGTCAAATGATACCTCTCATGGTACAGTAGAGACCGCGCGACTGAGGGCAAGAGAAGTGGCGTACTGTACATCGAACTTCCACCTTTGATACATGCCGGTACAAAAAAAAAAATCCCCGTGACAACAACGTTAACTAGACAATTTTGAAGCGTAAATACAAAGTTGTTCAGTACATTGTCTAAGGCTTTAAGTCCAAAGAAGATAAAGAGAAACTGCAAATTGAGAGGATTAGGGGTATACCAAAATCTTTGCCGTCCATGAGCCAAAGCATAGACTATTTTGGAGAGCAAGAATAAAGCCTTTCCATCATCATTTCTTAAATTGTTATTTATTAATTTACAACTGGCATGATCTATATGTAGTCTTATATGGGTGTACGTGAGCAGGTGTGAGACGGGGCACTTTTCATGTGACGTTTTGTTTTACTCTTTGTAGTCCTTCATTTGCCATCAATCCAGTGAAAAGATGAAACATGAGTTTGTGGGGGATAGATTGCCGTTAAAAATACTTTATACTCTTTCTAATTTTATTCCATTATTTGTTTTACACGAGAGCCAAATGCTTGACTTCATTGTCTTGTGGATTGTTTTTGCAGAGAAAAGGTTCCCTTGCTCGAAGTGCTCTCAGTCCTTCCTCTCTGAACTTACTTTGGAGCGGCACATGAAGATACACAGCCAGGGTTATCATGGCAAGAAACACAAATGTAGCCACTGTCCCTACAAGAGCAACAGCGAAAGCATTTTGGATGCACACATGCGGGTTCACACGGGCGAGAAGCCATACAATTGTTCTACCTGTGGTAAGGATTTTGCATTATTGCAATGCCTTCGCATACATATGCGGACTCATACCGGGGAAAGACCATACAAGTGTTCTATTTGTCTCAAGAGTTTTGTTCAGTCATCACATCTAAAATCACACCTGAGAATTCACATGGGTGAAAAACCTCATCAATGCTCTGTTTGTGGAAAGTCATTTACGCAGTTGACGCATCTTCGATCGCACATGAAGGTCCACTTGCGAAAGAAAGAAACTAATTGCACTGTTTGTGACAAATTATTTCCTTTCTCCTACATTAAGAAGCACATGAGGATTCACACCGGGGAACGGCCATACAAATGCTCCATTTGCAAGAAAACATTTTCACAAGCCAGTACTCTCCAAAGCCACATGCGTATCCACACAGGTGAACGGCCCTACAAGTGTTACATTTGTGAAAAACAGTTTACTCAATTGCCACATCTGAAAATGCATATGAGAATCCACACGGGTGAGCGACCGTACAAGTGCACTGTTTGTGACAAGGCATTTTCACAACCTGTTGGCGTTCGTAAACATATGAAGGTCCATGCGGGCAGCATTGAAAAATAGCATTTTCCAATGTCTGTTAATAGTCAGGAGGAGACCTGATAGAGGAAAATAGAATTTGTAAATGACAGTTGACTCTCGATGGTTCAAATATATACTTTCCGGGGCCTTTTGAAATTGGTGACAATTTCAATTGGCAAGAATTGTTTACTATTACTAGTGAAGAACCTATCCTTATGGATGGGTTAATTCCTGCAGAATCAGCTTATTTTAGTATGACTGGTAATCTATGTCATACCAAGCTCTATGTCATACATATGATGTATATAGTGTGAATTAGGGTTCTCCTCCCTGCACCCCCAACCTGAACACCAAGGACTATGAATATTTTGATTGCTTAATGCGTTCCCCAGTGCCCCCCTCTGAGTGCAACCACCTGTTTCCAACTCATTTCGTCCAGTAGTTGTTGAGTGCATACAATGCAAACTACAACGGTACTTGGTAGAGCACATACCTCTGCCGGAGTACATTGTGTTTTATATGGTACAATATTATTATTACTAGAAGCACCCGCTCCCTATTGGAGCAGCAAGGGAAGGGGAAACTTGTTCCACCAACGTGGCCATCCCAACTTCGGAGAACGTTCCCATGCACACCTCGAGTACAACCACCAACCTTCAATGCATTTCTTCCCACAAACAAACAAATGAAAAATCGGCTAGGGACCGAGGACTTGCCGGAATGTACCTTTTTTTAATCGGCCATTTTGGATCAAAATGGCGGGAAATCTATACATGTATATACGCTAAGCAATGGAAGGTAACTGAGTATGTGTGTGCATATCTCTTGTCCTTTCAGAGTTATGGTGGTTTGAAATATATTTTCAATGAAAACTTGGCCCCCTGACCTTTGACCCCAAAAAATAATTAAAACTAAGCATTTTTGACCATTTTATGCCACATGTTATTTTTCGGGAATTTAATAATGAACATTTTGGTGTTGGTTAGAAGGGAATCTGATAATGTTTGACAAGAGTTATTAGTAAAAAAAAACATTTTTGACCTTGAGTTTGACCTTTCAAGGTCACTCAAGGTCAACGGTCATGGTGCCAAATGAAATGTCGTATGTGACTTCCTATATGTCAGGAACAGTAAGTGTATGCATATCTCTTGTACTTTTAGAGTTATAGTGGTTTGAAATATATTTTAAATGAAAACTCGACCCCCCCCCCCCCTCCCCCCTGATTTCACGTTTCGGGTGACCTTGACCTTGAGCTTGACCTTGGGCCAGGAGAGTTAAAAATTGGGTACAGTCTATTCCAGGGCAACGCAAATATGTGTGTAAAGTATGGCGATGCTATGTGCAACGATGTAGACGTTGTACTGCGCACAGACAGACAGAGACAGAGACAGAGACAAACCAACCAACCAACATACTTGCCGGAATCTATTCCGGCAAGTAACAAACATAAACAGACATGTATCAACGCATTCCCACGCACATATCTATATTATAAAAGGAGCGGTGTCTGTCTGTTTGCCATGTTATAACTTGAGAAAGGATTAACGGATATCTATAAATCCAACGGGTACCTCCCGGAAGTGTTTGTGATCCCCCCCCAAAAAAAAAACTTGGGCTTTTTTTTTTTTAGGGGTACTTGGACATGCGTGTCAAACTGCAAATGTCAACACGTGACATTGGTTTGGTTATCCCTGCATGGAGAGCAGGATCTCCCAAAAATCCTTTTTTTTTTTGTTGTTTTTTTTTGCTTATTCCCTCATAGATTAGCCATTACAGCAAAGATAGGTATTTCCGTCAGAGAAGCGACGGGTCTTGTATTCTAGTATGTATGTATGATTGTATGTATGTATGTATATATATATATATATATTGTTACGGAAACGGAGTACGGCACTCCCCTTAGGGGGGGGGGGGGGGTTAGTCCCCCTTTTATTTTCACTGGCCGTCTCCGCTCCTGAAGCTGCACAGCTCCCTCCGGAGAGGCAGGTGAGCAACCTCGTTCGCGACCGCGGACAAGATGTTAATTGCCGAGCGGATTAGCAGCCGCGGCACGAACCATTAGCAAGTAACTAGACCCGATTCTAAACGTTGGCCAAATCGTGCCACAGGTATCCAATGGGGAAATCACTAAAACGAAACGGATGCAAAGGCAAGAAGGCAAGGTAGGAAGAACAAATATAATTTATTACTACTAATTATGTACAAGTCAAAAAGAAACCAAGGAGGAGGAAAGATACGAAAATAAAGACAGAAGGATGGAAGGATCAGAAGACACAGTGCAATACTAACTTATCTAAACAGGCTTAACTTATACCCCAGGACAACACAGAAGACGGACGACAATCAGACTTACACAAATGGGGAATGAAGGCAGGAACGAATGGCTGGAAGGGGAGGAAGGTTCAGTTGGAGCTTGCTCCCGCACGGGACGTCGGGCTCGACCTCGACGGCCACCGATGCCACCGATCCCACAGCAATTGGTTCCCGCGTAGCAGCGGGTCGAAGCTGCGTGTCACAGGGGGGCCGGACTACGGTGGTCTCAAAGCTGCGGTTGGTTCACTCAACTTTCGCAGTGCTCACTCCTCCACTGACCTCGACTTTGTTGCTCCTCCTCCACTGAACTCTCAACAACAACCCCGGTGGACTGCTCCTCCACTGAACTCGACTTTGTTGCTCCTCCTCCACTGAACTCTCAACAACAACCACCGGTGGACTGCGGTGGGAGGCTCCGGGCGACGGGTTTTATAGCACCACACCCTGGAACGTTCGCGAAACTCCCCGATCGTTCTCTCTCCGCCCTCTCAAGCCAAACCCCTCGTGCTTGGTTGGTTGATCGGCAAGGGCTCACTCCTCCTTCCTATGACGAGGTGGAGACACACCTTTCTTCTCCGAGTTAGAGCACGTGCTCAATGGAGGGCGAATGCAGTTGGCAATGCAGGCAGTTGGAAAATGGAGGTTTTGAAGGAATTTAAAAGGGGATCTATCTTATTTCAATTCGGTGCAATGCAGAGTCAATTAATGGGAAACACAGCCTTAAACTAATACACATAATAAGGAAATAACTATTTAGAAGGGTATATGGTGGCCTACGTGCATGTATATGGACTAACTAAGAGGACGACCTTTGACCTTTACACACAAAGCTGAGGTATTTACAAGAATTCATGACACTTACACAGGGTGATATTTACAACAATAAAAAACATGGGATTCTCAAATCCACAACAATATATATATATATCTATATATATATATATATATATATACATATATATATATATATATATATATATATATATACATACACACACACACTCTGACCATGTACAGTCATGTGAAAAAGTAAGTACACCCCATGTAAAGTTTTGACTTTTCAACATATTTCAACATACAGATATTTGATCTTCATTTCAACAATATTGATAGATAAAGGTGATATAATATAACAAATATCATGAAACATTTACATTTTGTAGTCCATTGTATAATTTAAATAAACATAAATGCAAATTTCACATGTGGAAAAAGTAAGTACACCCCTACATTTATGACCACTTCAAATACCTAAAATTAGAATCAGGTGCAAATGATTAGAACATCGTTAGAGAGGATCTTGGAGGAACCTGTCTTATTTAAACCTCAGACATTTAGTTTGGTTTGCTCTTTGTTGTTGAAGTGTGCGGCGTCACCATGCCTCGATCAAAAGAGCTTTCTGAGGCCTTCAGAAAGAAGGTTATAGATGCCTACGAGTCTGGGAAGGGATTTAAAAAGATCTCCAAACAATTTGAAATCAATCATTCGACTGTCCAGAAGATCATCTCCAAGTGGAGAAGATTCCAAACAACTGCCAACTTGTTCAGGCCAGGCCGCCCCAGCAAGTTCAGCCAGAGAGCAGGCTGCAAGATGCTGAAAGAAGTCTCGAAGAACCACAGAATGTCATCACGGGACCTACAGGTAGCTCTTTCCACTGTTGATGTCAAAGTGCACGAGTCTACCATTAGAAAGAGGCTGCACAGATTTGATCTACATGGGAGGTGTGCCAGGGTTGGCCAGGGTGTGCCAGGCTGGTGTGCCAGGGTTTCCACCTTTGCTGTCCAGAAAGAACATCAGGGCAAGACTAAAGTTTCCCAATGAACTCCTAGGCAAAGACCAGCACTTCTGGAGCAATGTGCTCTGGACAGATAAGTCAAAGGTAGAGCTAATTGGCCACAGTACCAGAAGACATGTTTGGCGAAAACCAAAGACAGCATTTGACCACAAGAACCTGATACAAACTGTAAAGCATGGTGGTGGAAATATTATGGTTTGGGCAGCTTTGCTGCATCAGGGCCTGGGCACCTCACAATCATAGAATCCACTATGAATTGTTCATTGTACCAGAGGGGGCTTGAGGATAATGTGAGGCCATCTGTCGGAAGTTGAAGCTCAACCGAAGGTGGACCTTGCAACATGACAATAACCCTAAACATACCAGTAAATCCACCAAGGAATGGCTGAAAAGAAAGAAATGGAGGGTTCTGGAATGGCCAAGTCAAAGCCCGGATCTAAATCCCATCGAGATGTTGTGGGGGCATTTGAAACGAGCTGTGCATGCAAGAAACCCCTCAAACATCGCACAGCTGAAAGAATTCTGCAGGGAAGAATGGGAAAAAATTTCTCCCAGTCGATGTCAGAGACTGGTAGACAGTTATAAGAAACGCCTACTTGAGGTTGTTTCTGCCAAAGGGGGCAATCCCACCTATTAGAGCCATGGGTGTACTTACTTTTTCCACATGCGAAATTTGCATTTATGTTTATTTAAATTATACAATGGACTACAAAATGTAAATGTTTAATGATATTTGTTATATTATATCACCTTTATCTATCAATGTTGTTGAAATGAAGATCAAATAGCTGTATGTTGAAAAAGTCAAAAGTTTACATGGGGTGTATTTACTTTTTCACGTGACTGTGTGTATATATATATATATATATATATATATATATATATATATATATGTATATATATATATATATATATGTATATATATATGTATATATGTATATATATGTATATATATATGTATATATATATGTATATATATATATATATATATATATATATATATATATATATATATACTAGAGGGTGATTGAAAAGTAACTCCCTATTTTAAAATATTTAGACATTATTTATTTATTGTAATATTTTTCTCAAATTTTTAGTGTTTGTTCCTTAATGTATGAGAATTTAATCTGTGTTGGTCTTTTTTCAGATTACGTTTTGTTTGAAATTCGGAAGCCCTACAAACATGGCTGGACGTCTTACCCTGCAGGAGCATGCCCAGCTAGCGGCACGTTACGAAGTTTGGAAATCCGTTGTTCAAGTGCAAAGATGGTGGATGACCATTAAAGGAGCACATGCTCAAGTTGAGGCAAAGACGATCAAGAATTGTCATGCAAAACTCATGGCTACAGGATCTGTATCTGATACTCGAAGAAGCGGTCGCCCTTCCAAGTCCAGTGACCCGGAGACAGTGCAAGCAGTTCAATAAATGTTTACACAGAGCCCAAGAAAGTCAATTCGACAAGCAGCAAGGGAAAGTGGGCTCTCCTTTCACACAGTACGAACTGTGCTCAAAAAGGAGCTTAAATGGCATGCTTGGAAGCCGCACTACTGTCAAGCACTCTCTGCTGAAGACTGCGACATTCGCATGGAGTTTGGGGAGGTGATGCTGGCTTGGTATGAAGATTGGTCTGATCTCTTTAAAAATATCCTCTGGTCTGATGAAGCGGTATTTCACATCGGTGGGTTTGTGAACCGTCACAACTGCTATTACTGGGCAGGAGAAGATCCTCGTGTTATTTCTGAAAAAACGCAATATCGGCCCAAGGTAATGGTGTGGTGTGGAATGACTTCGGAAAGGATTGTAGGTCCCTTCATTCTTCGTGATACCATGAATGCCAAAAGGTACCTCACCATGCTGCAAGACGAAATCTGGCCAATTATCAGTGCTTCGGAGAATGTTGAAGATTTGATTTTCATGCAAGATGGCGCTCCTCCACATTTTGCTATTGTTGTTCGTGAATGGCTGAATGCCCACTTCCCTGGGAGATGGATGGGTCGTCGTGGTCCGTATGAGTGGCCAGCCAGGAGCCCTGACTTAACACCATGTGACTTTTTTCTTTGGGGTTGGGTAAAAGAGCAAGTCTACTGTACCAAACCAACGACTTTGGAAGAACTTGAAGGGCGAATACGAGAAGTTATGTCTTCCATCCCACGAGTTCCTGGTGAAATCAGTTGACGCGGTTCCCGGGCGGCTTGAGAAGCTGGTGGCGAATTCTGGTGCCCATATCGAATTTTAAATAAAACTTCATGCTATACGCTTTCTTCTTATATCCATTTCTTGTAAAAATTATAGTTAAGAAATAAATTATAAGTATTTTAAAATAGGGAGTTACTTTTCAATCACCCATATATATATATATATATATATTATATATATATATATATATATATATATATATATATATATATATATATATATATATATATATATATATATATATATATATATACATATACGTGACCTGCGTGCCATGTATACAGACACAGGGAGGAACGAAGTGGTGGAGGACATCGAAGGCTTGGTGAGGCCGACAGAGCCAGGTGTTCCATTTGATTTGTCAGAGCCAAAGTTGTCTGAGGTTGAGGCAGTTTTGAGGAAGGCATGGGCGGCATCGGCTCCAGGACCAAATGGAGTGCCATACAAGGTGTTTAAGAGTTGTGAAGGCATCAGGCAGTATCGGTGGAAGGCGCTGAAGGTCGTATGGAGGCAAGGAGTGGTGCCCAGTCAATGGAGTAGTGCAGAGGGAGTTTATATTCCAAAGCAGCAGGAGGCTGTGACACTGGAGCAGTTTAGACCAATATCATTACTCGATGTAGATGGGAAGATATTGATGAGTGTCTTTGCGGCACGGCTCTCAGGCTTCATTAGAGAGAATGGTTCTGTGCAGAAGGCAGGAATATCAGGATCACCAGGATGCATGGAACACTCGGCAATGGTCTGGCAAGTGTTACAGGAGGCAAAGAGGCAAAGGAAGGATGTTGCGGTGGTGTGGCTGGATTTGGAGAATGCACATGGGTCAGTGCTGCATGCCTTGATCAGGTATGCCATGGATTTCTTCTGGGTGCCACGGAGATTTAGGGATTTTTTGATGGCATATTATGATCAATTTTGGATGCGGTTTGCGACACAGCCCTATGTAACAGAGTGGCAGAAGTTGGAAGTGGGGATCCCGATGGGATGAACCATTTCTATTTTGTTTGTGCTGCTTATGGAGTTGTTGATATGTGCGGTGAGTGGACATGGGGGAAAAAGTGGAGCTATTTCCTGGTCAGAGTTTGCCAGCAATGTTTGCATTCATGGATGACCTGACAGTTGTCCAACAGTCGGCTGATGCAGCAGTAGGGGTACTGAGACGACTGGAAAGGTTGATGCGGTGGGCAAGAATGGGCTTTAAAGCAAGAAAGTCGAGGAGTGTGGTAGTGAGACGAGGATTGGTGGATAACATGCACAGGTTTGAGCTGGGAGGGGAGGTGGTTCCATCATTGACAGAGGCCCCTGTGAATAGTTTGGGAAGATGGTATACAGTGGAGTTGAATGATATGGGAAGGGTGGAGGAGGTGAGGAACAAGCTTTTGAGAGGATTGATGGATGTGGTTTGCCAGGTAAGTTGAAGGTATGGTTTTTGAAGTTTGGATTGATGCCACGAGTATTATGGCCATTGATGATGTATGATATTGCGATTGGGCATGTAGAGAGGATGGAGGTTGTTGTGAGCGGGTTTGTGAGGAGGTGGTTGGGAGCATTGCCTTTTATGGTCAGGGTGGAAAACTCCAGTTTCTCTTGACATTATTAACCAAGGAGTTTAAGGTGGTGAGGGTGCGGGAGTTCATGATGTTGTGGGATTCAAGTGATTTAGTGGTAAGAATGCTCTCCCAGAGAAGAAGGGAAGTCAGAAGTGGAATGCAAGAGCAGAGGTGGATGAGATGGAGGAGTGGTTGCAACAGGAGGAGGTTGTGGGGATGGTTCAGCACGGGAAGCATGGCTTGGGGTGGATGAAGTATGAGCGATGGGGAAAGGCATGTGTGAAAGAGAGGAGGAAGATGGTTGAGAGGGACGTGAAAAGAAAGGAGGAAGAGGGGAGATATGAGAAAGCAGTCAGACAGGCACAGTAAGGTGCTTGGACTAGGTGGGAAGGTGTGCGGGTGAGGATATTGAAGTGGCAAGAGACTTGGAGGATGGAGCCAATCTTGTTGAGTTTCCTGTTGCAGGCAAGGTATGATGTGCTTCCGTCACCAGTAAACTTGAGATTGTGGGGTTTGTTGCAGGAGGAGAGATGTTCTTTGTGTGGAGGTTTGGGAACGGGAATGGTGCAGCATGCACTGAATGCATGCTCAGTAGCATTGGCAGCAGGAAGATACAAGTGGCGGCATGATCAGGGCCTGGCGGTGGTAGTGCAGATGGTGCAACAAGAGGTGCTGAGATCGAGAGAGAGAGAGAGAGAGAAGAGTGGAGAAGGACACCAATGGGGGAGAGGTGTTGTTTGTCAAAGAGGGCCATGTGGTAAGAGGTGGAAAGAGGAGCTGGTGGAAAGCAAGAGGGCTGTCAAATGCTTGTGATTGGTAGGTGGCGGCAGACCGAAAGCCACAATTGGTATTCCCAGAGAAGATCTGTGTGACAAGGTTGTGGCCTGACATTGTCATCTGGTCAGGTGCAACAAGACAGGTCATTTTAGGGGAATTGTCTGTACCTTGGGAAGGTGCACGAGAGGAAGAGAGAAAAGTACAGTGAGCTGGAGGCAGAATGTCGGGAGAAGGGTTGGCGAGTTTCTTGACAGCCATTTGAGGTGGGGTGCAGAGGATATATTGGCAATTCCTTTCCTGCATTTCTTGCTCGGCTTGGAGTGTGTGAGAAAGATAGAAGGAGGATGTGTGACAGAGTAGCCCAGGTTGCCTTGAAAGGCTCACTTTGGATATGGAGGAAGTTTATGGAGGCACGTCGAACGGTGTAGGTTGAGGTTGTGGGTGGTGCTTCATTTCAGCCTAAAGGGGTAGTGACTGAGTGCGGAAGAGAAATGGAGGTGTGTGTGTGTGTGTGTGTGTGTGTGTGTGTGTGTGTGTGTGTGTGTGTGTGTGTGTGTGTGTGTGTGTGTGTGTGTGTGTGTGTGTGTGTGTTTTGCAGGAGTGGGTGTGGTTTTGCATGAATGTGTTTTTGTTTGAGTGGAGCATGTTGTAAGGGTGGTGGTCGGTTGTTTTTTGGGGGTTTTTTTGGCGTGTGAGTGAGTGGATGAGGGGCTGTGGATTCTGGGAGTGGAGGTGGTTTTGTTGTTGTAGTCGGAAGAAGAGTGGACATATGTTGTGTGCAGGAGATGAGATGGAAGGGAAGTGGTGTGAGAATGGTGAAGGGTAGGCAGCGACAGAAATGCAAGTTTGTGTGGCAAGGGTGCCCGGAGGGCGTGAATGGTGTTGGTGTCCTGTTTTCTGAGGAGTTTGTAGACAGTGTGGTGAGTGTGATTAGGGTGAGTGAAAGGTTGATGATGGTGAAAATGATGATTGGAAAGCTCTTGGTGAATATCATCTCGGGATATGCTCCGCAGGTTGGTCGGAGCGATGAAGAGAAGGACAAGTTCTGGTGTGCTATAGAGAAGCTGATGGAAAACGTGAAAGATGAGGAAGTTGTTGTGGTAGGAAGAGACCTAAATGGACATGTGGGAAGGAGTATGGATGGTTTTGAGGGAGTTCATGGGGGTTACGGATATGGTGTGAGAAATGGAGAAGGTGAAAGGATTTTGGAGTTTGCTGATGGAGCTGATTTGTTGATTTGTAATACTCAGTTCCAGAAAGAGGATAATAAGCTTGTTACATACACGTCAGGTGGGTCGACGACAACCGTTGACTACCTGCTGGTGCGTAGGCGAGATAGGGGGCACCTCCGGGACACAAAGGTGATCCCGGGGGAGGAGGCTGTTTCACAGCACCACTTGGTTGTCTGCGACATAAGGGTGAAAGGTGCGAGGAGAGCTCGGCGGGTGAAGTACCAACCGAGAATGAAGGTGTGGAGGTTGAAAGAGGTGACAGTGAGGGAGGCATTCAAAGAGAGGCTGAGTATGGTAGAGGATGATGTGGTTGAGCTTGAAAGTGGTTGGATGTCAAAGAAAGATAGTCTGTTGGGAGCCGTTGGTGAGGTATGTGGATGGACAAAAGGACCACCGAGGCACTCGGAAACATGGTGGTGGGATGATGAAGTTGGAAAGAAGATTGACGAGAAGAGGAAGAAGTTCAAGGAGTGGCAGAAGGTGAAGGGTATGGGGGCAGAAAAGGCAGAGCATGAAAGTTATAAGGCAGCCAAGAAGGCTGCAAAGAAAGAGGTAGCAAAGGCACAGGAGGCATGCAGGAAAATTTTCGGAGAACGCTTGGATTTGGAAGAGGGTCAGAGAGCTGTATTCAGGATTGCAAAGCAGATAGCGAAAGAGAGGTGTGATGTGATGGGGGTGAGTTGCTTGAAGGATGAAGTGGGACAAATCGTTGTGGACCCAGATGGAATTAAAGAAAGATGGAAGAGATATATGGAAATGCTGTTGAATGCAGAGAATGAATGGGATGGCAACATGGAGAGTAACCCAGTTTTAGGACCGGCAGAGAAGATAACCGAGAAGGAAGTTGAGGAAGCGATAAAAGCAATGAAGAGTAGAAAAGCGGGAGGGCCGATGGGAGTTGTGGGAGATATGTTGAAGGCAGCCGGAAATTGGGGTGTGAAGAGAATGACAGAGATCTGCAATCTGGTGGTGAAAGAAGGCCGTATTCCAGTGGATTGGGAACTGAGTACCCTCGTCCCTCTATACAAGGGGAAAGGTGACCCTCTGGACTGTGGCTCGTATCGAGCGATAAGGTTATTGGAGCATGGAATGAAGGTATTGGAAAGGGTGTTGGAGAGGAGGATAAGGAAGAAAGTGAAGATTGACGAAATGCAGTTTTGATTTATGCCAGGAAGAGGAACGACAGACGCGCTTTTTATTGTGAGGCAGTTGCAGGAGAAGTTTATGGAGAAGAGGAAGAAGTTGTTTCTTGGGTTTGTTGATCTGGAGAAAGCATTCAATAGGGTTCCACGTGAAGTAGTGACATGGGCATTGAGGAAGTTAGGAGTGGAGGAATGGTTGATCAGAGTAGTGATGGCAATGTACAAAAGAGCGCGCACAGCTGTAAGGACGAAGGACGGGAACAGTGGTGAGTTTGAGGTGAAGGTGGGAGTGCATCAGGGGTCGGTACTAAGTCCACTACTATTTGTAGCTGTGATGAAGGTGCTGGCTCAGAATGTAATGGAGGGTTTACTGTGGGAGTTGTTGTGTGCAGATGATCTGGTGTTGATTGCAGAAAGTATGGATGGACTGAAGGAGAAGATGAACAAGTGGAAGGAATGTATGGAGACAAAAGGTCTGAAGGTGAATATCGGAAAAACAAAGGTGATGGCAAGTGGTAAAGCATGTGGTGAGGTGGAAAGAACTGGGAAGTGGCCGTGTGCTGTGTGCAGGAAGGGTGTCGGAGTGAATTATATTCAATGTACAATGTGCGCTGAGTGGGTTCATCAAAAATGTAGTGGTTTGAGAGGGTCATTAACCAGTGTGGCAGCTACATTCAAGTTTAAGGTGTGCACAGAGGGAGCTGCAGATGGAGGAAATGTTGAGTTGGATCTTGGAGATGGCGTGAAGCTGGAAGGTGTGAAAACATTTTGTTACCTAGAGGACATGCTGAATGGAGAAGGTGGATCAGACTCGGCAACGGTTGCTCGAGTGAGATGTGCATGGAAGAAGTTTCGGGAACTGAGTGGCGTGCTGACGAGGAGGGGAGTCTCGTTGAAGCTGAAGGGAAAGGTGTATACTGCATGTGTGAGAAGTGTTATGATTTATGGGAGTGAGACATGGGTAATGAACGTAGAGCAGCAACGAAGGCTGGAAAGGGTGGAAATGCGAATGGTTCGGTGGATGTGTGGAGTGTCATTGAGAGAGAGAGGAAGACAAATGATGAATTGTGAAAGATGATGGGAATAGAGCCTGTGATGGATGCTGTGAAGAGAAACAGGTTGAGATGGTTTGGTCATGTGTTGAGGAAGGATGAAAGTGACTGGTTGAGAAGAGTGATGGAAATGAATGTAGAAGGAAGTAGAGGACGGGGAAGACCAAGAAAGACTTGGCTAAAGATGGTCGAAGAAGAAATGCGGGCAAGGGAGTTAACAAGGGGAGATGCAGAAAATAGGGCAAAATGGAGAAGATTGTCATGGGGACCACAAGGCTAACCCCCGCTCTTGCAGGGAAAATGGCCTTAAAATGCCTGTTGTTGTTTGTTGTTGTAGTCTGTGTTTTCACTGGCTGGGGATGAGGGTATGTACGCATCCAGGTGCAGCTGCTGCATTTGGAGGCACATGTGCCCCTGCTGGGCCACCTTAGCTGACCGAAACGGGATGTTGCTGAGGACCTTGACTGAGGACCCGGTCAGTGAGGCACACTTGTGACCAGGTGTGTTTTGAAATTATATATACTAGCAACGGTACCCGCCCATAGGGTGGGTCTTCAATTGGGAGGCCCAAATGAAAAGGCAAAATATCAGAAATTGAAGGCTTTTTTTATTTTAAACTATTTATATAAACATCCGTTAAATCATATCAGACGCAAATCATCAAAATCTAAACAGTATTTGTAGAATTTCAATCAAAGCCACATCACTGTTCATATCGGTAAATATTATTCCATCGTGTTTGGAAAAACTGGGAAATTGGAAAAAAAATTGGAAAAACAAAAGAGCCGATGTACTCCAGTTGATCCCAGGATTACCCACGCAAAATTTCGTTGCGATCGGTTCAGCCGTTTTTGCGGTACCTGGGAACAGACAGACAGACAGACAGACAGACTTTTGGTGAATTATAGTAATATATATATATATATATATATATATATATATATATATATATATATATATATATATATATATATATATATATATATATATATGTATGTATGTATGTATATACCCACAGTGGTGGCCAAAAATATTGGCACCCTTGCACTTTTTTCAAATAATGCACCATTTCTTCCAGAAAATTGTTGAAATTATAAAATATTTTGATATCCACATATGTATTTCTTTGGTTTGCAGTGGAACAAAACCAAAAAAGCTGAAAAATTATAACTTTTAGCTTATTGCACACATAAATCCTAAAATGGCCTGGACAATATTGTTATGAATTTGGTAATGCAACATCTAGAGCTAGGTAGATCTGAATAGGTAGGTATTCGGCTGTCGTGACAGGGACTCTACATGTAATAAGTTATTGATGTTCAGGCGGTTGTCGGGGTAAGATGTATGAGTGTGGATCTACCTGGAGATTCGAGTGTTAAATAGTGAGGGATTAAAGGTAACGCCCCTGTGAGTATCACCTAGTAATCAAACCTTTGTCCTTTATGGCACTGCAAACCACATAAACATTAGTTAGGTCCTTAGTGCAACATTAAATAATTCCCTTTCCCTGACATTGACTTCGTAATAAATGGGCACCACCAGGCCAAGAACACCGCCACAATACACCGCCACCGTTTACACCTCCAAGGCCTACAAACCTCGCCTGCGCACCTCAAAGGCCTACCAACCTCGCTGGCACGTGTTACACCAGGACCGCGGGGTCACGGACGGGAGATGTCAGGAGTCGCATGCCGCAGAGGGCGTGACCTGGGCGAGTTGGGAGGCTATGATTGGCTGAGGAGCGCGCCAATGTGACGTCATCGGCCACCAATATAGGCGACGGTCGGACGCCATTTCGGCAGTTCGAGTGGAGTCCAGAGTTGAGTTGAGTTCAGTTCGAGTGGAGTCCAGAGTTGAGTTGAGTTCAGTTCGAGTGGAGTCCAGAGTTGAGTTGAGTTCAGTTCGAGTGGAGTCCAGAGTTGAGAGAGTTGAGTCGCAGAGTTCGTTGTTACAGTTCCGTACCAGAGTTCGTGGCAGTTGGCACAGGACACGGTTCGTTGCACAGTTCGTCGGAGTTGGCACAGGACACGGTTCGTTGAACATTCGTGACCACAGCTCGTTGCAGTTGGCAGTTGGCACTTGGTTTTGGTTGCTTCGTGCAGCCCTGCGGTGGACCGTTGGAGCAAAGGAGCTCGTGGTGTGTGTGGGCCGTTGGACCGACGAGGCCTGGTGGCGCTTGGAGGCGGACGCAGAGGGCCGTGGAACTTGGAGCGAGGTGTGCGATCGGGCCGAAAGGAGCGGTGTTGGACGGCAGCCACAAAGACGACGAAAGACCAGATAAGCCCGAATCCGCGTACATTTTGAACGACGTGACGTGTTCTTTTCGTAATTAATCTCCCTCGTTTTGTGTTTGATATCAGTCGTGTGGGGACGTCCCGATTTAGTTATTAGTATTACCGGCGCGTGTTTTTTTCACTGTTATTACTTTTCAATAATAAATCCTTATATTATTTTCTGTACATATTTGAACGCAGTTTCCTGGGTGTTTCATTTTAATAGATAAGGCTGTGGAGCTCGTTGCGTCTGGCCTCCCGCGCGTTTAACTTTGTGTTGAGCTTGAATCCGCCATTGAGTTTTCGCCTCGGGAGTGTAAAGTCTCGCAATCGGTCATCCGTGTTACCCTACGGTGTTCACCAAGGGTAGTCACGCGACAAGTGGTGTCAGGAGTGGGATTTGAACCAGTCGGACAAATTTTTTTGTCCGCGGCGAGACATCGACACGGTCGGACAAATTTTTTTTGTCCGCGGGGAGACATCGACACGGTCGGGCGTACATTGCGCCCGACGTTCGAACGCAAAATTTTTATAGTCGAGGCGGAGAAATTTAATAATCAATCGGGCAAACGGAGCGCGATATCGTGTCTTCGTCAAATTTAAATTGTTTCAGGAATTATTAAAATAAATACGCGCGCGGGAAACAATCTTCCGGAAAGCGGATGTCGGAAATTGATGAGATGGAAGTACGCAGCGAGGCCTCCGTCAGCGTCGGGAGTGAGCCGGAAATAGGGGAATTAGATGCAGAGGTGAGCCTTGGAACCTCCCTCGTCCCGAGCACCAACTTATCCCCCTCCCCCACCGGGGAGTCGGGAGTAGTAGGAACGGCCCCGACAACCGACCAGATGTTGGGTCAATTGCTTCGAAAAATGGAGTCCCAGGGGAAGGAATGTAGGGAAGGAATGAAGGGAATGAGTGATCGATTGGAGGAACAAATTGAAGGGATGGAAAAGAACAGTGAGCGATTGGGAAAGCAGATGGGAGACATGTACGCACAGAGAGAGCGAGCCAGTCGGGAATTGAATGAACAAATGAAGTCACAGGGGAAGGAATGGAGGGAAGGAATGAAGGAAATGAGTGATCGATTGAGTATTAAAATTGATGGGCTGGCAAAGAAAATGGCAAAATTTGGAATTGCACAGGTGGATGGGGAATGTCCACAGGTGGATGGGGAATGTGTACAGGTAGATGGGGAATGCCTGCAGGTAAACGTGGAGTGTCCACAGGTGAGCGGGGAAGGAAATTTGGAATGTGAGAGTTGTAATGGGGAATGTTTCCCACATTCTGGCCTGGTTGTTTATCGGGACCGTGTGGATGTCACAACACCCCAACCGGGGGATGAATTTGGAATTGTGCAGCACCAGGGCGGTGGTGCGGAGCAAGAGGGGGTAGAGTTTTTGGGGGTCCATGCGATAGAGCCGGACCGGGTATTTATTGGGGATATTGATCAAAGCCTGGCGGGGCCAGGAATGATTTCTAATGATGAGGATGAGTTGATCCAGCGGCTGGAGACCTGTGACAGTCCCATGGAGGTAGAGCTTGTTCAGGCCCAAAGGAGTCTGGGGGAAGAGGTGAGTTGGTCCGAGGAGGTGGTTGGAATGACCGAGGGGACGCTCACTGTACACTGCTATTTGGAAACAGAGGCTCCAAAATTGGACAACCAGTTGGGGGAGTGTGTTGGCTCCGGGCTGGATTTGGATCTTGGAGGATCGGGAGATAGAGCTTCTGGAGATTTGGTCCCTGTAGGGAATTTGGATCAACTGCAGGGAGGGGCAGAACAACCGGTGGTAGAGGTTGTTCCCTGCAGCTGCGGTTTGGCAGTGGGAATGAAAATTTGTAAAAGAAAATTTAAAATAAAATTACAATGGGAAATTGATTTGGAGCAGCCATGGTGGGGATTGGTCCCCGGGCTGCGGGATCTGGACATGGAGAGGTCATGGGTGATGGCCTCGGGCCAAAGTTGCCCCTTTCAAAATTTGGGTATGCCAGCCAGCTGGGGGGCTGTGATGGCGAGATTTGGACGTGGGGTCCAGCCTTGGGTGTCGAGGTACGACCTGGGTCCCACGGGGGGTCTGGTGGAGTGTGGCGTCCCTTGTCCGTCGGGGCGCCGTCCGAGCTGGTGGCTCGGGCCGGCAGGGTCACCGGACCCTGGTGGGGGTTAAGACCTCCAGGGAGGTCCGAGGTGGTTTCTCAAGCCTGGGATGGCAAATATTGAGGACCACAAGGGGGAGGTGTTGTGGGTCGCGCTTTGGTGGTGGCACCGCAGATGGCCAGCTTGGGCCTGATGTAGTGATCACCCGGGCATGCGACCTGACACCCTCTCCCTGAGACTTTGGGACAACTGGCATGTGATGACCTGCCATGCCGTGTTGGTCGATGGACGCGGGTCAAACCGAATGGACAGGGATGGAGATAGCCTGCCGGACAACCATTGGGGCATCTGTGGAACGTGATGGTGTGAGTGACCTTCCACAGATGCTCCGTTATGATTTATGGACTCTCGGGTTGGGAAGAGAGCCATGGGGATGTGAATCGGGAGATGTGTAACGCGCCGAGCATATGGGCCATGCTCGGCTGGCATGTGTATGGCAAAGCATCCTTCTTTGGTGAGGTGAGTGAAATGTGACAAATGGTTGGCATGGGTAATCTGTGGGTTAGATGGAAATTTAAGGGTGGATTTTGAAATGCCATGGTGGACACTGTACAGTGACGCCATTATTGATCCAGGTGTGTAGACCAAAGTGTTGGAGGCTGTGATGAAATTAATAGGGTAGCAAGACACAGCTTTCAACTGGTTGCGGGGGCAACTGTGCTGATATTTGGGACGCGGGATGATGGGGATGTAGTTGTGTAGCCTGAGGGTCAACGTGGTGCTGTGCGTGTCCGAGGTGTGTGGACCATGTCTTCTGGGTGGGTCTCCTGGTGGAGCATGGCTGTTGACTGGACCTTGGTGTGGTCAAGTGTGGGTGAGCACTGGGGGGCTGCAGTTCTGTAGTCGGACTGGGGGATGATGGGGAGGTGCAGGGGACGTGGCTGTAGGGATGCCACGCACTGCGACCGTGCCCCCCAGGGCCGAGGTTGTGTGTGCGGTAGTGTGTGTTGTGGCAGCAAGTGCTCACCACATTGGCCAGCTGGGGCTGCTGCAGCTGTGTTCCTCGCAGGGGGGCCGAAGGATGGATGGTGGGTCGCACCCTTATGGACACCCATGGGCCATGTTGGCGTTTTGACTGCTCACCTTGTCCCGGTGACCCTTGCACGGTAGAGGTGCAGAGCTGTCGTGGCCATAGGTAGTTGTGTAGTGATGATCACCGTTGGATGCGGATCCACATACCTGCCAGTGTAGTGGGGACAAAAGAGAAATTTGGAAGTATTTGGTAGGCCCAATGTGAAATTTTGGGATTGTGAAGGGTGGATGACACTCTTGGACCTGACCAACCTGCAACTACCTGCACTTGAGGTGAGTGTTTTGAGGAGTACTGTCCCAGGCTTCAGGATTTGCTTTGGGAAATTGGGGACATGTAATTTGGAGTTGGGAGGCGGGTGAGAGTGATGACATGGCCGGTGAGGGGATGGAATGGGAGCCACAGTGTCTTGTGGGTGGCGTATGTTTTTGTATTGTGGTTAGGTGTTTTGATGTGGTCGTGAGAGTGGAACCTGGAGAGTGAGTGATGATTATTGGAGATAATGAGGGGCGATAAATTGTGCTTTTTGGAAATGTGCTAATGGAAAGGTGTAAGGATTTAATGATTCGAACTGTGAATGGGATTTCACATTGGCAGGCCATGGCAAGCCTTGTAACACCTTTTACACCATCTATGAATTGTACTGAATTGTGCTGAGTTGTGTGGAGAATTGAATGGCAGCGGGGGAGGAAGTGTGTTTTGGGACCATGGGTGGGGAAGGTGTGTGTGTCCGCAGGTACAGAGCAAGCTCTGAGGAGCGATGCCTGCGGGCCCCCCTCTGCGGCAATTACCCCTGGCAGCCGGTGGTAACTGGAAATTGGAGCTCGTCGGTGGAGGGTCTGGTTGGGCGCCGCGGGGTGAGGAAGTCCCCCGGTGACCCGTGTTGCTGCGTGAAAGCAGGAGGCAAAGGAGCCTGGTGTGTGTGGAGACCCTCACCGGCGAGGTAACGGCGGAAAGGGGCTGTTGGGCTGTCACGGGGCCAAGAGGTAAAGGGGGGGGGGGGGGCAATGAATTTGTAAGTCGGTTGACTTGTTTTTGGGACTGCGGGCACCACAGCCTGATGCGCCCCCACCATCTTTTTGTGCGGTACCTCCCCGCTGCCTAGTTGAGGAATGCACACACACGTGAATGACATCAATGCCATGGTCCTGCAGGGGGTGTATTGGGAATAAGTGCTTTGTTGATTTTTGCAATGCCTTGATGACCTATGGAATGAGAATGAGTGGTTAAGGGGTCTGTGTAGCATGAATGTGGGCGAAATCCACCGAGCCGTGTCACTCACCTGTAACATCTGGACAGGGCCCGAGGAAATTTAGGGGGATGCATTGGGGATGGCCCCGCAGGTAAGGTTGAGTCTTGTGGCATCCACCGGGGGACGCGGTCTGTAGACCGGGGTATGTACAAAGGTTAGAGTTTTGAGTTTTGGAAAGATGGTTAAGTTTTGTGGTTAAGTTAGTGTTGTGTGTTGTTGTTTCCTCCCTCCACAGGAACAACGAAGAAGATGTACATACTTGCATGATGGTTAAGGGGTTCAGCATGTTAAGGAAGTGTAGGTAGGTAGTCCGACTCACTTCCCACAGCCCTTCCTGATTTATTTCATAGGTTAATTAAGTGTGTGACAGTAAGTGTTAAGGCTGGAATGGTAGCCCTGCGGTGAACCTTGCAGGAGCTACGGTTCCAGGGGGGGGGCTGTGTTATGAATTTGGTAATGCAACATCTAGAGCTAGGTAGATCTGAATAGGTAGGTATTCGGCTGTCGTGACAGGGACTCTACATGTAATAAGTTATTGATGTTCAGGCGGTTGTCGGGGTAAGATGTATGAGTGTGGATCTACCTGGAGATTCGAGTGTTAAATAGTGAGGGATTAAAGGTAACGCCCCTGTGAGTATCACCTAGTAATCAAACCTTTGTCCTTTATGGCACTGCAAACCACATAAACATTAGTTAGGTCCTTAGTGCAACATTAAATAATTCCCTTTCCCTGACATTGACTTCGTAATAAATGGGCACCACCAGGCCAAGAACACCGCCACAATACACCGCCACCGTTTACACCTCCAAGGCCTACAAACCTCGCCTGCGCACCTCAAAGGCCTACCAACCTCGCTGGCACGTGTTACACCAGGACCGCGGGGTCACGGACGGGAGATGTCAGGAGTCGCATGCCGCAGAGGGCGTGACCTGGGCGAGTTGGGAGGCTATGATTGGCTGAGGAGCGCGCCAATGTGACGTCATCGGCCACCAATATAGGCGACGGTCGGACGCCATTTCGGCAGTTCGAGTGGAGTCCAGAGTTGAGTTGAGTTCAGTTCGAGTGGAGTCCAGAGTTGAGTTGAGTTCAGTTCGAGTGGAGTCCAGAGTTGAGTTGAGTTCAGTTCGAGTGGAGTCCAGAGTTGAGAGAGTTGAGTCGCAGAGTTCGTTGTTACAGTTCCGTACCAGAGTTCGTGGCAGTTGGCACAGGACACGGTTCGTTGCACAGTTCGTCGGAGTTGGCACAGGACACGGTTCGTTGAACATTCGTGACCACAGCTCGTTGCAGTTGGCAGTTGGCACTTGGTTTTGGTTGCTTCGTGCAGCCCTGCGGTGGACCGTTGGAGCAAAGGAGCTCGTGGTGTGTGTGGGCCGTTGGACCGACGAGGCCTGGTGGCGCTTGGAGGCGGACGCAGAGGGCCGTGGAACTTGGAGCGAGGTGTGCGATCGGGCCGAAAGGAGCGGTGTTGGACGGCAGCCACAAAGACGACGAAAGACCAGATAAGCCCGAATCCGCGTACATTTTGAACGACGTGACGTGTTCTTTTCGTAATTAATCTCCCTCGTTTTGTGTTTGATATCAGTCGTGTGGGGACGTCCCGATTTAGTTATTAGTATTACCGGCGCGTGTTTTTTTCACTGTTATTACTTTTCAATAATAAATCCTTATATTATTTTCTGTACATATTTGAACGCAGTTTCCTGGGTGTTTCATTTTAATAGATAAGGCTGTGGAGCTCGTTGCGTCTGGCCTCCCGCGCGTTTAACTTTGTGTTGAGCTTGAATCCGCCATTGAGTTTTCGCCTCGGGAGTGTAAAGTCTCGCAATCGGTCATCCGTGTTACCCTACGGTGTTCACCAAGGGTAGTCACGCGACAAGTGGTGTCAGGAGTGGGATTTGAACCAGTCGGACAAATTTTTTTGTCCGCGGCGAGACATCGACACGGTCGGACAAATTTTTTTTGTCCGCGGGGAGACATCGACACGGTCGGGCGTACATTGCGCCCGACGTTCGAACGCAAAATTTTTATAGTCGAGGCGGAGAAATTTAATAATCAATCGGGCAAACGGAGCGCGATATCGTGTCTTCGTCAAATTTAAATTGTTTCAGGAATTATTAAAATAAATACGCGCGCGGGAAACAATCTTCCGGAAAGCGGATGTCGGAAATTGATGAGATGGAAGTACGCAGCGAGGCCTCCGTCAGCGTCGGGAGTGAGCCGGAAATAGGGGAATTAGATGCAGAGGTGAGCCTTGGAACCTCCCTCGTCCCGAGCACCAACTTATCCCCCTCCCCCACCGGGGAGTCGGGAGTAGTAGGAACGGCCCCGACAACCGACCAGATGTTGGGTCAATTGCTTCGAAAAATGGAGTCCCAGGGGAAGGAATGTAGGGAAGGAATGAAGGGAATGAGTGATCGATTGGAGGAACAAATTGAAGGGATGGAAAAGAACAGTGAGCGATTGGGAAAGCAGATGGGAGACATGTACGCACAGAGAGAGCGAGCCAGTCGGGAATTGAATGAACAAATGAAGTCACAGGGGAAGGAATGGAGGGAAGGAATGAAGGAAATGAGTGATCGATTGAGTATTAAAATTGATGGGCTGGCAAAGAAAATGGCAAAATTTGGAATTGCACAGGTGGATGGGGAATGTCCACAGGTGGATGGGGAATGTGTACAGGTAGATGGGGAATGCCTGCAGGTAAACGTGGAGTGTCCACAGGTGAGCGGGGAAGGAAATTTGGAATGTGAGAGTTGTAATGGGGAATGTTTCCCACATTCTGGCCTGGTTGTTTATCGGGACCGTGTGGATGTCACAACACCCCAACCGGGGGATGAATTTGGAATTGTGCAGCACCAGGGCGGTGGTGCGGAGCAAGAGGGGGTAGAGTTTTTGGGGGTCCATGCGATAGAGCCGGACCGGGTATTTATTGGGGATATTGATCAAAGCCTGGCGGGGCCAGGAATGATTTCTAATGATGAGGATGAGTTGATCCAGCGGCTGGAGACCTGTGACAGTCCCATGGAGGTAGAGCTTGTTCAGGCCCAAAGGAGTCTGGGGGAAGAGGTGAGTTGGTCCGAGGAGGTGGTTGGAATGACCGAGGGGACGCTCACTGTACACTGCTATTTGGAAACAGAGGCTCCAAAATTGGACAACCAGTTGGGGGAGTGTGTTGGCTCCGGGCTGGATTTGGATCTTGGAGGATCGGGAGATAGAGCTTCTGGAGATTTGGTCCCTGTAGGGAATTTGGATCAACTGCAGGGAGGGGCAGAACAACCGGTGGTAGAGGTTGTTCCCTGCAGCTGCGGTTTGGCAGTGGGAATGAAAATTTGTAAAAGAAAATTTAAAATAAAATTACAATGGGAAATTGATTTGGAGCAGCCATGGTGGGGATTGGTCCCCGGGCTGCGGGATCTGGACATGGAGAGGTCATGGGTGATGGCCTCGGGCCAAAGTTGCCCCTTTCAAAATTTGGGTATGCCAGCCAGCTGGGGGGCTGTGATGGCGAGATTTGGACGTGGGGTCCAGCCTTGGGTGTCGAGGTACGACCTGGGTCCCACGGGGGGTCTGGTGGAGTGTGGCGTCCCTTGTCCGTCGGGGCGCCGTCCGAGCTGGTGGCTCGGGCCGGCAGGGTCACCGGACCCTGGTGGGGGTTAAGACCTCCAGGGAGGTCCGAGGTGGTTTCTCAAGCCTGGGATGGCAAATATTGAGGACCACAAGGGGGAGGTGTTGTGGGTCGCGCTTTGGTGGTGGCACCGCAGATGGCCAGCTTGGGCCTGATGTAGTGATCACCCGGGCATGCGACCTGACACCCTCTCCCTGAGACTTTGGGACAACTGGCATGTGATGACCTGCCATGCCGTGTTGGTCGATGGACGCGGGTCAAACCGAATGGACAGGGATGGAGATAGCCTGCCGGACAACCATTGGGGCATCTGTGGAACGTGATGGTGTGAGTGACCTTCCACAGATGCTCCGTTATGATTTATGGACTCTCGGGTTGGGAAGAGAGCCATGGGGATGTGAATCGGGAGATGTGTAACGCGCCGAGCATATGGGCCATGCTCGGCTGGCATGTGTATGGCAAAGCATCCTTCTTTGGTGAGGTGAGTGAAATGTGACAAATGGTTGGCATGGGTAATCTGTGGGTTAGATGGAAATTTAAGGGTGGATTTTGAAATGCCATGGTGGACACTGTACAGTGACGCCATTATTGATCCAGGTGTGTAGACCAAAGTGTTGGAGGCTGTGATGAAATTAATAGGGTAGCAAGACACAGCTTTCAACTGGTTGCGGGGGCAACTGTGCTGATATTTGGGACGCGGGATGATGGGGATGTAGTTGTGTAGCCTGAGGGTCAACGTGGTGCTGTGCGTGTCCGAGGTGTGTGGACCATGTCTTCTGGGTGGGTCTCCTGGTGGAGCATGGCTGTTGACTGGACCTTGGTGTGGTCAAGTGTGGGTGAGCACTGGGGGGCTGCAGTTCTGTAGTCGGACTGGGGGATGATGGGGAGGTGCAGGGGACGTGGCTGTAGGGATGCCACGCACTGCGACCGTGCCCCCCAGGGCCGAGGTTGTGTGTGCGGTAGTGTGTGTTGTGGCAGCAAGTGCTCACCACATTGGCCAGCTGGGGCTGCTGCAGCTGTGTTCCTCGCAGGGGGGCCGAAGGATGGATGGTGGGTCGCACCCTTATGGACACCCATGGGCCATGTTGGCGTTTTGACTGCTCACCTTGTCCCGGTGACCCTTGCACGGTAGAGGTGCAGAGCTGTCGTGGCCATAGGTAGTTGTGTAGTGATGATCACCGTTGGATGCGGATCCACATACCTGCCAGTGTAGTGGGGACAAAAGAGAAATTTGGAAGTATTTGGTAGGCCCAATGTGAAATTTTGGGATTGTGAAGGGTGGATGACACTCTTGGACCTGACCAACCTGCAACTACCTGCACTTGAGGTGAGTGTTTTGAGGAGTACTGTCCCAGGCTTCAGGATTTGCTTTGGGAAATTGGGGACATGTAATTTGGAGTTGGGAGGCGGGTGAGAGTGATGACATGGCCGGTGAGGGGATGGAATGGGAGCCACAGTGTCTTGTGGGTGGCGTATGTTTTTGTATTGTGGTTAGGTGTTTTGATGTGGTCGTGAGAGTGGAACCTGGAGAGTGAGTGATGATTATTGGAGATAATGAGGGGCGATAAATTGTGCTTTTTGGAAATGTGCTAATGGAAAGGTGTAAGGATTTAATGATTCGAACTGTGAATGGGATTTCACATTGGCAGGCCATGGCAAGCCTTGTAACACCTTTTACACCATCTATGAATTGTACTGAATTGTGCTGAGTTGTGTGGAGAATTGAATGGCAGCGGGGGAGGAAGTGTGTTTTGGGACCATGGGTGGGGAAGGTGTGTGTGTCCGCAGGTACAGAGCAAGCTCTGAGGAGCGATGCCTGCGGGCCCCCCTCTGCGGCAATTACCCCTGGCAGCCGGTGGTAACTGGAAATTGGAGCTCGTCGGTGGAGGGTCTGGTTGGGCGCCGCGGGGTGAGGAAGTCCCCCGGTGACCCGTGTTGCTGCGTGAAAGCAGGAGGCAAAGGAGCCTGGTGTGTGTGGAGACCCTCACCGGCGAGGTAACGGCGGAAAGGGGCTGTTGGGCTGTCACGGGGCCAAGAGGTAAAGGGGGGGGGGGGGGCAATGAATTTGTAAGTCGGTTGACTTGTTTTTGGGACTGCGGGCACCACAGCCTGATGCGCCCCCACCATCTTTTTGTGCGGTACCTCCCCGCTGCCTAGTTGAGGAATGCACACACACGTGAATGACATCAATGCCATGGTCCTGCAGGGGGTGTATTGGGAATAAGTGCTTTGTTGATTTTTGCAATGCCTTGATGACCTATGGAATGAGAATGAGTGGTTAAGGGGTCTGTGTAGCATGAATGTGGGCGAAATCCACCGAGCCGTGTCACTCACCTGTAACATCTGGACAGGGCCCGAGGAAATTTAGGGGGATGCATTGGGGATGGCCCCGCAGGTAAGGTTGAGTCTTGTGGCATCCACCGGGGGACGCGGTCTGTAGACCGGGGTATGTACAAAGGTTAGAGTTTTGAGTTTTGGAAAGATGGTTAAGTTTTGTGGTTAAGTTAGTGTTGTGTGTTGTTGTTTCCTCCCTCCACAGGAACAACGAAGAAGATGTACATACTTGCATGATGGTTAAGGGGTTCAGCATGTTAAGGAAGTGTAGGTAGGTAGTCCGACTCACTTCCCACAGCCCTTCCTGATTTATTTCATAGGTTAATTAAGTGTGTGACAGTAAGTGTTAAGGCTGGAATGGTAGCCCTGCGGTGAACCTTGCAGGAGCTACGGTTCCAGGGGGGGGGCTGTGTTATGAATTTGGTAATGCAACATCTAGAGCTAGGTAGATCTGAATAGGTAGGTATTCGGCTGTCGTGACAGGGACTCTACATGTAATAAGTTATTGATGTTCAGGCGGTTGTCGGGGTAAGATGTATGAGTGTGGATCTACCTGGAGATTCGAGTGTTAAATAGTGAGGGATTAAAGGTAACGCCCCTGTGAGTATCACCTAGTAATCAAACCTTTGTCCTTTATGGCACTGCAAACCACATAAACATTAGTTAGGTCCTTAGTGCAACATTAAATAATTCCCTTTCCCTGACATTGACTTCGTAATAAATGGGCACCACCAGGCCAAGAACACCGCCACAATACACCGCCACCGTTTACACCTCCAAGGCCTACAAACCTCGCCTGCGCACCTCAAAGGCCTACCAACCTCGCTGGCACGTGTTACACCAGGACCGCGGGGTCACGGACGGGAGATGTCAGGAGTCGCATGCCGCAGAGGGCGTGACCTGGGCGAGTTGGGAGGCTATGATTGGCTGAGGAGCGCGCCAATGTGACGTCATCGGCCACCAATATAGGCGACGGTCGGACGCCATTTCGGCAGTTCGAGTGGAGTCCAGAGTTGAGTTGAGTTCAGTTCGAGTGGAGTCCAGAGTTGAGTTGAGTTCAGTTCGAGTGGAGTCCAGAGTTGAGTTGAGTTCAGTTCGAGTGGAGTCCAGAGTTGAGAGAGTTGAGTCGCAGAGTTCGTTGTTACAGTTCCGTACCAGAGTTCGTGGCAGTTGGCACAGGACACGGTTCGTTGCACAGTTCGTCGGAGTTGGCACAGGACACGGTTCGTTGAACATTCGTGACCACAGCTCGTTGCAGTTGGCAGTTGGCACTTGGTTTTGGTTGCTTCGTGCAGCCCTGCGGTGGACCGTTGGAGCAAAGGAGCTCGTGGTGTGTGTGGGCCGTTGGACCGACGAGGCCTGGTGGCGCTTGGAGGCGGACGCAGAGGGCCGTGGAACTTGGAGCGAGGTGTGCGATCGGGCCGAAAGGAGCGGTGTTGGACGGCAGCCACAAAGACGACGAAAGACCAGATAAGCCCGAATCCGCGTACATTTTGAACGACGTGACGTGTTCTTTTCGTAATTAATCTCCCTCGTTTTGTGTTTGATATCAGTCGTGTGGGGACGTCCCGATTTAGTTATTAGTATTACCGGCGCGTGTTTTTTTCACTGTTATTACTTTTCAATAATAAATCCTTATATTATTTTCTGTACATATTTGAACGCAGTTTCCTGGGTGTTTCATTTTAATAGATAAGGCTGTGGAGCTCGTTGCGTCTGGCCTCCCGCGCGTTTAACTTTGTGTTGAGCTTGAATCCGCCATTGAGTTTTCGCCTCGGGAGTGTAAAGTCTCGCAATCGGTCATCCGTGTTACCCTACGGTGTTCACCAAGGGTAGTCACGCGACAATATTATTGTTACCTTTTAGAAGTTGTTAGAAATAATTACATTTCAAGCAGGTGATTCTCCTTTACTTTGGAATTGAACTCACCTGAGGTGCGTTGCAGGTGCCTGCAATATAAAAATCACTCATTCAACCAGTTTGAATGGAGAAAAGGACTCATTCTGCTGTTTTGTGTCACTGTTTGCAGTGCAATGAGCATGGAGAAAAGAAAGGAAAGCAGAGAATTGTCTGAGAATGTCAGACGCAAGATTGTAGCCAAGCATGGACAATCGCAAGGCTACAAGTCCATCTCCAGAGATCTTGATGTTCCTATGTCCACCGTACGCAATGTTATCAGGAGGTTTAAGGCCCATAGCACTGTAGCCAACCTCCCTGGACGTGGCCGCAAGAGAAAACTTGACCGTAGATTGCAGCGAAAGATTGTTCGAATGGTTGAGAAAACACCTGAATCAACTGCCCAACAGATTCAAGCTGACCTTCAGACACAAGGTACGACAGTTTCAACTTGCACTATCCGTCGCCAACTCAATTAAAGGGGGTTCTGTGGTAGTCGACCCAGGAGGACCCCACTGCTAAGAAAGCTCGACTGGAGTTTGCCAAAACACACCTGAACAAGCCAAAATCCTTCTGGGAGAATGTCCCTGCAGCAAGACAATGCTCCCAAACACACTTCAAAAAGCACCCAGGAATGGTTCAATACAAAATGCTAGACTGTTCTGAAGTGGCCTGCAATGAGTCCAGATCTAAATTCCATTGAATACCCGTGGGGAGATCTGAAAGCAGCAGTTGGGAGATGGCACCCTTCAAATCTGGGAGAACTGAGGCAGTTTGTACAAGAAGAGTGGGTAAAACTGCCAGTAGTAGAGAGGTGTAGGAAGCTCATTCATGGCTAAAGGAAGCGCTTGACTGCAGTTATTTTGTCCAAAGGCTGTGCTATCAAATATTAAGTTGAGGGTGTCAATAATTTTGTCAATGCCATTTCTTTATATTTTCTGATTCAAAAGGATATTTTGAGTTCTGAATAAAAAAACAAAGTTTCTGGACTATTAACATGAACCACCTTTAGATGCCATTTTTCCCCACAGAGCAGTGGTTGGCCTTTTTTTGGGCACCGTAGTCCCCTTTTTGAAGCAATGTTTTGTGGCCGGATGCCCTTCCTGCCGCCAACCCTGTTAGTCGCCTCTTGCGACACACAGGGAATTACCAGTGAACTGGTACTCAATTTGCCGACCTCGGAAGGATGACAGGCTGAGTCAATCCCCCTGGCGTTAATTCAGCGATTGACCGGGATTCTAACCCAGGATCCGAGGATCCCAAGCCGGCACCCTAACCGCTAAGCCCAAACCAGGCTTGAAAGCCCGCTTGGAGTTTGCAAAAAAGCACCTAAAGGACTCTCAGACTGTGAGAAACAAGATTCTGTGGGCTTTCATGTGTCTTTCAATGAGGAGAGGCTTCCGTCTGGCCACTCTGCCATAAAGCCCAGATCGGTGGAGTGTTGCAGTGATGGTTGTCCTTCTGGAAGTTTCTCCCATCTCCACACAGGATCTCTAGAGCTCAGCCAGAGTGACCATCAGGTTCTTGGTCACCTCTATTACCAAGGCCCTTCTCCCCCGATTGCTTAGTTTGGCCGGGCGGCCAGCTCTAGGAAGAGTCCTGGTTGTTCCCAACTTCTTCCATTTAAGAATTATGGAGGCCACTGTGCTCTTGGGAACCTTCAATGCAGAAGAATTTTTTTGTAGGCTTCCCCAGATCTGTACCTCGACAAAATCCTGTCTCTGGGCTCTGCAGGCAGTTCCTTTGACCTCATGGCTTGGTTTTTGCACTGGTATGCATTGTCAGCTGTGAGACCTTATATAGACAGGTGTGTGCCTTTCCAAATCACGTCCAATCAATTGAATTTACCATAGGTGGGCTCCAATTAAGGTGTAGTAACATCTCAAAGATGATCAAAAGAAATGGGAGGCACCTGAGCTGAATTTCAAGTGTCATAGCAAAGGGTCTGAATACTTATGTAAATGTGATATTTCAGTTTTTTTCTTTCTAATAAATATGCAAAACTTTCTAAAATCCTGTTTGTTTGTTTTTATAATGGGGTATTGAGTGTAGATTGATGAGGGAAAAAATGAATTTAAACAACTTCAGCATAAGGCTGCAACATAACAAAATTTGAAAAAAGTGAAGGGGCTGAATACTTTCTGAATGCACTGCAAGTGTTGAATGTAGGGAAAAGGGGTGGGGTGTGGTGAATGTTTGGTTAAGGGCAAAATAAGACATTGCCATGGTGATTATGGTATGCCAGATTACAGTAGCATTAGTACTTATTATGCCAAAACAGATTTTCTAATTTCTCGAGTCAGAAAATGGAGGCACATTTTAAGGTTTAAAATTTTCAGGATGTTGACTTTTTCTTTTTTTTTTTGATTCTTTGATTTTTTTTTTTTCTAATGGTTTACAGTGGAATCTCTACTATCCACATATCAAACTAACTGTGAATGTCAAGTGGTTGCATAAAATCGGCACATGTAGATGCCTTTGGGAGATCATCCAATCATCGTAGGAGAGTCGGTGTTCCCCAATAACTCGACCAATCAGTGTTGGTAGTATTTTGCACATCACAACAATGCATCCCAAATGCTCACTTCATGCTGTACATCTGCACGATTCACTAGCCATTTATGGATTTCACAGAGGACAAACTCAAGCTTGCAAGGTGGTTTGAGAATGGTGCAAGTGCAGCATCAGTTGCCGAATCTCTTGGCATTGGCCTCTGGATTGTGTATGATGTGCAAATGCAAAAAAACGAACTGTCAATTTTATGCCGGTCAAGCTGCTGGGAAAACAGAAGAGAGTGTAGAATGCTTCATTCTTTGGCTCATGCAGCGAGTGGGCATATGGTTGCTGGTATTGTTTTCATATTTTAATTCTGTAACTTGTTTCTATATTTATAGTATAATAAAGTTCAGTTTTTTCACATGTACAGTACTTCATTTCCCCTTCTGCCACAACATTGCAATAAAATCTGAGTATTATTACTGAAGAAGAGTATTTTCATTGTGGATGTCCAGTATCCGCAAAAATTAACACTCCACATGAGAGGAACAGACTTGTGCGGACAGTAGAGAGTGCACTGTACTTGTTATCTCATGCCTTATTATTAGCTGAAACTATTTGAAAACTATTAGCTGAAAACAAAAGTATCATAGACAAATGGAATGTTTTGCTGATTAGTTTTGCATCGTTTTTGTCCGCTTAACAGGGCACTGATGTTGGTCACCAATTCTGAAAATTATATCCTGTTCATTGCTTATTTCAACCCCACAAATCGTTGGGTTAATTAATTGCTGTATCGTCTTCTGTTTGACTATTTAAGAAGATGACATTCATGTGCAGTAGGTATTGTTGTTTTACCTTTTAAGATCGATGGCATTACACTGATGTCAGAAGACATCGTGCTTCTTTAACATGGTTGTGTTGGTATGCTGAAGTTCTAAGGCTCATTAGTCAAGTGTAATAATTATACAGAAATAAACACTTTCTGCTTTAACACTAATCTGTTTGTGATTCATCTCAAATCAAATGCAGTGTTTATTTAAGCTTTTGAGAATTTGGCAGCAAACTCAAATTAGTTATCCTCACAATCGATGCTTTTAAAACCACGTGATGAAGACCATTTTCTGTAGAAAAGAGTTGTGGTGCATTTCTTGTGTGCACACGAGGGTAGAGGTAATGTTTGAGTCTTGGGAAACGTGCAAACGACCTGGTTAATTTGTTGCCAGTGCAAAAGCTACTACTCAGACAACAACCATCTTAGCACCTATCAGGGATGCCTCTTTGTGGT
Organism: Myxine glutinosa; assembly: GCF_964187855.1. Taxonomy (NCBI): domain Eukaryota; kingdom Metazoa; phylum Chordata; class Myxini; order Myxiniformes; family Myxinidae; genus Myxine; species Myxine glutinosa. The sequence continues at coordinate 151,448,059 of NC_136261.1, read as the reverse complement.
GGTTGTACCACCCAACGAGAATTGGGGGCTAAATCTTCACCGTTCTTCCTTGCTGCCCAGGTTCATCAGAGCAACGCGGTCATAGTCAGAGTGCCAATAGGTCCCCATATAACCGACCTTTTCCCTCTTGTCTCTATCTCTTCTCTCACTCTCTCTAATTCTGTCGTGGCCCTGACTTTGCGAAGTTGGGGGTACACCATCCTGGATGTGGGGGATTTCTGGGTCGCTCCTGGGAGATTTCTGGGTCGCGGGCTTGTTCAAGAGAAGTGTCCGGAGCTATACAACAACAACCACCATATTGTATGTACCTATATACTGGCGTTGACGGACCAATTAGTTGTCCTGTTTGCCGAAATAAATTTACCTGTGCGAAGAGTGCTTTTAACCTCAGCGTTGCCGAGGTAAAAAAGGGAATTGCAATACCCTTTCCCACCACCACTAGGTGGAGTTGCACAATACACATTTACAACGAGGATTTCCGCCCTCTCCCTCCCCCACCCGCCCTCTCCCACACCTCTGCGTGAGGCTGCGGCCACATAGCCGATGTTACCCTCTCCCCCCCTACACGGTACGGTAAATAAAATCGTAAATGGGACATCCCTGCACACAGATCCAGTACACAGACAAAGGGAAAGACAACTGAAAATAAACGCGTTTGGTTATTCAATTGCACTTAGCTCAACTCGACCAATGCATCTTGTCAGGGCTCGGCCAGGCCCCGAGCGCACAGTCTGGACGCGGCTCTGTTCTTGGTGGGAAAGTGCACTCGTTCGTTGGCGCGAGTAGGCCTCAGTCCGCCCTCGTTTCACTGGGCCGCGCCCGTTGGTCGAAGTAGGCCTTCGGGGCGAAGCGAACAGCAGGCGTGCAGCCCCCTCTTCCACGCCGTGCTCGTCCACCCGTCCTCCGCATGGAAAAGCACAGTTCCCGGGCCGCAGCTCTGCCTCCTCACGACACCAGCAGGATCTCCAAACATGGCCGTTCACGATCACTTCCTTGAGCCTGAGAGCAAAATGCCACCGTTCGTACGAGGTTCAGGGAGAGAATGTGCAAGAGCGACCAATAACGGTCAGAGCGTTCTGAACTCCCCACGCGTAAGAGGACAAAATGTCGGGAACAGTCTTTTGTTCCTTGGGCTCTGACATCATCTCAACACGTCTCCGCCCCGACCCCATCAACGAGTTCCATCTTACCCGTCCTTTCTGTCAATCAAACCCCGCCCAATCACGGCTCCTCGGGGCGTGCCCTCACAGATTTTTCGTCCCGTGTGCTTCCAAAGTCAGGGTTGTCAGTGGCAGTGCTTCATGCCTGGATTCTGGTGGTTTTATTAATTAGGGGTGTTTAATGGGCGATTTTGGCTAGTGTCTATGGTGTGGTGCCAAAAGGGACATAGGAATAAAGTACAGAGGTATTTACAAACAGGGAATAAATTACCCATTATCCCTGAGCTAATTAACACAAGAGCCACCCTTCGTATGGCCACACGTAATCTTACTATAATTCACCAAATGTCCGTCTGTCCGTTCGAAGGTACCACAAAAATGGCTCAACCGATCGCAACGATATTTTGGGTGGGTATTCCTGGGACCGCTGGCAGTAAAATAGGCTATATTGTTTTTCCAAGTTTTCCAATTTTCCAGTTTTTCCAAACACGATGGAATAATATTTACTGATATGAACAGTGATGTGGCTTTTATTGAAATTCTACAAATACTGTTTCGCTTTTGATGACAATTATGAACCTGCTGCGAATGCGGAATGGACAGATGATGGCAATGCACTGGTTTGATAATATCCAAATACAACCGTCATTCAATCCTAATGTTAAATCGTTAAACGTTAATCGTGTTAATCGTTTTGTTAAAGTATCAATTGATGATTGGAATTGAGTGAATACAATTACAATTTTGAATTTGTAATTGTATTCACCCAACCGTACGGAACTTAACATCAGGATTTAAATATTTGTTTGTCACGAATGTTGTTAAAAGTTTATTTTTTTATATTAATGTTATTTCATTTGTGATTGGAGTTATGCTATTTGGAATGAAAAAAGAGATATCAAGTTCAAGTGAATGACGAAATGCCGTGACGGTTTCTACTTTCTAAACGTGAATTCGCGGATCGCCATATGCAGATTCGCCATTGACTGGGTATGGAACAAACGTACCCGTTTGTTTGCCAACGGGTACGTTTTTCATGGAAGTCCTTCACGAACTTGCTGTTCATGTCTGACGTGCGACTGAAGGTACTACAGGAATGTGGAATTTATTGGTTTCATGCTTTAGCATTCGCCGTTTCTGCATTGTCTGTTTGCTTATGGCCTCCCACCCGTGTGTAGCACGGGTACCTCACTAGTACTCTTAATCCAAACACACGACCTACCGGATCCCTACTTATTACATGGGGTGGTTCTTCTTCACAACAATCGGAGCATGCTAATTTATGCAAATCTACCTGGTCTAAAGTAATCACTGTCTAACTTCTACAAACTTAACAATACATCAGCCAATACGTCTAATTAATGGCTTTCAAAACAAATTCCACCTAAGTGCCATAGTTTTTGCTTGGCTCATATGGGTGAACCCCAAAAAATTGGACATATAATATTTTTGACCCCGGTAGTAATCAATATATAATTTTTTCTTTGTTCAGGATTGGATTGATACCGTATTTCATGACAATCATTGGGGGAGATGGTTTACAGTATCAGGTGGGACCCCCATACAAACCGTGGTAAATTGGTTTTAATTAGTGTAATTTAGTTGATGTATGTGATGTCTCCATGTATTTTTTCATCTGTTGTTGTGATGGCCATTCTCTAAGTGGCCATAGAAGATGGACATTCTTGAGAAAAATGCCAGGGGCATAGAAAAGGCCCCTTTATGTGGCATGTGGCAAACTATAGAAAAGGGGAATTCCATAACCTGTAGGAAATGCCAAGCAATAGAAAAGAAGGGACATTCCATGGCTTGTGGAAAATGCCAGACAATAGAAAATAAGAAACATTCTTTAAAAAATCGTGTGCATGCTGGACGACCCTTGTGTTCTTAGTGGGGACCAAGTAATGCTCCAGAAAAGTTAATATAAAGGGGCGCCCGACATAGTCATGGCCAAAAATATTGGCACCCTTGCACTTTTTTCAAATAATGCACTATTTCTTCCACAAAATTGTTGAAATGTAAAAATATTTTGGTATCCACATATTATGTATTTCTTTGGTTTGCAGTGGAACAAAACAAAAAAAGCTGAATAAAAATTACTAAATCTTGACTTATTCCACACAGAAATCCTAAAATTGCCCGGACAATAGTATTGGCACCTTTTAGAAGTTGTTCGAAATAATTAGATTTCAAGCAGGTGATTCTCCTTTACTTTGGAATTGAACTCATCTACGGTGAGTTGTAGGTGCCTGCAATATAAAAATCAATCATTCAATCAGTTTTATTAACACCGTCCAACAATTCGTACAATTTAATTAATACAGCCTCATCCTGCATCAGAGTTTGCCATTCTTGCCCTGTCCAATTTGTCCCTGTTTCACATTAACTACAATCATGGTACTGAAGGAGCTGTGCTCCCACGTAGTCGGAAGAATGGACGCGACAAAAAGCTGGAATTCGTCCGAGTTTCTTTATTGTCACAAAACAACTCGGGTACTCTGAAAAGCCCGTTTATCGGGCAGCAATATATATACACACATTATCCCGGAGCGTTTGCCCGGGAAAGGCGAGAGGGGGCGTGGCCGGGCGTCCTGGCCGCGGCCTGGCAAGTCGAGAGCGGGCGTGGCCGGGCATGCCCGGGCGTCCCGGCCGAGGCCTGGCAAGTTGAGCGCGGGCCTGCCCGGGCGTCCTGGACGAGCCCGGCATGGTGATCGCTCCGCGTCCTTGGTAGGTGCAAGGCGATTGTGTAAACCCAGCGGTAGCCGCTACACACGTCCCCCCAGAATCGACTTGCACCGGCAGGGTCAATTTGAGGGGGGTCCTGATGACCCGGCCGAAGCGACCCCTGGCGGGTCGTGGGGGGGGGGGGGGTCCGGTGTGGTGGTGGGCGGTCGAGTGGGGGGCACCGTGGACGGGGGGCGGCCTCGCCGCGGCGGAAGGGCCAACCGTGGCGGTTGGTCGATGTCCACGTGCGCCGGCTTGAGGCGGCCCACCGCAATCCGGTCCGACCTGCCGCCGATGTCGATGACGAACGACTTGTCGTCCCGTCGCAGGACCCGGAAGGGCCCGTCGTACGGCGGCCGGAGTGGCCCCCGATGTGCGTCATGACGCACAAAAACGTACTCCGCTGTGCGAAGCGCTGGGGGGACGTAGGACTGTGGGTCATCGTGGTGGGATGTTGGCACGGGGGCAAACCGTCGGGCGGCCTCCTGGAGGTCCGAGCGCTGGTGAGCTGCGGACCAGGGACTGGTAGCGTCGGGCACGAATTCGCCCGGGATGCATAGCGCCTGGCCGTAGACAAGCTCGGCGGTGGATGCCCGGAGGTCCTCCTTGGGGGCCGTGCGGAGGCCCAAAAGGACCCACGGCAGCCGGTCGGCCCAACCGCCATCTTGAAGGCCGGCCATGAGCGCGGCCTTCATGGAGCGGTGGAATCGCTCACACAACCCGTTGGCTTGGGGGTGGTAGGCCGTAGTACGGTGGAGCTTGACCCCCAGGTTGCGGGCGACCGCGCCCCACAGCTCGGAGTTGAACTGCGGTCCGCGGTCCGACGAGATGTCCGCCGGTGCGCCGAAGCGGGCGACCCAGGTGGCGATGAAAGCCTGCGCCACGTTGGCGGTGGTGGTGGAGACGAGGGGAACGGCCTCCGGCCACCTGGTGGTCCTGTCCACCATGTTGAGCAGGTGTGTGAACCCCTGTGATGGGGGGAGGGGGCCCACCAGATCCACGTTGACGTGGTCGAAACGTCGTTCGGGCACGGTGAAAGGTGCCAGCGGGGCCTGGGTGTGTCGGTGGACCTTGGCCTGTTGGCAGGCTGTGCAGGTGCTGGTCCAATCGCGGACGTCCCGTCGAAGGCCGTGCCAGACGAATCGTGCCGACACCAGCTTCTGGGAAGCTTTCCGGCCCGGGTGGGAAAGGCCGTGGAGGGAGGCGAAGATGCGGCGTTGCCAGGTAACGGGCACGATGGGGCGAGGCTGGCCTTGGGAGACGTCGCAGAGCAGGACAGTGTCCGCGAAGGGGATGTCGGCCAGGCGGAGGCCCGTGTCCGCCGCCCGGAGGGCTTGCACCGTGGTGTCGGTGGTTTGGTCCGCCGCCATAAGCACGAAGTCCACGCCGAGGTGGACCGCGTTCGCGCTGGCCCGAGAAAGACAGTCGGCCACGGCGTTGTTTTTGCCGGCGACGTGCCGAATGTCCGTGGTAAACTCCGACACGGCGGAGAGGTGGCGCTGTTGGCGGGCCGACCACGGCTCCGTGACCTTGGCCATTGCGTAAACCAACGGCTTGTAGTCGACGAACGCCGTGAAGGGTCGGCCCTCCAGGAGGTGGCGGAAATGGCGAACGGTCAGGTGTCGACCGAGGAGCTCACGGTCAAACGTGCTATATTTGAGCTCGTTCGGCCGGAGCTGCCGGCTGAAAAAAGCGAGTGGCTGCCAAACCCCGTTCACCCATTGCTCATGTACGGCGCCCACCGCGTAGTCGGAGGCATCCGTGGTGAGGGCGATGGGAGCATTGAGCACCGGGTGAGCGAGCAGTGTTGCGTCGGCGAGGGCCCGCTTTGAGCTTTGGAAGGCCGCGTCCATTGCTGCGGACCAGACGATGTCGTGCTTGGCCGGCTTGCCCTGGAGGGCTTCGTAGAGGGGCCGCATGAGTTGAGCAGCGCGGGGCACGAAGCGGTGATAGAAATTCACCATTCCCAGGAATTCCTGTAGGGCCTTTATGGAGCGGGGACGCGGAAACGTGGTGATGGCCTCGACCTTGTTTGGCAGCGGCACGGCCCCGTTCTTGGTGATGTGGTGGCCCAAAAAATCAACGGCCGTCGTGCCGAAGTGGCATTTGGCCGGGTTGACGATGAGGCCATGCTCGCTGAGGCGCCCGAACAGTGTTCGGAGGTGGAGGAGGTGCTCGGCCCGGGACGTGCTGGCGACGAGGATGTCGTCCAGGTAAACAAAGAGGAACGGCAGGTCACGCAGCACGCCGTCCATCAAGTGCTGGAACGCCTGAGCCGCGTTCTTGAGGCCAAACGGCATCCGTAGGAATTCGAATAAGCCGAACGGCGTGATGACGGCCGTTTTAGGGACGTCGGTCGCCCTGACAGGTACCTGGTGATATCCCCGTATGAGATCGATTTTTGAAAAAATGACCCGTCCTGCCAGACGGGCGGAGAAGTCTTGGATGTGCGGGATCGGATACCTGTCGGGGGTGGTAGCGTCGTTAAGGCGGCGGTAGTCGCCACATGGGCGCCAGCCGCCCCCTGGTTTTGGGACGATGTGTAGTGGCGAAGCCCACGCGCTATCGGAGCGCCGCACGATGCCGAGGTGTTCCAAAGCGTCGAACTCGGCTTTGGCCATGGCGAGCTTGGCTGGGTCGAGGCGGCGGGCTCTGGCGTAGACCGGCGGGCCCGTGGTTGGTATGTGGTGCTCGATCCCATGTCGTACTGCGACGGCCGAAAACGTCGGCTGCGTGAGGGCCGGGAACTCCGTGAGCAGGCGAGCAAACTCGTTCGCCGCCGGGAGGGCGCATGCCAGCTCGGTCGGAGCGGAGCTGCTCAATGTGCATACCAGGGAGCTGAAGGTCTCGGCGTTGATGAGGCGACGCCGTTGGACGTCCACCAGCAGTCCGTGTGCGCAGAGGAAGTCGGCGCCTAGCAGAGCCATGGGCACGTTTGCGGTTACAAACGTCCAAGTAAAGTGTTGGTCGCCGAAGCAGAGGGTGACGTTGCGCGGGCCGAAGGTGCGGATGGCCGATCCGTTGGCCGCAACCAAGGAGAGGCCGCAAACCGCGGACTGCCTGTCCTGATCGGAGGCGGGTATGACGCTCAGTTGGGCGCCGGTGTCGCACAGGAAGCGCCGTCCGGACGCTTTGTCCGTGATGAAAAGTAAGTTGCCCGTGTGGCCGGCGCTCATGGCTGGTAATGAACGCCGGCCCGGCCGTTGCCCGGCCTGCCGAAGGTGCACGGGGGTCGGCATGTCCGGGCCTTCTGTCCGAACCTGGCATGATAGTAACACCACGCTTGGTCAGGTGGAGGCCCCGGCCGTCGTGCTGGAGGTGGTCGGCTCGGCGTTGCGGCCGCCAATTGCATCGGCCGTTCGGTCGTCGACCGTGCTCGGGCGCCATGGGCGTTGCGTCGGACGGCGGTGGGCCCCAGGTCGCTGCTGCAATGCGTTGGCCTGCCGCGGAGATCTTGTCGGCTTCCCTGGCGAGGGCGCGGGGATCCGTGATCGTCGTGCTTGCCAGGGCGAGGCGTACCGGGCTAGGCAGCTGACGGAGGAACAGCTCCTGGAACAGGAATGCCGGAGAGTGCTCGCCGAGCAGCGAAAGCATGTAGTCCATTCGCTCGGACGGGCGCGTGTCGCCGAGCTCGGGCAGGTCGAGCAGGCGCCGTGCGCGTTCCGCCGATGGGAGGGCGAAAGCGTCGAGGAGGAGCTTTTTAATCGCGCTGTATTTGTCAGTGGCTGGCGGGCTCTCGAGGAGGCTCAGGGCACGGGCCGCGGTGGCTGAACTGAGCGCTGCTACCACATGGTGGAAGCGGGTGTCGTCGGCCGTGATGCCTCGCAGGGCGAACAGGGAGTCCGCCTGGGCGAACCAAACCGCCACGTGAGCCTCCCAGAAGGTAGGCAGTTTAAGGGCAACTGCCGTGTCCATGTCGGTAGGTCACCAATGAAGGAGCTGTGCTACCACTTAGTCGGAAGAATAGAAGCGACAAAAAGCTGGAATTCGTCCGAGTTTCTTTATTGTCACAAAACAACTCGGATACTCTGAAAAGCCCGTTTATCGGGCAGCAATATATATACACACATTATCCCGGAGCGTTTGCCCGGGAAAGGCGAGAGGGGACGTGGCCGGGCGTCCTGGCCGCGGCCTGGCAAGTCGAGGGCGGGCATGCCCGGGCATGCCCGGGCATCCCGGACGCGGCCTGGCAAGTCGAGAGCGGGCGTGGCCGGGCGTGCCCGGGCATGCCCGGGCGTCCCGGCCGAGGCCTGGCAAGTTGAGCGCGGGCCTGCCCGGGCGTCCTGGACGAGCCCGGCATGGTGATCGCTCCGTGTCCTTGGTAGGTGCAAGGCGATTGTGTAAACCCAGCGGTAGCCGCTACAGTACCGTACTCCTCGTTATCTACTTTTGTTTCAAGCTCCTCCATCTTATTATAAAACTAAGTGTCGATGTAGATTATTTTTTTCACTTCTCCCTTCTTGTAATTATTTTTTGCGATCCACCCTTAAAAAAAAATCATTGGCGTTTCCTCAATCCTTTTTTTGGCCTCTCCACCTTCTAGCCTACCAATAATCCCAAATTCCCACTGCTAAGCTTCCTGTCTTCTTTCTGTTTAGCCTGCAGCCACCATTCGATCCTTCTCTTGTCTATTCATTAGCAGGAGTGTGGCACATTGGGCGGTGTATCTAAAGACGATGCCTGTAAGTAGCGCATTGGTTAAGCATCTCGTTGCTCGACGTGATCCTCTTTTTTAAATTTTAATTAATTTTGACATAAAATGGTACAAACGATAATGAGAATGATTTTCGAGTGTAAATAAAAAATATTTCCGATTATGGATGATGAAAGTCTTTCCATCAGATTACCTGAGCTGAGCCCGTTATCGTAAACCGGAAGTAGGAGGTGCGTGACTCCCGAAGCTTTTCTTCGTATTCTAAATGTATTGTATGATATTGCATTGTTCTGTTTACCTTTTTTAAGAGTTAGAAAAAGCACTGGTCAGGTTTAGTACCGGTGATGTTTCCATGCGTATCGTTTGCTGTCTGTAAATGTGTGCATGCGTAAATCAAAGTACAACGATTTTCAATGCCAAAACGGTCCGATTGTTGTGTGAGCTTGGTGGAAATTAAATTATTTTATATAAACCTTGAAGAGGAGGAAGCCCTTTCGTACCAAAGCCTCTGAGATACGTATAAAATGGTTGGATACAGTATCAAATCACGCGCTGCTACTGTAGTAGTTTGGTACTCTGCTGTTCGTCAGTGTCGTGGTGCTTTGTGTTGTTGTAGGGGTGCTCACAGGATGGAGGGAAAGTTTATACACCATCGTGCCTTGTTAACCATGCGAGCCTCCTCGGTTTACACTTACAGAGGCGAGCTGTAAAAGTTGATCCGAATAACTAGGCCTATAACTATAAGAATCGATCTTCAGATGTAATGATTCTCATCGAACGAATGGACTCGGTGCCGCTGGTGGTGATGCATTAGCAAGCACCGCCTGCGTTCGTTCATTCATGTACGTAGAGCACGTGGCTGGTGCTTTGCATCGTTGATGCCACGCCTCCTGTAGGTGAGAGCAGGCATTTGAAGTTTGTTCAGGATGCTGGCGATAACTCGCTGCCTCTTCCCGGAATACACCGTGGGATCTTAAAAAAAAAAATCCATGGACTAGTTGCAGTGCTAACGTCCCTCCAATGGACGCCGCACACATTGATTCCCAGCCCTCTGTGCGGAATATTAGGATAGGAGTTTATAGCTGGGTCAATATTTTAACCCATGCTAGCAGCTAGGCAGCTCAGAGGCGAGTGTGCATGCCTCGAAGTCATCCTGCTAACTCAACAACATGCATGGAAGGGAATGTAAGACTGGCTGCTGTCTTGTACACTTAAAATATCCCATGGTGTCTTTAGAAAAAGCAAATCGGGATAAAATGTCTTTTGGATGTAAGGTACAAGTACATGGCTTTAGGCAATTTTTGTCTCAAAATTTGATAGCTTTATAAGAAGACTTTTTTTTTTTTTTTTTTTTTTTTTGTATACAAGATCGAGGCTCGTGAAAGAGCGAACATTAATCACACAGAAAGACAAACAGACACATAAAACATATAACATCGGGAGCGGTAGACAAGATGGGGAGAGAGGGGTAAGGACACAAACACAACATTTGAGAGCAGGGACTGAGAGACATGGAGACATGGAGAGATCTGTGGGAGGGAGAGGGCTTTGGGGGGGAGGCATGTGAAGGGGGGGGGGGGGGGAGACTAGCCGAAAGCACCCGGCGTTGCCCGGGTTCTTTTTGAATGAATTTACTACTATAATTCAGCTTTTACTCGCAGCCGTAGAAGATTGACTACTATAATTCAGCTCGGCTTTTAGTTGCGAAATGGGCCCAGCCCGGCCGAGGTGGGCCTCGACCGGCCTCGCCACCTAGCCTAAAACCTTCCCGGGGCCTGTCCCGACATTTTTTTGTTTTAGAGGTTTCCTCCTATCTTTCACCGTTCAGGAGATTAGCGCGTGCAGACAAACATACAAACAAACAAACAAACAAACAAAAACTTTCTTTTATATATATACATAAACGTTTATATATAGATAAATGACAAATCAGCTGCATGATGCGTTTTGAATATGACAGTGGCACGTGTAATGGATGAAACAATCTCGCCCTGTTTTTGTGTATAATTTTTTAAGCCTGCATAATGGATATGTAACTACTTAAGAAATGGCAGGTAAAGAGTAATACTACCAATATTGGAATAATGATGACAATGCCTCAAGACGATGCAGCGTTAACAATGTCACTGTTTTGGAAGTTTAACCAGGTGGGGGTTACTGGTGAAACGCCATGACATCCTGGAGTTGGTTGGGAAGGTCAGACCAGAGGAGCAGCAATGAAAACTCAGGGAACACCAACGTGCCTGTAATGTGAGAGCAAAATGCCTGTGCTTCAGCTTCAGTTGTCAGTGTCGTCTTTCTAATTTTGAAATTGTGGCTTAATGCTAGGAGGTGGAGAAAACAACTATAGGACGGATGAAATATTTGTTTTTCATTTTGTGGATTAAATCAGAAAATGTCTAATGCAAGTTATTGTTGGGAATGTATAGCACTAAGCACTGGCAGGAAGTACCCAAGGAGGGAGTGCTATTGTCGAGCAAGCAGTATCGGTATGTATTATTTCTGCAATTCATATAACTTGTGGTAAACATGAATGTGATGTAGGTTGTAAGAAATAGAGAATATGCGCAATAAACATTGTTATAATGCATTAATAGCTAGCATTTACAAGGAGTCGACAAAAAATGGAAACACCAATGTAAAGTTGCTAAATATGTGTTGGGCCACCACGTACGACTTGAATTTGCCATGGCATCGAGTCCAGCACAAGCGTCTGGAATTCTGCAGGAGGGATGCGGCACCATTCTTCCACAAGAAAGTTGATCAACTCACACCTGTTTGATGGAGGTGGAAAACACTGTCTTGGGCATCGTTCCCGAATATCCCATAAATGCTCGATTGGGTTCAGATCTGGTGACTGAGAAGGCCATGACATATAGATAATATCAGTGTCATGCTTATCAAACCATTGGGCGACCATGTGTGCTCTGTGGATGGGAGCATTGTCATCCTGGAAGACACCACTCCTGACAGGAAACAAATGCTGTAACATGAGATGAAGATGATCACTTGGTACCATTAAGTAGCAATTGGCATTGACCTTGCCTTCGAAGGGAATGACTGCACCCAAACAGGAAATGCGCCCCACAACCACCAGAACCCTTCACCATTGAAACAAAGCATTCAGGGTTGTATAGAGTTCTTTAGGTTGGCGCCACACATGCACTTGTCCGTTTGTCGACAACATGGTGAAGGATGATTCATTTGACCATATCACATTTCTCCACTGCTCGGTAGTCCATTTCCTGTGATCTTTGCATCACTGGACTCAAATGTGCATTGCCAGGTGTGATGATCGGTTTGTGCACTGCAACCCAACTAAAGTATCCCGCTCTATTGCATTCTCGGCGGACCGTTTTAATGGAACTGGCTGCTCGTGCCTCAGGTTTAAATTTACACTCGATTGATCTGCAGTTGCTCGCCTTCTTTGCCTTGCACTTCAAATGGATGCACAGATATCACGATCCTGGAGTATGCAATTCCGTCCACTGTTGCCCTTTGCTGATGAGGTATTTCCCTCAGAGTTCCATGCCACCATCACCTTAGATACCGTTCCTCATGAAACATCAGCAAGTTGAGCTGTCATTGTCACTGAAGCTCCTGCCAAACGCGTATCAACAATCTCCCCTCTTTCAAAGTCACAGGTCTCCTATTGCAGCCATGCTAGCTACAATTATAGGCAACCAGGCCTGTGCAGCATTTTTATACATGACCCTAAGCATGCTGGGGTGTTATTTGCTTAATGAACACATCTGTGTGGGAGCCGTTGCTTTCAATGTACTTGGTGTCCCTCATTTACCCATGTGTTTCCATTTATTTATCCACTACCTGTATATCAAAGTTTTTATTTATTTATTTATTTATTTATTTTCTTCATCTATATTGCACAACCTCTAAGATCCTTCATTTGTAATTTAATACACTGGGATTGTTTTAGTTTTGATGTTTTTGGAAATCTGGTTTGTATTATTATCAGTACAAAAGGCTTTGGTCAAAAGCAAACGGGTTAATTTTGGGGTTTGTGACTTGATTTGCAAGGAAATCATTTTAACTTTGTTTTTTCAGGCTCAAGGCTGAACTAAAACAATGTATTATACAGGGACAATGTATTATATGGTGGCAACTGGCAGAAATGAATGAATCAGAGGTCACGAGGAATGAAAGTCAATGAATGGACAGCTTGAAATTCGAGGAAAAGAAAAACCAATGCCTGTGTAGAGTTGGGATACCTATTCACAGACGGCCTGGATATGGAAAGATACATCAAGAAGGCATTGTTGGATCCAGGGAGAGTGGGTGGGGGTTCGACCTGTATGAGGGTACAAATATCAGATTTATAGTCTCCCAATATGCCAGGATAACTTGGAAGTAGGAGCTCTTACCTTTGAGCTGTCTTGCCGAGTTTGAATCGCGACCCGCTAATAAACGGGCATCGGTTGCATTTTGGGCACAGCATCAATGTATGTCGTGCTTTCAAAGGCCATTAACCCAGAACACCTGTCTGTCAACACTGGTGGTTGAGGGATGTTCAGATCACACGATGCCTTTAGTTAAGAATAGGCTAGTTATTACTGGCACCCTGTTCAAATTCCAAATTCCTACCACCTTTGGTCAAACTTCAGGCCTGGCCAGCCGTTTCATGAAAGACGGGTTAAAAACTTTCCTAGCCGACCCCACAAGACACAACACAACATGCATTTTAAGGCCATTTTCCCCGCTAGAGCGGGGGTTAGCCTTGCGGTCCCCATGACAATCTTCTCCATGTTGCCCTATTTTCTGCATCTCTCCTTGTTAACCCCCTTGCCCGCATTTCTTCTTCCACCATCTTTAGCCAAGTCTTTCTCGGTCTTCCCCGTCCTCTACTTCCTTCTACATTAATTTCCATCACTCTTCTCAACCAGTCACTTTCATCCTTCCTCAACACATGACCAAACCATCTCAACCTGTTCCTCTTCACAGCATCAATCACAGGCAATATTCCCATCATCTTTCGCAATTCATCATTTGTCTTCCTCTCTCTCAACGATACTCCGCACATCCATCGAACCATTCGCATTTCCACCCTTCCCAGCCTTCGTTGCTGCTCTACGTTCATTACCCATGTCTCACTCCCATAAATCATAACAATTCTCACACATGCAGCATACACCTTTCCCTTCAGCTTCAGCGACACTCCCCTCCTCATCAGCACGCCACTCAGTTCCCGAAACTTCTTCCATGCACATCTCACTCGAGCAACCGTTGCCGAGTCTGATCCACCTTTTCCATTCAGCATGTCTCCGAGGTAGCAAAATGTTTTCACACCTTCCAGCTTCACGCCGTCTCCAAGATCCAACTCAACATTTCCTCCATCTGCAGCTCCCTCTGTGCACACCTTACATTTGAATGTAGCTGCCACACTGGTAAATGACCCTCTCAGACCACTACATTTTTGATGAACCCACTCAGCGCACATTGTACATTGAATGGAGTTCACTCCGACACCCTTCCTGCACACAGCACACGGCCACTTCCCAGTTCTTTCCACCTCACCACATGCTTTACCGCTTGCCATCACCTTCGTCTTTCCGATATTCACCTTCAGACCTTTTGTCTCCATACATTCCTTCCACTTGTTCATCTTTTCCTTCAGTCCATCCATACTTTCCGCAATCAACACCAGATCATCTGCATACAACAACTTCCACAGTAAACCCTCCTTTACGTTCTGAGCCAGCACCTCCATCACAGCAACAAATAGTAGTGGACTTAGTACCGACCCCTAATGCACTCCCACCTTCACCTCAAACTCACCACTGTTCCCGTCCTTCATCCTTACAGCTGTGTGCGCTCTTTTGTACATTGCCATCACTAGTCTGATCAACCATTCCTCCACTCCTAACTTCCTCAATGCCCATGTCAATACTTTGCGTGGAACCCTATCGAATGCTTTCTCCAGATCAACAAACCCAAGAAACAACTTCTTCCTCTTCTCCATGTACTTCTCCTGCAACTGCCTCACAATGAAAAGCGCGTCTGTCGTTCCTCTTCCTGGCATAAATCCAAACTGCATTTCGTCGATCTTCACTTTCTTCCTTATCCTCCTCTCCAACACCCTTTCCAATACCTTCATTCCATGCTCCAATAACTTTATCGCTCGGTATGAGCCACACTCCAGAGGGTCACCTTTCCCCTTGTATAGAGGGACGAGGGTATTCAGTTCCCAATCCACTGGAATGCGGCCTTCTTTCACCACCAGATTACAGATCTCTGTCATTCTCTTCACACCCCAACTTCCTGCTGCCTTCAACATATCTCCCACAACTCCCGTCGGCCCTCCCGCTTTTCCACTCTTCATTGCTTTTATCGCTTCCTCAACTTCCTTCTCAGTTATCTTCTCTGCCGGTCCTAAAACTGGGTTACTCTCGATGTTGCCATCCCATTCATTCTCTGTATTCAACAGCATTTCCATATATCTTTTCCATCTTCCTTTAATTCCATCTGGGTCGACAACGATTTGTCCCACTTCATCCTTCAAGCAACTCACCCCCATCACATCACACCTCTCTTTCGCTATTTCGCATCACACCGACCCCACAAGAAAGTGGGTATAATTGTGGTCGTTAAAAGAAGTAGAACGTCTGTCAACCTGCTTAATGTTTGCCAGTAGCTTGCCATGGCAACATGCCAGTGACATTCACTCCAGACCATTGAATCCATGGTGCCAAGAAAAGCCATATCAAGTACAACATGAATGTTTTCATGAAAAGATGACATCATGACAATTTATTGCAACGTTTACAGTTGTGGGCAAATTAATCAATTTTAAATATTAATCAAAACTCCAGTTTTAATAAACTAATGATTTAAAAGATTCCTAAAAATTTTCCGGAAGTTTTGCACTATTGAAGCAGTCTGATACATTACCTTTATACATCACCCTATTTAACATGTCCAAGTACTGCTAAACAGAGGGGTTTTGGAAGTGACAAGAAAGCGATTTGTGTTCTATAGTGTTCAAATATATGTTTCAATTAAAAAAAAAGATTGTAATAGTCAAATAAATAAATTTCAAATTTTACCGCCATGGATGCAGTAGCACTACCACCCTATCCAACACGTTAATCAGTTATTTGTGCCTGTTGTTTGTGTCCTTTATGACGTCCTTCAAAACAGTAGGTTTACTGTGTGTAATGATTTTGAAATTTGGTTTACTGCCAGGCAGGCAGAGTAGAAAGATCGTACCCGTTTCTGAAGGAAGCGGTTCAGTTTGGCATTTTTATATGAAATAGGCAAAGCTCTAGAAATGGATGAAACAAACGGTAACTTAGAATTACTCTTTAGAACCATTTAAAACCCTTTGGAATTACCCTTTAGAATTAAACACGGTGGGTTATAAAGGTTTTTTATTTTGATGGACGGACATCACCAAATATTGAAGCAGTTTCACCGCTTAAAAATTGCGGTCATGTCCAAAGGAAGTGGTTCAGTTTGGCATTTTTAATATGAAATCGGCAAAGCCTAGAAACGAACGAAACCCTTTAGAATTACCCTTTAGAATTACCTATCTGGGTATCTTCTCTGCCGATAACTGAGAAGGAAGTTGAGGAAGCGATAAAAGCAATGAAGAGTAGAAAAGCGGGAAGGCTGACGGGAGTTGTGGGAGATATGTTGAAGGCAGCAGGAAGTTGGGGTGTGAAGAGAATGACAGAGATCTGTAATCTGGTGTTGAAAGAAGGCCGCATTCCAGTGGATTGGGAACTGAGTACCCTCGTCCCTCTATACAAGGGGAAAGGTGACCCTCTGGAGTGTGGCTCTTTCCGAGTTTCCGAGTACAGCAAAATTTCTAAAACCACGGGGGCTATGACGTTTTATATCTTTTTCTCCTTGTTTGTAATAACTCTATTCATGATGTAGATACCTATGGAGTGAGATCAATAAAAAACAGTCAGGTTCTAGTTTCTGATCAACCCCCAAAAAGTGCAATTCAGTTACATTTTGTGCTTGTTCCTGTTACACTTATCTGAGGATGTGGATACAGACAACAAACTAGGCTCTGTCTGATGTGTGGCATCTCTACACCTGGGAAAAGCCGTTTTTATCTCGTGCTATACAAATGTGGAGTTTTTCCTCAACACAGGCTACATGTTGGACCTGAGTGATGGATACCGCCGTACCTATTTGCAGCAGCATACTCACCATGTTCACCCTAACCGCACATTGGTAATACGATACAAATCACGATTATTGCCTTTGTTATATAACATGGTTACCTTTGATTTGTGAAACTTTAGTTCAGCTATGTGGTACACTTGTGCTATATAAACATACCTCTTGACGCTGACCAGCCATTTTAGGTGTTTATGCCTCATCTGCGGCAGTCATGAGTTACGATTGCATTTAACACGTTTGGCCCAGCATCAAAGTCGTGATGGCACGAGTTAGCTTGGGATATCAATTAATATACACAGGATGGTGTTGTGTTTCCATGTGCTTTACTTATCTCATCACTAGCTGAAAGCACCCGGCGTTGCCCGGGTTCTTTTTGAATGAATTTACTACTATAATTCAGCTTTTACCCACGGCCATAGAAGATTGACTACTATAATTCAGCTCAGCTTTTAATTGCGAAATGGGCCCAGCCCGGCCGAGGCGGCATCGACCGGCCTCGCCACCTAGCCTATAACCTTTCTGGGGCCCGTCCCGACGTTTTTTGTTTCAGAGGTTTCCTCCCATCACCGTTCAGGAGATTAGCACGTGCAGACAAACAAACAAACAAAAACTTTCTTTTATATATACGCAGGGTGTCCCAACACCTTAGCCCCCCCCCCCCCCCTGCCCAGCACAACGTAGGAGAGGTAGGGAGAAACCACGAATAGGGGAAAAAAGCTTTATTATTCGACATCTCATGTGCACAGTTTCAAAGCTTTGCTTAAATATTTGGTGTGCCCACCGCCCGCCGACCGAACTGCCTCCAAACGCGCGGGGTAGGATTCCAAGAGAGACACAAACAAATCACGATCGAACTCCATTTCTTCGAGGACGTCAGTCAAAGCAGTGAGAAGCTCTTCCCTGGTGTTCTGGAGGCGTTGTTCAACTCTGTTCTTGAGAATCGCCCCCAAATGTTCACAGGTGTTGAGGTCAGGCGATGCTCCCGGCCACTCATCGTTTCCGAAAAAATTGACCTTGTTCGCCTTCAGAAGATTCTGGGTCGCCAGTGCGCTCATGCACGGGGCTCGGTCGTGCAGAAACGTGGTCTCCTTGATGCCGAGGACATTTTCTGGGTTCCATAAGAACGGAATAACATGGCGGGTCAGCACAACGTCTCGGAGGTATTTGCCGTCCCATGATTGTCTTTGCTCTTTGATGACCCATATCAGCCTTTTCGCTGTGAACATCAAGAAGATGCCAACGCACCGTGCTGTCTTCGATTTCTCTCGAATCTTGAGTTCTTGTGGAATGTCATGATTGTGAAGAGCCCAAATTCTGTCGTTCTGGAAGTTGGGACGTCGAGCCTCATAAATGAAAAATTCATCAGAAAGGGCCAGGAAAAGAAAATCATCAGAGGTCCACTCGCTCAAAAACTCACAAAACCACATTCGATCCTCGACGTTCTTCTCCGTCAGCTTCGGTGCTGGAATTTGGTGAAAAGCCTGCGCCAATGGACTGAAGGAACCTGTGGATACTTGATAAGCTCTTCTTCTTCTTCCCTCAAACCCGTTCAATCTCCTTTTGGAGCCCTCGAATGCTTTTCTTCTCCCTGGCAAGTGACTCAATGATGATATCCCTGCTTTCCTGAGACAAACATTGTGCTGTCTGTTCGGGCCGGCTG
This sequence comes from Myxine glutinosa, assembly GCF_964187855.1. Classification (NCBI taxonomy): domain Eukaryota; kingdom Metazoa; phylum Chordata; class Myxini; order Myxiniformes; family Myxinidae; genus Myxine; species Myxine glutinosa. The sequence goes on along the minus strand of NC_136261.1, from coordinate 151,429,710 downwards.
TCCATCTCGCAATCGAAGGGATCACGGTTCCAATTGCGTTTGACGAAGTCCTCAGACCTGTTCAGGTACTTGGCAACCCAGGATCGGGATATGGTTCCCGGCGTCTGATCCCTGGCGACTCGGAACGCGATAGCCATGATGCGGCATATCCACCTTTTCTTCTCGGAATCACCCGACCACGACATCACTTCACAAAATCTGCAACAGAACAAGAAAGGCTCATTAGATCATGATGAAATTTGGTATTTGAGATGTCAAATGAATGATCCTTCCCGCTATATGCCCACCATTGTACAGTGGCGACCCAGTAAAGCTGGGCAGGGAGGGGGGAGGCAAGGTGTTGGGGCACCCTGTATATAGATTATCATTGAACCCATGGATCAGTCAAAATGGCGCTGACTGAGGATGTGCGTTCCTCACATTAATGTTCTTGTACGCATTCCTTGCCCTGATGTTTCTTCATATTCACAGAGATGTCTGTGCAAATTCTAAGTTGGAGAATTCAGAATTTGTATTGGTTCCTGTTATTTCCTTAGCGACTAAAATGTTGTACCATTGTGGAAACTCTCTGAACTCTCTGAACTCTCTGAAGGGCCTCTCTCTGAAGGGCTTTCCGTTAATTGATGTAGATGTCAAGTTCCAAAAAAACATACAAGATTTAGGCTGCATTTTCAAGAGTCCAAATGCATTGATCCTTCAGTGCCACATGGCATGTAAACCTATGTTGAAATCCTCAATCCCATACGTTTGTCCATTGTCTACTAATTTCCTTGCCATCCATGTAAATGTATGCTGATGTCTACTGATGTCTTTATCCTGCATGTGATTTGCGAATGAGCTCTTCTTTGAGCCTTTGAACTACAGCCTTCGAAAAACAAAAGAAATATAACTTAGAAAGTGAGCAGGCTCTTTCAGGTGCATGAGTATGATAGACAATGGTACAAAGTGATACATGCACGTCATCCAAGCTTGGGAGAGTGATTGATAAAAATTGATCTCGAATTGTTTGTGTTGATTATTGTTTTCGTTTATTTTTTTTGGGGGGGGGGGGGGGGAGTTGGGAAGGGGGAATTAATTTATTGCCAGCTTTTTTGTTGTCAGCTGGGTTGTTAGCTTTTTTTTGAGTTTGGTTGCCAGCACTCACAGAGCTTGGGTTTGACAACTAGATCTATGGTTCTATCATGTGCGAGGTGTTCCACTTTAGACTTGTGGAAATTCAGCCATATCTATAGATTGTTTTTGTAGTTGTTGTTAATCGTGTCGATATAAATTCTGAGCCACACTTGGTTACAGTTTGTTTTTTTTAAACTGAATGACAAGGCTTCGTGTATTTCATTGGTGGACATTGCTACAGGGACGGTATAAAACAAAAATATTACTGGGGCTGTTGGAAAAGAGAGGTCAGGCTGAGCAATTAAAAATAAAAGGCATCAATTATAAGAAAATGGGGTTGGGCTGGTGGAGATAGCTGAACCAACTAATTGAAGGAATGGGGCTTTTCAGGTGGAAAATGGAAAGCAATTGCCGAAATGGGAGTAAAGATGGATTAAAAGGATTGTAAATAGCAGGTTTGGGTCAGTTTGGAAAGGCTAACCCCCGCTCTAGCAGGCTAACCCTCGCTCTAGCAGGCTAACCCCCGCTCTAGCAGGGAACATGGCCTTAAAATGCATGTTGTGTGTTGTTGTGTGGTCAGTTTGGAAAGGGTGATGAGAATGTGGCTGAAGAGAACTGATTTGGTGGAATGGAGCAATGGATGGAAGGATTAGTCTAAGATGAGATGGATGGGATAGAACATAATTAGTCCATGAGCTAGAGGGGCCCACTTGGAGTTTGCAAAAAAACACCTAAGGGACTCTCGGACTGTGAGAAACAAGATTCTGTGGGCTTTCATGTGTCTTTCACTGAGGAGAGGCTTCCGTCTGGCCACTCTACCATAAAGCCCAAATCGGTGGAGTGTTGCAGTGATGGTTGTCCTTCTGGAATTTTCTCCCATCTCCACACAGGATCTCTGGAGCTCAGCCAGTGACCATCGGGTTCTTGGTCACCTCTCTTACCAAGGCCCTTCTCCCCCAATTGCTCAGTTTGGTCGGGCGGCCAGCTCTAGGAAGAGTTCTGGTTGTTCCAAAGTTCTTCCATTTAAGAATTATGGAGGCCACTGTGCTCTTGGGAACCCTCAATGCAGCAGAAATTATTTTGTCGGCTTCTCCAGATCTGTGCCTCACACAATCCTGTCTCTGAGCTCTGCAGGCAGTTCCTTCGACCTCATGGCTTGGTTTTTGCTCTGATATGCATTGTCAGCTGTGAGACCTTATATAGACAGGTGTGTGCCTTTCCAAATCATGTCCAATCAATTGAATTTACCACAGGTGGACTCCAATCAAGGTGTAGAAACATCTCAAAGATGATCAAGAGAAATGGGAGGCACCTGAGCTAAATTTCAAGTGTCATAGCAAAGGTTATGAATATTTATGCCAAAGTGATATTTCAGTTGTTTTTTTAAAATAAATTTGCAAAACTTTCTAAAATCCTGTTTTCTCTTTGTCATTATGGGGTATTGAGTGTAGATTGAGGGAAAAAATGAATTTAAACGATTTGAGCATGAGGCTGCAATATAACAAAATGTGAAAAAAGTGAAGGGGTCTGAATACTTTCTGAATGCACTGTAGATAAAGGCCGCCAGTCAGCCATCTTTGGTTGGATTAAAAAACAAAATCTTCTGCTTACGTATACCATCGTGTATAACCATCATAACATCCAATATAACCAATATACCATCATAACAATATAACAATATATATACATAACAGTATAACCAATATACCATCATAAACAGAGGAAATAGCAACTTTCAGTCTCTCAAAATTCACACTGAGTCCCAATTTATCGCATGTTAACATATAATTTCTCAAACAGTACATTTAAAAGTTTCAAAAAAATATAGTTTTGTTGATTAGTGGGGGGGGGGGGGGGGGGGGGAGGTGCTAGGTGGGCCCCTCTAGCTCATGGACTAAATACTTTGCTTTTAAATGTCCTTTGGTTTTCTAATTTCTTTCCATCTCATGTATAATTACACATACTGTTACGTTTATGGGGGCAGATTAAGGAACCCCATAGTAAAGGTCGGACTGTATAATAAGAGCATGGACCGTGAACGCGTAGGAGAAACCTCGATGCACTTGAGTCGGGAGACTGTAGCTTAAGATTGTTTATGTGTCTTCACACGAGGGGTGAAGCAGTGATAACTAGTTAAGGATTAAGGTTAGTTTTCCCCAGTATGGGATATTCCCTCTGTGATCTTCCCTTTACGTTTTGCTGGCAAGGAAGGCCATGAAAAACCTCCTTTTAACGACAACAACTGTCCACTGCATGCTGCCAGAACCAGAACATTGCCAATTGGACTAAGCCCCGCCTCTAAAGGACCATAGGAAACAGACCATGCCCCTGAGGGACATGATTATCCCAATGGTTGTGGGTGGGGCGAACTAGAAGGGACGTTTGGTGATTGGCTCTGAAGAGGAGGAAGAAGAGCACGTCTCTCTCTGGCTCTCTCTTTCAGCTGGTTCCTGCTCGGAGAAGGGGCCATTTTGTTCTGATCGTGGACGATCGTTTGCTGACTGTGCTGGGTGCGTTTTGCAAAGTGAGGCGCTCTTTGCCGCGTCGGCATGTTTTGCAGGAGGTTTTGGATGACTTTTGGGCTCTTGGAAGCTGAATGTCTCGTTGCACTTGATGGTAGAGAATCAAAAGGAGGCTGTCTAATCTGCTCGCCTCACGCTTGTAGTGCCTTCAACACGCGGCGTTCGACCCCCGCAATTTTGGAGCGTTTCCCGCGCGAGTGGCTACCCCAGTTTCAACAGCTGCCAAGCTCCAAAAGGTACTCGTTGGGACGCCAAGTTAAATTCCGGCTGAAGGGCTTTCCCTCGTGTTCATTTTATCTTTCCCTTGTGTGTTTTTGAGACTGTGTGGAGGGTCCCTCAAAATAGGATTTAGTTTTACCTCAGCCTTCATTTGTTTCTTGATTAATTTTCATTCAATTGTATTTGTTGAATTTCCTTGTCGCGTTTACTTGTTTGTGGTTTTGGAATAAACCCGTGTGTTTCGTGAGATAAATACCTTGCATCTCTTCCCTCCCGCGCACGCCAAAAATAACCGCTATACAGTATATTCGGCTGGTCGCCTCGGGAGTAAAACTGTCTCGGCTATTCGTTCAAGGCTGGTACAGACAGGTACTAGGCTGGTACTAGGTACAGGTACTCTGACTCTCTTGAAAATCCTCTCTATCTCTTTGCTGATGACTCCACTCTCTGCCGCTCCATTCCTCATCCCTCAGATCGGCAGTCTGCAGCCTCCTCACTCTCTGCAGACCTGGACAAAATCACAGACTGGGCAAACAAGTGGAACATGTCTTTCAATCCTGACAAATCTCACACTCTTACGATGTCTCTCCGAAAAGACCGATTGGACAACCCTCCCATCTACTTTCTGAATAATCCTCTCCAAGAAGTTCTGTCACTCAAGCTTTTGGGTCTCACTATCTGCCATGATCTTTCCTGGGAAAACCACATTTCCAAGCTGGCCTCCAAAGCCAGTCGCCGACTGGGCATCCTCCGTCGTGCGAAGTCCTTCCTTGGCACACCTGAGCTCCTCACCACATACAAGGCTTTCATCCGCAGCTCAATGGAATACTGCTCTCCCCTCTGGGCTGGTGCTCCTGCCTCACACCTAGCTCGTCTTCACGCTGTTGAAACCAAAGCGTTCAGAATCATTGGAATCTCCCGCGATGACGCTATCTCCGAGGGCCTTTCACTTACTCACCGCAGGCAGGTTGGTGGTCTTTCCGTCTTCTACCGACTCCTCTCTGGCCTTGCTCCCCCAGCTCTCTCTGGGCTCTGTCCCCCAAATATTCCTGCAGGTCGCACAAGATCTGCCTGCAACCCTCTTATGGTTAAACTGCCAAAATCAAGACTCTCTGCTCACCTTCACTCCTTCATTCCTCTTTTCTCCCGCCTCTGGAACAAACTCCCTCACTCTCTTCAATCCCACTCCTCCCTCCAGGTCTTTAAAACGGCTGTTCACCACCATCTCTTATCTTCCCCAATCCAAAACCTTGATCTTTTCTACCCCTGCTAATTTCACTCCAAATCCACTTTTTTGAGGTGACTTTTGTCTTCTTACCTGGAAGTCCTTGGTGTCCTTGCGTTTTGTACCTATCCTGCCTCCCCCCAGGCCCTCTGCCTCCCACACATCTCCCGATGTCCCTGCCCTCAAATGTTGTGTTTGTGTGCTTCCTCCCCTTCTCTCCCCATCTTGTCGACCGCTCCCACTTTTATGTGCTTTGTTTACTTGTTTGTTTGATTTGTTTGTTTGATAAATGTTAGCTCTTTCACGAGCCTCGACTCTGTATACAAAAAAAAATAAAAATACAAGCTCTTCCATGAGCCTTGGATCACTGTAGACAAAAGGCTGTGGAAGACAGTAACACCAGCTATTTGTCAGTGACAAATCTCGTCAGTGACAATGGAGTGACAATGTCAATGTGACAGTGTGACAGTGACAATGTGACAAATGTCAGTGACAATGGAGATCTCGCGAGATCTTGGAGACGGCGGCAGGGATTTTCGAAGCTCCACACGGTCTCCACGTTTTTCGAAGTTAAGTCTGTTCACAATTGTATTTTGTCGAAACTGTATTTATATTTCGGTGTGTGAAGTTATTGTGTGCAACTTTGGTTGTTTCTCGGTGTTTATCTTTCATAAATTGATCGTCTGTTTGCCGTGTCGCGAGCAAGGCCTTGTACAGTGTGCACTGTACAACCTTGAGGCTTTGTTTTTCTCTCAGTGGTCCGTCGTTTGTGATCCAATAACTTTCGTTCTCTGTATTCCCAGGCTTTTCACCCATAGCCTCCTACTTCCTTGTGTAAATCTCAACTCAAAAAAAAAAAAAAAAAAAAAAAAAAAACATTTCTTTCTCTGTTCTCATTCGTTTATTCATTCTTATTCGTGCGTTCGTTCTTCGACCACGTGTTTCTCCCCCATTTCCATTTCCCCAGATAGTTTTCACTCATTAACCTTCAATGTTTACACTTTCCCCTCAAGTTATGTATTCCGTCATATTTTATAACACCTTTTTCTTCTTCTTCTTTAAAAGGCTGCTTTCGACTTGCTCACCAAATCAATTCATCCCAAAAAAAAAATCCATCTCCTATAGTGCCTTTTTTCTACATTCCCTAAACTCTCCTGCACTCCATCCTCCATCCAGCGTCCTTAAACGTATTTTTAACTCGAAGGTCACAAGAAACTCATTTTGCAATAAATGTTCGTTTCCCATAAATCGTACACTTTCAAAAATCCAATCTCACCCCTCCCCTCCAAATCTTCCCCATAACCCCTCCCCTCCAAATCTTCCCCATCACCCCTCCCCTCCAAATCTTCCCCATCACCCATCCCTTTCAAATCTCCCCCCTTGCCCCCTCCCTCCTAAACTACCCCCTCACCCCTCCCCGCCAAGACGCCCCCTCGCCCCTCCCCTCCTAGACTCCTGCCTCACCCCTCCCCTCCAAATCTCCCCCATATCCCATCCCTTTCAAATCCCTCCCCTTGTCCCTTCCCTCCCAAACTCCCCCCTCACCCCTCCCCTTCAAATCTCCCCACCCTCATTGCTTCTCAATTTCCCCCCTCTCACTCCCCCTCCTCAAAGCATCCTCCCCGCTTCTTCCCCCTTCAAACTCTCACCTCCATCTCCCCCAACCTTCTGCCTCGCTCTTCCCCCTCCTCAAATAACACCTCATTGTGGCTCACCCAATCACCATCAAACCTTTTGTCCGCCCCATCCTTCCCTTTCTCCGAGCTATTCTGAAATCTCTGACACACCTTCAACAGCTCTCCCTACGTCTTCCACCTCTTCCACATCTTACCCTACCCCTCCTCCCCCCTGTTCTGTATCTGATGCTCCCCCTTCCTCTTCATTAACGGTATGGACCTCAAACATCCGGGGCCTTCGTTCAAACTTAACTGATCTCTCCATACAGGTTGCTTCTGTCAAACCAGACGTGATCTGCTTAACAGAAACTTTCCTCCTTTATGATGTCTCTGATTCCATAGTATCTCTCCCGGGCTACTCCCTCCTCCGGTATGATAGACCTGAGCCTCGTCCTGGAGGCGGGGTTGCTATCTTTATCAAAAACTCTCTTCCTCACTCGCCCTGCACTGCACTCTCTCCACCTCACCCCCAGGAATACCTCTGGCTACGGCTTCCCCTTCGCTCCCACCTCTTGTTCATATGTGTGTTGTACCGTCCACCAAACAGTGATGACTCCATCTACATCTCGCTGTCTGATGATATGGACCAACTTCTATCTACTCATCCCAACTCTCTCTTCCTCATATGTGGTGATTTCAACTGTCATCATGCCAGTTGGCTGGGTGTGGGTACCTCTCTCACCAGCCATGGCTCCTCAGCAAAGGACTTCTGCGACTCACTGGGACTGACACAATCTGTCAATTTCCCGACCCGGATCTCAGTCAACGGAACATCTTCTCTTCTGGACTTGGTTATGACTAACTTCCCTGAAAATGTCTGCTGCTCTTCTTCTGCTCCGATCGGATCATCTGATCATGTCCTTGTTAAAGTGGACATCTCTCTGACCATCCTCAGGGAGCCTGCTCAGCGTCGACGAGTCTGGCATTTCACTCAGGCCAACTGGCACGGTCTTCAAGCAGCCATCAATCATCTGGACTGGTCTCCCATCTCTACCACCTCTGACATCAACTCATCCTGGGAATTCTTCCAAAGTAAATTGCTCTCTCTCATGCACAGATTTATCCCATCTCGTCTTCAGTTGTCATACCCTTCCTCCCGTCCATGGTACACGGAATCTTGTGGTGAGGCTGTTGCCCAGAAACAACTTGCCTTCGTCTCCTGGAAAGCAAATCCAACGGAAGGAAATCTCATTTCCTTTCACAAAGCCCGAAACAAGTGTGTGTCCACCCTCAGGAGAGCCAGGAAAGAATATCTCTCCGTTCTCAAGACCGAACTCTCTTATCTGTCTCCCTCTTCCAAATCCTGGTGGCGTCTGGTCAAATCCGTTTCTGGTGTTTGTTCCCCCTCCATCCCCTCCCTTACCTCAAACGGCTACACAGCTGACTCCGCACGTGAAAAAGCTGAATGCCTCAACTCTGTGTTTGCCTCTAAATCTTGTGTCCCAAACCCATCCCTCTCTGTACCCACCATACCCAGTCGTACCCTGCTGCTCCTGGACTCCGTGTCCTTTCCTCCTGACAAGGTGGAAAAGTTTCTGTCAACCCTCGACTCTGATTCTGCAACTGGACCCGACGGCATCAGCCCACGGGTCCTAAAATCCTGCTCTGCTGCTCTATCTCACCCTCTCTCTGTTCTCTTCACCCTCTCTTTTGCTCAAGGTCAACTGCCATCTGCTTGGAAATCAGCCAACATCACCGCTTTGCACAAAAAAGGTGCAAAAACAGATCCTAGCAACTACAGACCAATCAGCCTTCTCCCAATTATCAGCAAAGTCATGGAATCCATCATTGCTTCTGATATGAAATCTTTCCTCTTCTCCAATGGCTTGATCTCTGATCATCAATTTGGTTTCAGACCAGGTCACTCTACTCTGGACATGCTGCTTCTACTGTCTCAACAATGGATGGAGGTCCTCAATGCCAAACAGGAAATTAGAGCTGTCTCCCTCGACATATCACGTGCCTTCGACACGGTCTGGCACCCCGCTCTGCTCACCAAACTCTCCTCCTTTGGTATCCATGGAAATCTCCATGCATGGCTGGCGGACTTCCTCTCTAGTCGTCGTCAACGTGTGGCCCTGAATGGGTTTCTCTCATCTCCTCTTCCTGTTCAGGCTGGAGTTCCCCAAGGCAGTGTTCTGGGCCCCGTGCTTTTTCTGGTCTTCATCAATGATCTCTCTGACTCTCTCGAAAATCCTCTCTATCTCTTTGCTGATGACTCCACTCTCTGCCGCTCCATTCCTCTTCCCTCAGATCGGCAGTCTGCTGCCTCCTCACTCTCTGAAGACCTGGACAAAATCACAGACTGGTCAAACAAGTGGAACATGTCTTTCAATCCTGACAAATCTCACACTCTTACTATGTCTTTTCGAAAAGATCGACTGGACAACCCTCCCATCTACTTTCTCAACAATCCTCTCCAAGAAGTTCTGTCGCTCAAGATTTTGGGTCTCACTATCTGCCATGATCTTTCTTGGGAAAACCACATTTCCAAGCTGGCCTCCAAAGCCAGTCGCCGACTGGGCATCCTCCGTCGTGCGAAGTCCTTCCTCGGCACACCTGAGCTCCTCACCACATACAAGGCTTTCATCCGCAGCTCAATGGAATACTGTTCTCCCCTATGGGCCGGTGCTCCTGCCTCACACCTAGCTCGGCTTCACGCTGTTGAAACCAAAGCTTTCAGAATTATTGGAATCTCCCGCGATGAAGCTATCTCTGAGGGCCTTTCACTCACTCACCGCAGGCAGGTAGGTGGTCTTTCTGTCTTCTACCGACTCCTCTCCGGCCTTGCACCCCCAGCTCTCTCTGTGCTCTGTCCCCCAAATATTCCTACAGGTCGCACAAGATCTGCCAGCAACCCTCTGATGGTTAAACTGCCGAAATCTCGGCTCTCCGCTCACCTTCACTCTTTCATTCCTCTTTTCTCCCGCCTCTGGAACAAACTACCTCACTCCCTTCAATCCCACTCCTCCCTCCAGGTCTTTAAAACAGCTGTTCACCACCATCTCTTATCTTCCCCCATCCAAAACCTTGATCTTTTCTACCCCCGCTAATTCACCCCAGATCCACCTTGTTTGAAATTCCAACTTCTTTCCTGTAAGTCCTGGCAGGGTCCATATGTTTTATACCTCTCCCACTGCCCCCTTCCCACGCCCCCCCCCCCCCCCCCAAAGCCCTCGCCCTCTCTCAGATCTCTCCATGTCTCCATGTCTCTCGGTCCCTGCTCTCAAATGTTGTGTTTGTGTCCTTCCCCCTCTCTCCCCATCTTGTCTACCGCTCCCTATGTTATATGTTTTATGTGTCGGTTTGTTTTTCTGTGTGATTAATGTTCGCTCTTTCACGAGCCTCGAACTTGTATACAAAAAAAAAAAAAAAAAAAAAAAAAAAGACAATTAAATAATTGGCAGTGGCATCATTGACATAGAGACAAATAAGTCCGATAGCATTTGATTTTTAAGGGGTCTGAAAGAGTAACGTTGGAGGAATGGAGGAGTGCCAGACTAGAGATGAGATGTGTCTGGTTGTAGTTGTGGACCAGTTTGTTGTGGATGTACTGATCCAGATAAGTGACGTTGCCAAGTTTGTGTTTTGGTTTTAGGTCTATGCTGACGGTACGGTTGAGGAGATGGTTCGTGTCTCAAATTGTTTTGTTCAAACATCTTGCATTTTGGGTTGAATTGAAGTTTATAAATTTAATCGATTTGAATTGCAAATTAAGTGTTCATATTTTTGCAGAAACAAAATGGACCAAATCATTGTTTGAGTGTGCCTAACAGGTCATGGCTGAACTGGGGACATTTCCCACCTGGCTGCAGGCTCAGGGCCTGAGAGCAGAAATAGCGCGTGCAGTGGTAACTGTCCTGGGTATTGAGAGCCACAGGACACTTCGCGCCTGTGCTGAGACAGCTTCAGTAAGAGACGAGCTCTTCTCACTGGCCAGAGAAAAACTTCCCTTCGCAATGTATGCCGAGCTTCGCAGCTTCATTGAATTGCGCTGGGAGCCACGCACTCTTTGCTCTGCAGACTCTGCTCTTGTGGACGTGCTTTATGCAATGTTTAATACGATGAGTCGGGAACTCACAAGCTGTGCCCAGAAACTTGTTTCTCTGCAAACCATTCCTCCATCTAGAGAAAGAGAGATTGGCGGGTTACTGGAAGATCCTCACGATGGCATTGGCATCCAGGTCGTAGATATCTACAGCCTCTGTCCACCAGGAGGCACTGAAAACTCAGAACCTGGTATGTATATGTTTTGATTTTGATCTGCCATACTCTTTAGAGAGCGTTGGTGCTGTTGAAGCAGTTTATTGACGAGGGTTGTACTGGGTGTTTTGCCATTGCCTTCCCAGCATTGTTTGTCTGTAGTCTATCCCTTTAAATGCTGAATAATAAGCAAGGAAGCAGCAGATACTATTTTTTACAGTCTTTGGTGTGACTAGGCTAGGGTTTGAACCACCGACCTCCCAGACTAATCATTATGCCACCGAGTCTGGTTGTATGTGTATGTATCGGTATTTTTTTTTTTGTTTAGTCTTTTCACTGGAATTGCATATAGTAATGTGCTCTTTAGATATATTTTCTAACTTTAAGGAGGATTGAACTGGTGCCAACCACTAACCATGTGTTAACTTAATGGCATCTGGCTGCCTGCTTTATCAGGAAGTCGGTAGACTTCTAATGTAGGAATAGTACGGCACTCCATAGGTTTAATACAACACAAATCCTCAAAAACCAAGATAGAAATTAATAAACCTACAAAGTACCTACCAGTCGTCTGTGGAGGATTTCACATCCAACAGCGTTCATGAAACCTTTGGACAGCATCGCTGATTTACAGAACTGACAGACTCAAAATAACCTGTTTGTAATTCTTCTTCTTATGATTATTTTTCTTTTCAGACAGCGTCAAAAATGGTTTGAGCTCAGTACTTGGTTTAAACACAAATCTACTGCATTTTACAGCTGGAAATTCCATGACTGCTCAAATTTTTCACAAGTTGAAAGGATTACTCGAAGTAAGCATTTCTGCATAGCTATAAGTAGGGCAATGAAAGGCCAAGATGGGTGGGTAGGACCACACCTGTTAATCAGCTTGGTGGGGGCGGGCCCATAGCGACACAATTGGCTGAGGGCCAGTCACACCGACGTGGGTGTGGCCAATGGTAGAATATTATTGCTGCCCACTATATTTAATAGTATTACTATTTAATGGAAAGTGTTTTCACACATTGACAAGATATTTCATTGTGCAATCAAAATAAAATGCTCGAGCATGTAAATACATTGTCTTAAAGTACAGAACCAACAAATAAAAAAACATTTTTTTTTTAATGCAAAAGGATGTCGGATGTAGGGGATGCCAAAAGAAGGATGTAGGGATGGTATGCCAAAAGGTATGTAAGCAAGGTTGGGCTGGTCACAATAAACTATCATGTGGAACCATCCCTACATCTTTGAATCATGGTTGTTGCCTTTCTATCCCTGCATCCATTTGCAATGATAGCGAATGTTGATTGTTTCTATGCATGACCTTGACCAGTGGAATATTAAACCGTTCACACTAGTGCTGGGCGATAATTAATCTATCGATCGCTATTGCGATAACAATAATGGAAATTAATTACCACGATAACTGCTGCGCATGTGCAGTAGGTATATCACATCTTTAGCTCCATATTGACAGTATATTGGCTGTATATTGCATCTTTCTTTAGCTCTATATTGACAGTATATTGACAGTATATTGACAGTATATCACATCTTTAGCTCTATATTGACAGTATATTCGCTCATCTTCTCAATATAATATAAATATTGAGAATATGAGTGTCCTCAGTATGTGGAGTTTTGGCACTGAGGACAAGGCCGTCTCTCTTTTTCTTCTCTCTTCTGACTGTTCTCGTTGGACCAAACAGAGCGGGCAACACTGTGTCGTGTTTCATTTTTATTTTTTTTCACATGAGATTGCTTTGCATTTAGTATTCGTGAAGTTCCACATCAAATGCGTTGTTTTAAATGTCTGAAGATGGTCATATATGACATTCTTCACAAATGTCCCAATTAGCAAGCAGCTTGTTGTGTGTGTTCCATTAGCAAGCAGCTTGTGTGTGTTCCATTAGCAAGCAGCTTTCTTGGTTTGTTGTGTTAGCAAGCAGCTTGCTATTGCTTGCCAAGCCATACGTTCTGTATCAACCGCTTTGCATACAAAATGGAAATCTGACGCAACAAACCGTATATAAATGCATAATTAGCAGAGGCCGAGAGGCGTAATGTCTTAGGCCCACCAGAAAACTAAGATGGCAGCTATATCCTTTTGTCTCCGTGCTGGCTCCAACATTTCCACATTTTGATGCCATCAGCTTATTTCGTGATTCTTTCAAATCAAATCCTTCACAAACTACTCCAAAGTGATAATGCAGATAAAATGTAAATAAGTTAGATTAACAGAGATAATCATATGATTCTCAGTTGTATAAGTATTCAAACCCTTTGCCTAATTAACCCTAAATCACTTCAGGAGCAAATTATTTGTTTGAAAGGTTACAACATAAGTGTAATATGTTTCACGTGGATGTAATCAGTGGTTTAACTTCAAAATTCACCTCTCCCACTTATCTATGCAATTTGAGGTGCAACACACTTTGTCAACCAACAAGGCAAACATGAAGACGAAGGATCCTTCCACAGAAGTCAGACATAAAGTGGAGGAGAAGCACTGGTCAGGAGAGGGTTATCAGAATACCGTGGTACCCCGCTATTCGCGGGGGGATACGTTCCTGGAAAATTCCGTGAATTGCGAAACTGCGAATAGCATGGCATTGTTTCAATGGAAAAAGGGGGGATAGTTTCCCGAGTCGTGAAAATCCGTGAATAGAGAGGACCAAACCGCAAATGGCGAGGCAAAATCCACAAATGGTAAGGCAAATCCAGAGAATGTCGATGATGATGATCCGCGAAGGTCGATGAAAATCCCAGAAATGGCGAGGCAAATCTCGCGAATGTCGATGAAAATCCGTGAATGCATGCCGTGCCAGTTTCAATGGGGGAAAGGGAGACAGCTAATTGCACTAATCAGAGAGTACGGTAGTACTCTCTATGTAGGGATGGCGTGGAAAAAAACGTCGGTCCAATCTGGTACATGCAAAACTAAAGTTGGTTTATCTTCTTTAAAAACTCGCTTCGGCTACATATGAGAGCCTACCTGGTGTGTTCAGTTGATTGTCGAGGTAGGGATCCCTTTTCAGTTCTCCAGACCAAGGCAAAAGCAAAATAAAGCGAAAAAACGAGATCGCTCAAACCCGGGATTTCATCTTCTTGTTCATAATAATAATAATAATAATAATAATAATAATCTTCTTCAGACCGCATATTTCCGAGATGCCTCTATCAATGACAATGATTCTGCTACCATTCGATAGAGTTTTACTTCCTGCAACATCCTTTGGTATCATAATTCTCGTAGCTTGAAAGGATTCTCTGAAAAGTCCGGAAAACGACATTCCTATGTAAAAGTTAGGACTGGGCTCGGCGTCGCGATGACTGTCAATCAGCTTGATGGGGGCGGAGCCGCTAGACACATTTGCCTCCGTGCCGGCGTTATACGTGATAATGTTACGTGGCATAAAATAATATCAGCAGAAATATCATGTCTCAGGAAATGCCTTGTTTTTCATTGTTACCTTTATAAAAAAATAAAATAATAGCGAGGTACCAGTGCTTGTACACCGCACATGGGACACGTGATCACCATCCCTCCAGTCGTGGGTCAAGGCAAAAGCAAACAGCGTGATCAATAACCATCTCAAGTCACAGTTTCTCGGCGCCAGATTCGTTACATCAGCGCATCATAGATGGCGTCGTATAAACAGCCTGAACAAGGAATCCACGGGAATTGAATCTACTATAAATGGAGGTGTGCGTGCGTGTGTCATACTTTTTGACGTCAATTAATTAAGTACTATTCAAATGTACCTTTTAACCCTTTAGACTGCTGAGACCCCTTAGACCTTGGAAGACCCTTTAACACAGATGACCTTTAAGACCAAGATGACCCAAAAGTCCCCAAGGACCCAAATCACCCAAAAGTCCCCGAGGATCCAAAAGACCCTCGAGGACCCAAAACACCCAGATGATCCAAAAGTCCTTGATGACACAAAATACCCAGATCACCCAAAAGTCCACCACGACCAAAAATTCCCCAAGGAACCAAAAAGTCCTTGATGACACAAAAGTCCCCAAGGACCCAAATCAACCAAAAGTCCCCAAGGACCCAAAAGTTATTGATGACCCCGAAGACCCACATGACCCAAAAGTCCCCGAGGACCCAAAATACTTGACCCAAAACACCCAGATGACCCAAACGTCCTTGATGACCCAAAATATCCAGATCACCCGAAAGTCCACGATGACCTGATGACCCAAAAGATGACCCAACCCTGATGACCCAAAAGTCCCCAAAGAGCCAAAAGCCCCCAAAAGACCCAGATAACCAAAAAGTCCCAATGAACCAAAAGTACCCAAAAAACCAGGATGATCCAAAGGTCCCCAAGGACCAAAAAGACCCAGATGACCCTGATGACTCAAAAGTTCCCAAAGATCCAAAAGTCCCCAATTAAAATTTGGTCCAATTTGACCAACGGGCCCCCTAGTTTAATAAGTTTTGAACTGACATTTAGTGATCCTTTCATCTTTGTTTTGGCATACTGCTTCGTCTTGAGTGGTCAATGGTCAATTCATTAATATTAATATTTAAATATAAAGATCCTAGTTTCCTTATGTCTATGCCCTCTTACCTATGGCTACTGGGATTGGGGATTTGGGAGAGGAACGTGGAAGCAGGGAGTGCGGGAGAGGAGGGAGAGGGGGGGGGGGGGGGGGGGGAGAGGGAAAATTGTTATTTCAAATTTTTTTTTAAATAATGCCAGACACCCTCAAAACACCACTGGTGGGCACATCTATAAAATTTGTACTGCAACATTTGTAAATCAGTAGTAGAACATCATCTACTCAAATAATACAATAATTATTCAGACGGTGTATTTCTCAGCTGGGCCTCTCTCAATGGCAATGACTGGAGATTTACTTGGTGCAGAATCCTTTGTTATAATTTGTTTCTCCAGTTTATTTCTCCAGTTAAATATTTACAGATACTCTCTGAGAGCGTGTTCTCTCGTGCTCAACCGAGGCCATCGTAGTTTGGCGAGGCCACGCCCTTCCCCACGCCTACTCGATCAACCCTGAACCTTGCTATGCGCATGCACAGATAAGAAAGCGTGTCACGTGTACAATGTGCTTGACTAACGGCTTTCTGATGATTTATAGTGACTATTTTTGTCTGGCGAGAATCTACTCAAGTATTACCGAGGTCTTCTGATTTCTCAGAACCAGGATTTGGATACTTCAGATAAATACTTATATCTTGTCTTGATAAAGTTCTTCATTGAAGTTAATTTTACGAAACTATTATCAGAGAGTGTGCTGGCACTGTCGACTCTACATACTAACGTGGGGATGACGTGGATAAAAAATGCCGGCCCCACCGGCACCCACTGATACAAAACAAAGGTTGGAGTACATCTTCGTACTCTCGTAGTAGTTTATCGAGGACACCTGCAGTTCGAGTGTATAATATAAGTTTTATTCACACCAAGTAAACAAAACGGTAAAAACCACGAGTGTCTTTCACGTCTGGCCGTGCATACATAAATTCCTCTCGAGAGGCTCCGCCCCTCCTTTCTGTCCCCACCCTATTGGTTAGAGGGAAACCACACCAGGTATTTTGGCATTTCTAAGTGCAGGTCCTTGTGTGGCATGAGGCTGGATGAAGACATTACGCTTTGAGAAACGAGCAATAAGACAGAGCTGCAAGATACAGTCAGGGTTACGTAAGACAATATAGGAACACATGTGCAGTGTTTGACTTTGCTGACTAAGATATCTTGGCACTTTTGCTCCAAGATTGAGTATCCTCTGAGTACCGTACCATTGTGTTATTCCACATTGCAAAAAATTAGAGACAAGTGAATAAAAAAATTTATGGTAAATTAAAAAGGCAATGTCGGGATGACAAACTACAGTCTAAAAAAGGTCCCAAACAAGATAAGGACGATGTTGGTTTAGAGAGTAGCTAACAGTATTGCCATCACATAACAATCCCTACATCACTGCCTCATTTACACTTCATCAATCATTGCTTCAATCTTCTACAAACACTTCACTGGTTACCACAGTACTTGATTACTCCTGTAGTGTAGCCACATAATGAGACTGCACAAATTAGCAGTCCGAGTATAATGTTATAATATCAGTACATTATCATAAACTTCTTACAAACTGCATGGACATCTCTAATAAGAGCATTCTATAATTATTTCCATTTGTGATTGGTTACTCTGTTTTTTGTTTTTTGTTTTGTATCCAGAATCGAGGCTCGTGAAAGAGCTAACATTTATCACACAAACAAATCAAACAGACAAACAAAATATATAAAAAGAGGGAGTGGTAAACAAGATGGGGAGAGAAGGGGAAGCACACAAACACAACATTTGAGAGCAGGGACATCGGGAGATGTGTGGGAGGGAGAGGGCTTGGGGAGGGGGGGCATGGGAGGGGGGGGGGGGGGAGAAGTATAACATTTTATCACATCTTATCACATCACATTTTATCAACCACGAATACACGGAACCCACGAATAGCGGAACCACGAATAGCGGTGTCCAACTGTATTTCAAAGTCACTCATTATCCCTGAGTATGGTGAAATCCATCATTAAGAATTGGAAAGCATATCATACCACCCAGATTCTACCTAGATCAAGTTGGGCAAGCAGGAAACTGGTCCAGGATGTCACTGCAAATCAAACAATGCCTTTGAAACATCTGCAAGGCTCTATGGCCGAGATAGGGGTCAGTATTCATCAATCAAAAATGTTCCATTCCCTTCCCAAAGCTGGCCTCTCTGGACAGGTGGCAAGAAAGAAACCATTACTGACAAAGACTCATCTAAAAGCTTGTAGGGAATTTGCAAAAAAAGCATCTTAATGATACTGCCATAATGTGGAGAGGTTTTGTGGTCAGACGTGACAAAAATTTGAATTTTTTGGTCTAAATTCAAAGCGTTAACGTCTTGGTGCCAGCCGAATGCTACACATCACCCTGTCAACATCATCCAGACTGTCAAGCATATAGTGTTGGCAGCATCATGTTATGGGGCTGATTTTCATCAGCATGGACTGACAAGCTTGTCAGGATAGAAGGGACAATGGACAGTGAAAAGTGCAGGAGAATTCTTGATGTAAACCTGCTTGAGTCAGCCATGAATCTGAAGCTTGGGTGGAGATTCACATTTCAACAAGACAGTAGTCCGAAGTGCAAACCTAAAGCCACACTGGAGAATGAGAAGAAAATAAATGTTCTTGAGTGGCCCAGTCAAAGTCCTGACTTGAACCCAATTGACCATTTATTGCGAAACTTGAGATTGTAGCCCATCGACGGCACCGATAAACCTTAACAGAACGAAAGCAATTTGCAGGTGAAGAATGGGCAAAGATTTGACCATCTCACTGTGCAAAGCTGCTAGAGACCTATGCTACCCAGAAAGACTTGTAGCAGTCAGTGCTGCAAAAGATGCTTCCACCGAGTACTGAACTAAGGGGTTGAATACTTTTGCAACCAGTGAAATTGATTTGTACATGTTTTTTGCAGGTATTCCTGGAATGTAACCTCCTGCAACTATAACAGTGTTTCGTTTGATCTCTTCAGTTATGAATAAAAAAGTTCATTTGGAAAAATTGTTACTGCATGATTTATCTAAATTTGGCATTATTGGTAGAGGGTAAATATTTTTTCAGGCCACTCTAGTAAAAAAAATTCACACCTTTTAACAATTTATGCTCTGAATCGAACAATTCATCGGATACGTTGTGTGCTATAGAATTCCTTTTTCTGTCTTCTTAACTCAGAAAAGTTATCAGATTGCAGAGATAATTTTTTCAATTTATCGTTATAATATTTAACCCCTCCTTCCTCGTTCCACACTATTACTGTTTATTTAAGAATGAATGCATAGAAAATAATCGAATTGTAAATAAATGTTGTGTGCAAGTCAAAACCCCACTCAACATTCGGCTGCTCTTTCATAATTCCTTAGTAAACATTGTAGAAACCATTTTTAGTCAACAACAACAACGTTGATGCACACATGTGTATACAGTTTGGGTTGTAACGTATGAGGTCTGGCCAATGAAGTCCTGCATGTTGTTTAAGATGTATGGCATCTTTTTAACATACTTCAATTTCCTGCTTTGATTTTCACCAGATATTTGAAGCAGTTTTGGGAGTCATGGTTGTCGATAACTATGCATAACTGAGAGAGTTGTAATATGCATAGATTCACATGATTCACATAATTTCATTGAGCCAGTTTTTGCTTTGGAAAGCTGTATATAAAAAACGTCAAATATGTTTTGTGATTCTTGCAGGTGTTGTGATTCCACCAGTGAATGTTAGCAGTAGTAGGACCTCCAGTACACCACCTCCCTCTTCAGTAAATGATGTTGCATTGGAAACACAGAAACGTCACCACTCAAGCACTACAAAGTCTCTCAGTGACATTTCAACGAAAACAAACGAAGAAAAGAGGCACAGTGTTGATACCGATTACTTTGAAACTGGTAAGCAACATCACACGCTTAAAACAAAAAGTTTTCCAATTTATTAAGAATCTCACAGATTAATTGTTGAGTGAAGAACCAGACTCAGTGGCGTAATGCTTAGAAGAGCATCCGCGCTGAGTCTGGGATGTCGGCGGTTCAAACCCGACCACGGCTGAGTCGTAGCAAAAACTAAAAAAAATGGTGCGTGCTACTTATTTTATTAACTCGTCATTTAAAAAGGATACAGCATGGACAAACAGCCATAAGTTGGCAACCATTGCACAGGCTTGATGGGCCTCATGGCCTCTCGTGATGAAGTTCCTTGTTAGCAAACTTGTATTTAATTTAAAAGAATGCTGAGTGCATCAAAGCCCAAGAAATCTAAACCATGCTTTGCTGCTCTGTGGATTATAAATGTTCTCTTGCCATGCTGAAAGTGAATACCAAGCAGTATATATCTCCAGGATAGCCTTGAGTTATGCACACTCGACTCTCAGCTCTCTAATCTGGGTTCGAATATATCGTCCCAGCTATAAACCCTGCTATTTCGCAGACAGGGTGATTCATCAATGTGTGTGGCGTCCCTCGTATGAACGTTGAATTGGCTTCCTGTCTGCCGGTATTACCTGGTGGACGTTTAAAGATCCCACGGTGTCCTTCGTAAAGTGTAGGCGAGCTATGGCCGGCACCATGAACGGATTCCAATTACCTGCTCTAACCTTAGTCCAACGTCAGGCTTGACCAGCCAGTTCGTGAAAGATTCGAGCTATGCTTCCCCAGTAACCCCTACAAGAACATGGGAATAATTGTGGCCATTAAATAAATAAATAAACTACTACTGGGAAGGCAATGACAAACCACCCAGTATAACCCATTCCCAGAAACAGCTTCTGCAGCACCAATGCTCTGTAAGAGCGCATGATGCATCAGAATCAGAATATATCTCTCACCGTGTTGTTCTTAACTTCTGCATTTGACCCTTCTTTGAACTTTTTCACAGAATGGTTGATTGTGGACATTATTTATATGCACTGTTTGGCCTGATCCAATTTCCAATAGATTGTAATCTATTGTTTTTATGTCCTGCTTGTTTAATACTCAGTGTTCATCTTTTTATTTTCAAATGATTATCATATAGTGTGCTGGCATAATCCAAATATTCATAATTGTGCACTTTGTGATAAAAGCACCAAACTGCACATGCATGGATCAATACCAAATGATCATTTTCAGATATTGGGGTACTTGAAATTGTACCTCTTTGCGCATTCGCAGTGATGTTTAGTCAGGCACATATATTTTGGTATAAAAATTTGTGTTCGAGACAAAATCATCCATTTATTTTATGTTGACACAGCAGTTCTGAACAATAGGCATCGGTATGTTATATTGGTATGTTAGATTATTTTGTAGCAAAATAGTATGGTTTATTTATAAATAATAATACGTACACCCCTCATGATAATGGCAATTATTTATATGGGATTTCGCTACAACGTAACATATAAATTGGGGTTTTTACATTTTGGTTTTTCACTTTTTTAACATTTTGTTTGGAATCATTTTATATTACGTTAAATTTTATTTTGCAGAATGGTTCAGTCCATTTCTTCCTTCCCCCTCAATCTTGGCTTGTTTTAGGAAAGTCGGTTGTGTTAATCGCACTTTGTACTATACTGTATGATCAGTTCAATTGCTGGGAAGCTTTTGGTTCACGAGGTATCAAGTGACCACTATATTCGTCATGTGTGTGTGTCTGTATGTGTGTGTGTCTGTCTGTCCGCAGCATAACTACCCGATGATATCATCCGATCTTAATGAAACTTGGGTGGGAGGTTGATATCATGATCTAGTTGTGTCCTGCCTAGAGTGGGCGTATTGCGCCCATTGTGGGCGGTCACGCCCAAAAAAGGTGTCTTTTTCGGGGGTAATGAGTTCAAGCTACATCTTCTCCGAGGGGTTTGGTGGAATCTGACAGGGGTTTCGATATTTGGTTAGGCCAATGTCATTTGTCTAGCCCCACGGAGCTCGATTTTTCATTTTTTTTTTTTTTTTTTTTCATTTCATTTTTCACCGAATTTTCGGTATTGTGTAGCTAACTACACAATTTCCCGACCCGGATCTCAGTCAACGGAGCATCTTCTCTTCTGGATTTGGTTATGACAAACTTCCCTGAAAATGTCTGCTGCTCTTCTTCTGCTCCAATCGGCTCATCTGATCATGTGCTTGTCAAAGTGGACATCTCTCTGACCATTCTCAGAGAGCCTCCTCAGCGTCGACGAGTCTGGCATTTCACTCAGGCCAACTGGCACGGTCTTCAAGCAGCCATCAATCATCTGGACTGGTCTCCCATCTCTACCGCCTCTGACATCAACTCATCCTGGGAATTCTTTCAAAGTAAATTGCTCTCTCTCATGCACAGATTTATACCATCTCGTCTTCAGTTGTCATACCCTTCCTCCCGTCCATGGTACACGGAATCTTGTGGTGAGGCTGTTGCCCTGAAACAACTTGCTTTCGTCTCCTGGAAAGCAAATCCAACGGAAGGAAATCTCATTTCCTTTCACAAAGCCCGAAACAAGTGTGTGTCCACCCTCAGGAGAGCCAGGAAACAATATCTCACCATTCTCAAGACCGAACTCTCTTATCTGTCTCCCTCTTCCAAATCCTGGTGGCGTCTGGTCAAATCTGTTTCTGGTGTTTGTTCCCCCTCCATCCCCTCCCTCACCTCAAACGGCTTAACGGCTGACTCCGCACGTGAAAAAGCTGAATGCCTCAACTCTGTGTTTGCCTCTAAATCTTGTGTCCCAAACCCATCCCTCTCTGTACCCACCGTACCCAGTCGTACCCAGCTGCTCCTGGACTCTGTGTCCTTTCCTCCTGACAAGGTGGAAAAGTTTCTGGCAACCCTCGACTCTGATTCTGCAACTGGTCCTGACGGCATCAGCCCACGGGTCCTAAAATCATGTTCTTCTGCACTTTCACTCCCTCTTTCTGTTCTCTTCACCCTCTCTTTTGCTCAAGGTCATCTGCCATCTGCTTGGAAATCAGCCAACATCACCGCTTTGCACAAAAAAGGTGCAAAAACAGATCCCAGCAACTACAGACCAATCAGCCTTCTCCCAATTATCAGCAAAGTCATGGAATCCATCATTGCTTCAGATATTAAATCTTTCCTCTTCTCCAATCGCTTGATCTCTGATCATCAATTTGGTTTCAGACCTGGTCACTCTACTCTGGACATGCTGCTTCTGCTTTCTCAACAATGGATGGAGGTCCTCAACGCCAAACAGGAAATTAGAGCTGTCTCCCTTGACATTTCACGTGCCTTCGATACGGTCTGGCACCCTGCTCTGCTCTCCAAACTCTCCTCCTTTGGTATCCATGGAAATCTCCACGCATGGCTGGCGGACTTCCTCTCTGGTCGTAGTCAACGTGTGGCCCTGAATGGGTTTCTCTCATCTCCTCTTCCTGTTCAGGCTG
The DNA here is from genome assembly GCF_964187855.1 of Myxine glutinosa. Classification (NCBI taxonomy): domain Eukaryota; kingdom Metazoa; phylum Chordata; class Myxini; order Myxiniformes; family Myxinidae; genus Myxine; species Myxine glutinosa. Next base: position 151,406,820 of record NC_136261.1, on the reverse strand, counting down.
GAGTTCCCCAAGGTAGTGTTCTGGGCCCTGTGCTTTTTCTGGTCTTCATCAATGATCTCTCTGACTCTCTTGAAAATCCTCTCTATCTCTTTGCTGACGACTCTACTCTCTGTCGCTTCATTCCTCATCCCTCAGATCGGCAGTCTGCAGCCTCCTCACTCTCTGCAGACCTGGACAAAATCACAGACTGGTCAAACAAGTGGAACATGTCTTTCAATCCTGACAAATCTCACACTCTTACAATGTCTCTCCGAAAGGACCGACTGGACAACCCTCCCATCTACTTTCTCAACAATCCTCTCCAAGAAGTTCTGTCGCTCAAGCTTTTGGGTCTCACTATCTGCCATGATCTTTCTTGGGAAAACCATATTTCCAAGCTGGCCTCCAAAGCCAGTCGCCGACTGGGCATCCTCCGTCGTGCGAAGTCCTTCCTTGGCACACCTGAGCTCCTCACCACATACAAGGCTTTCATCCGCAGCTCAATGGAATACTGTTCCCCCCTCTGGGCTGGTGCTCCTGCCTCGTACCTTGCTCGGCTTCACGCTGTTGAGGCCAAAGCTTTCAGAATCATTGGAATCTCCTGCGATGTAGTCAACGCCGAGGGCCTTTCACTCACTCACCGCAGGCAGGTTGGTGGTCTTTCTGTCTTCTACCGACTCCTCTCCGGCCTTGCTCCCCCAGCTCTCTCTGTGCTCTGTCCCCCCAATATTCCTTCAGGTCGCACAAGATCTGCCTGCAACCCTCTTCTGGTTAAACTGCCAAAGTCTAGGCTCTCTGCTCACCTTCACTCTTTCATTCCCCTTTTCTCCCGCCTCTGGAACAAACTCCCCCACTCCCTTCAATCCCACTCCTCCCTCCAGGTCTTTAAAACAGCTGTTCACCACCATCTCTTATCTTCCCCCATCGAAAACCTTGATCTTTTCTACACCCGGTAATTCACCCCAGAGTCCTTGCAGTGTTCATATGTTTTAATCCTCTCCCACCTCCCCCCAAGTCCTCCCGATGTCCCTGCTCTCAAATGTTGTGTTTGTGTCCTTCCCCCTCTCTCCCCATCTTGTCTACCGCTCCCCTTGTTTTTTGTGTTTTGTGTGTCGGTTTGTCTTTTTGTGTGATTAATGTTAGCTCTTTCACGAGCCTCGATCTTGTATACAAAAAAAACAAAAAAAAAAACTAACCTCATAACTGATTATACATTATTTTCTATCTCATTTCCAGGTCAGTAACCTTCGTTTTGACATTTATGGGCCTGGCCTGTCCAGGCCTGTTTCGGTTATAGTCCGTCCTTTGTCATTGAATACCGCTCGCTCGTGAACAATCGTCGTCTCCTGACTTGTTTTTATTTATTTCTGTGACATTTTATTCATATTTTATCATATCAAATTTATATTAAATATGTTCTTAAAAAAAGGTTTGCTGTATTCTTAAGGGTGTTTTTATTTTATCTTTGGGCCGACATGTATTCCGTTGGAGCGCATCTCCAATTATCTATATATATTAAAGTAGCCAGATTTTTCCGTCCATCCATCCCTCTGTCTGTCACGCTCTTTTTGCTGTGATGTTATTACGATGTTACGTCTCGCGCTAGACTGGGCCTCTACGGGCATGCACATTATCCTGGCGTCCAGCACTCAACCCATCTCATCCTGTCACTTCATTGATGGCAGTTGAACAACATAACCCACATATCTGATTATCTGACGTCCATAGGCGACGGGCTTAATGCCAGACCCCGGGATGATGAATTTAGTAAGATGTCGGTGTAGTAAGATAGTGTTGCGTCTGGGGCATTATTACAGCACTACTTCTCGTGCTAAGCTTGGCCTTTATGGTGGTAACTTCATGAGAAATGCATTTTGCAATTTGCAAAAAAAAAAAAAAAAAGACGTACTGATGCCTGGGAACATAAAACCAATTTATAATATTGTTTTTTTAATGAATAAGTGTGCTCATGTTAATTGCAAATATTGACTGCCAACAAACTGTATTCTGTACTGTGACATACACATGTTTTGTTGTGCAACTACCTACAGCGAAGCGATGGGTTCAATGCTCGTAATAATTGAAGTCAAATAGAAAATAGGGTTTGATTATGCAGAATTTTGCTTTCCTTCAAGATGACCTTTCAAGAACGTGTACTGTGTACTTTGTAAATCGAGGGGTAGGTGTATTTATATTCTTGTGTTTATCTGGTGGTGTTTGCTAGTAAGTCAAATACAAGAAGAGCACAGAATGTTTGATGTTGGCAAGACATTTAACCATATCCAAAAATTTCCAACTCGTAGACATTACAGCACCTTTAACATCACAACAATTAGCTCAGCCAAACTGGGAGCTATGTCATTTGCAAAGAAGATACCCCAGAGCCCCTAACAAGTCTGGTCCTGTCAAAAAGGAAGGACATGTATATTACTTGAGGACAGCAAGTGATAATGGACAAATCGTCATATTCTTACTTTGGAGGGCGTACAAATTAGGTAGCTAGTTAGGTTAGCGTGGTCTGTGTATTTATGTAGGTTAAAACATTTTTTTTGTATTCAGGAATCCCGGTGTGTACCCCGGTTTAGAATAGGTACACCGTATCCCTGCGCATCGTAAGAGGCGACTAAGGGTTGGCGTCAGGAAGGGCATCCGGCCATAAAAACATTGCCTCAAACAGGGAACCATGATTGTCATGGGGCCCGCAAGGCTAACCCCCGATCTAGCGGGGAAAATGGCCTTAAAACGATCATTCATTTTCATTCATTCATTCATTATTCAGGAACCGGTTAGAGTAAAGTTGTTCTGTTCTTATGTATGCCAGGAGGGGTGGTTATAGTTGGTATTGGCATAATGTAGGAAGGTTTAATTTGTACGTGGCCCTTGTAAAACCACACAAGGTCCCTAAGCAAAGTAGGAGAAGGGTGCATTGGGATGTCTTGGTTTGTGTTTGGACCAATAAACCCCTCTTGCCTCCTGCACCATGAGTACATGGCATCCGGCGTGGTGCCAGACATCACAAGGACCCCCGAGGCCGTGCTGCCATTGGTACACTTCAAGGTGTCGCATCATTGGTTTGGCAGCACCAGTGGCGACACTCCATCGACATGACGTTGCTATGGCGACATGCCACCTCATTGTCTGGTGCTAAGGAATGAATAAATAATGTTTGACTGTGTGGTGCATGGCCGTAGGTGGAAGGGAGGGTGGTGTTGAAAGACCGTACACAGACTTATTCGTTCTTTTTCTCTTTCGCTCCCTTTTTTTTTTTCTTTTGCTCTCCCGCTATTTTCTCCTGCACTTCGCTACTCTCCTCACGCTCTATTTTAATCCGAGTGTACTCTAAATGGGAGGAGTGCTACAATTGAGTTGGTCAGAGCTGGGGACGTTTACGCTTTTACTGGGGTCTCTGCGTCATTGCGGAGTTAGCCCACTTTTGTGGGTGCCGGAGTGCTGACCTGTGTCACCTTGCAGTCCTTCCTTGTGCTTCGTTCTGGAGACCATGCCCATCTGTATCCTTCAAGACTATGCCTGGTTTCTCCCCTTTGTGCATGAATGGAAGAGTGCATGCAGTTCTTATATTTTAAAACTGAATTTAGGTTTATTGAGTGTGTATTTATTGACTTATTTATCTTTATTTTTTCAGTCTGCCTTTTGTCGTTTTCGTTGGCCTGTGTCTCCTTTCAATATGTTGGTATTCCTTAAGTACATGTCACCTGATAATCCGCCAATTTGTCACTAGCATCCAAACGGTCCTGCCTTGGTTAGTCCCTGTGGGGAGATAGGATTTGTTAAACGGTCGCTCAAGCGACCAGCGTGATTTGCATTCCGGCTTGGGGAAATAATGCTAACCACTCAAGTGTGATTCCCTTTAATTTGGCCATCGCTTCACCGTAGCGGGTCCGCGTTATCAGAGCTGTCGACACTACAATATGCATCTGATTTAAACCAGAGATCACATAATGACGAGATAAGTGCTCACTTAGGAATGCTGACTCATATGAATATTTTGCATATTTTAGAGCACATGGGATTTAAAGGTTGTGGGGGATGGGTGGTTATGGAAACAGTTTACATCTATGATACGTTGTTTTATTACATGTTTTGTTCAAGTGTGCAAAGTTTTAAACCACAAATATTTGCTTTGGATATACTTCTTGTTCCTTCTACATTGTGCATATCTTGCATTTGGCTGATGCTGAGTTGTGTGCAGATGAAGCGGATCAGTTGGATGAAAGATCTTTCCAACATGATGTTCCCGACTCTTATGAAAGTACTTTGAATCTTGTACATGTTAAAGAAGAGCCCTTTGATTACTCATTTGAGGAGGCTGGCAGTGCTGGCCATCTTCCAGTAGGTAAGCCCGATGCATTTCACTGAATTCACTCCTGGAGTAATGTGATAAATATGTTTGGACGGGTAACTTAAGCTGTTTGCTTTTTATAATGCATAATAACAATACGTTTGTCAAGTGCAGTCTGTATGCCAGTTTTCCTGCTCTTCCTCAGTACAGATTTTTTTTTTTTTTTTGTAGACACAATCTAGGCTCGTGTAAGAGCTCATTCACTTTACTGTGTTTTTGACGTACAAGTCGATAATTCCTACCCCACCCTCACCCTCCCTCCTCCCCAGGCCTCGCCACAGAACCGACTTATGGCTTAAGACATTAAACTGCATAAATGATTTTTTTTTTGCAAATGTGATATTTTCTGAAATGAAATTGTATAATTGTTAATAATGTATAATTGTCCTTTCCCCAGCACTTTTTCTTCTCTTTCTCCATGACATTCCAGAACCTCTTCCTCTTGTGACAATCTTTACTTGTGCAGTTGACCTTTCCATGGCAGCACAAGACCACTCCATAAATACAGCCACTCGCTTACTCCAACAAAACACAACACCATTCCAACACTGGCTCACATTTAACCGAAACAACGTGTCACCAACTAAATCAATAATCACTCTCCTAACCCCGGACAAACGTGAATCCAACAACCACAATGTACAACCAACAACCCTCACTCCCTAAATAAAAACTCCAAAATACTTGGAATCACACTTGACCTTCACATGACCCTCTCTAAACACATACAACAAATTATAGCTAAAGTTGACCAAAAGGTTAACATACTAAAAGCATTAACCAATACTAAGTTTCGTTAACAAAAATAATCCCTAACTCGATTTACAAACAGTTTATCCAAACCACTGTTAACTACGCGAGCCCAAGTTGGGAACCCACCATATCCAAAACAATGCGTTAAAATTCAAATAATACAAAACAAATCACTCAGAACCATCACAGGCTGCACCCACCTCGCAAACAAAGATCATCTCGCCGCTGAAACAAAAATACTCACCCTCCAACCCCATCTTCATATCAGAGGCACATGCTTCATTGATGCCACTCAAACATTTGAACACCCATGTCACCACTAGTCCAATCATACCCACCCTCTGACACAGAGAGATGTCACCAGCAACCTAATATAACAACCTTGTTTTTAACGGGCCACCTCCACCTTTAAACACGTCTCGGGGAAATCGTTCACAATCACATCGCCACTACTATCATTGCAGCTACAGCCCACCAATACAATGCTCAACGATCCATACCTCGTAATCCATTCATCTGAATAAACCCTCCCGTGCTCCTCCAAAGTAACATTATTTAGACTTTGTTCCGAGTACCACCCCACATTTAAAACCTATCACAACAAACTCGACCAACTTGAGACCCGTTCTGCTCGTGCTGTCATCTTGAACCTGACACTGTACACCACTTAACTGCAACTTACTCTCAAGTCGCACAATACAGATAACTATTTAACATTTCCTCTCTACTAGATCTCTGGGGGAATCCAGTCGGAGTGGCTGGATTCTTTTGGGCTGTGGGTATTGTTGTAAAAAGTCAAATCCACAACATTGTCCTAATGGTAGGTTTAATTCAAATTCGATCTCTGGCAACACCTGTAAGATATAATCAAGCCATGTATCAGGATTACATAATCATGGAGGTGTCAAGTGATTAGCGATCAATGCAAGCAAGCCTGGAACATCTAGATATACGCACCATTCGAGTATACACGGTCACACAGATTATATGTCACAGGAATGATTCGGAGCGATGTTCGTCCGAGTTCTTATAGACGCCTCTCAGTGGTTGGAGAGAGCATAACACCTGGGTTCAACTTAGATACAATTTCATTACATTCTCCCCGCCGTTAAAACTACACTTCCGCTAAGGCAGGGATCAAGCTAGCAGCATATAGCAGCAGAATAATAGCAGTGAGCAGCAGTTGTCCGTCCATGTCAGTCGGTCCAACCATAGCGGTCAGGGCGGCGAATCTCCCTCCCGGCACGGGTCCGGAAACTACCGGGTACTACAACCCCAAGACCGGAGTCCCCTGCGTCGGAGTAGCCGCCTAAGTCAGGTGACGGCGGTGGCACCACAGGGCCTACAGGTTGGGGAGCGTTTAGCGGTGAGGATGCCGGCAAATACACCACAGGCGGATCAACGGGAGAGTCCATGGACTCGTAAACTGGTTCGTCAATATCCCCGCATGGGGCCAGGTGGCGTACGGAGACTGTTGACTCGCGTCCATCAGACATCAACACACGAGCGTGCTCGGGATTAGCTTGGAGTACCTGCACCTTATCCACTAGTGGGTCATACTTACTCATGTGAACTGCATGTTTGAGGTAAGCCGGTCCCGGCTCAGCAAGCCAACTCGGTAAAGATCGAGTACTACCCGAACTCCTCGGGTGATGAAACATCCATTTGTGGGGAGTTTGATTGGTAGCCGTACACAATAAAGTCCTGATCGAGTTCAGTGCCACTGGTAGCGACCAAGCCCATTTGTCTAGGCCTCGGCGGAGGGACTTAAGACTCGGTGTAACGGCTCTCCAAGTAATACCATTGAAGCGTTCGACCTGTCCATTCGCCTGCGGCCTATACGGAGTAGTATAGCTAGAAGCGACATTATGCTGGAGTAAGAAGTTCCTCACTTCCTGGGACAGGAACACCGCGCCTCGATCGCTATGCACATAGGCCGGATTCCCAAACATAGAAAACACGTTCTCCAGGCACTGGATAACCGTGGCGGCTGTCATATCTACGCACAGGAAAGCAAAAGGGAATCTCGAGAACTCATCAACGATCGTGAGTAGATAACGAGAGTTACTCGAAGCTGGTGACGCCGGCAGTGGTCCTTTGAAATCCATCGCCAATCTCTCCCACGGCCTAGTGGCTCGGACCAGCGTTCCCATAGGAGGGTTGTAAAAACGCGGTTTGAGTTCAGCACATACAGAACAAGTGCAACAGAGCTGACGAATATCCTCTACAGAGTAGGGTAAGTTACGACTGCGCACAAAATGAGCGAAACGCGTCACCCCGGGATGGCACAAGGTGCAAATCATGCAGGTCCTCAAAAGAGGTGAGGCTCGCACACATTGCCGGCCGCGATAAAGCGTCAGCAACCAGGTTATCCCGCCCAGGGCGATATTTGATTGTGTAGCAGAAATCGGCGAGCTCGATCCAACAGCGAGTGATTTTCTCATTCTTAATGCGTTGAGCATGCTGGGTGTCATACATAAAACAACGCTCTGTTGCTCCGTGATAATTTGGAAGCATCGTCCGAGCAAATAGGGACGCCAACGCCTGATCGACTCGACAATGGCATACGCCTCCTTTTCGACAGACGAATGTCTCCGCTCTGCGGAGGAGAGAGTCCGTGAAAAGAAGGCCACAGGGCGCCCCCCTTGAGAGAGAGTTGCAGCTATCGCATGATCCGACGCATCGCTGTCCAAAACAAAGGATTTATTTTCGTCAATCGTCGCCACAGCGGCGCCAGCGATGTCGGACGTAAGGCTATGAAAAGCGGCCTTGGCAGCAAGGCTTTTAGGGAACGCTTCACAATCCACAAGTGGGCGGAGCTTCGTGGAGAAATTTTGAACCTACTTGGAATAATGAACAAACAGCCCGAGAGAGCGCTTCAACGAAGCACGATCGCAGGGCGGGGCCATGTCGAGCAAGGGTCGCAGACGCTCCTTATCCGGAGCTACAGAGCCGTGGGTCACCGTGTACCCCAGGGGATCTATCGTGCGAGTAGAGTAGCGACATTTAGCCTCATTTAGTCACCATCGGCCTCCAAAGCCAGTCGCCGACTGGGCATCCTCCGTCGTGTGAAGTCCTTCCTTGACACACCTGAGCTCCTCACCACATACAAGGCTTTCATCCGCAGCTCTATGGAATACTGCTCTCCCCTCTGGTCTGGTGCTCCTGCCTCACACCTAGCCCGTCTTCACGCTGTTGAAACCAAAGCGTTCAGAATCATTGGAATCTCCCGCGATGAAGCTTACTCCAAGGGCCTTTCACTCACTCACCGCAGGCAGGTTGGTGGTCTTTCCGTCTTCTACCGACTCCTCTCTGGCCTTGCCCCCCCAGCCCTCTCTGGGCTCTGTCCCCCAAATATTCCTACAGGTCGCACAAGATCTGCCTGCAACCCTCTTATGGTTAAACTGCCAAAATCAAGACTTTCTGCTCACCTTCACTCCTTCATTCCTCTTTTCTCCCGGCTCTGGAACAAACTCCCTCACTCTCTTCAATCCCACTCTACCCTCCAGGTCTTTAAAACAGCTGTTCACCACCATCTCTTATCTTCCCCCATCCAAAACCTTGATCTTTTCTACCCCCGCTAATTTCGGTCCCCATGTGTTTTATACCTCTTCCCCCCCCCCCCTCCCCTTCCCACGCCTCCTGCCCCCAAGCCCTCTCCCTCCCACACTTCTCCCTGCTCTCAAATGTTGTGGTTGTGTGCTTCCCCTTCTCTCCCCATCTTGGCTTCTGCTCCCTCTTTTGTATATTTTGTTTGTCTGGTTGATTTGTTTGTGAAATAAATGTTAGCTCTTTCACGAGCCTCGATTCAGTATACAAAAAAAAAAAAAAAAAAAAAAAAGCGATACCTCTGCGTGACCTCGAGGAAGCGCTTCAGATTAGCATCATGATGTTCCTGGTCATACCCGCAAACCGTGAGAGTATCCAGATAAACGAAGACATCTGTCAAGTTCTCCTTAGCGATGAGGTCGTCCATAGCCCTCTGAAAACAAGTGACCCCGTTTGTGACCCCGAAAGGTAGCCGGGTGAACTGGTATAACCTCTGACCTGATTCAAACGCAGTATAGATGTGATCTGCCACGGAGATGGGGATCTGATGATACGCACTACGTAGATCGAGAGTGCTATAGACCGAATACTGTGCCACCTGTCGAACCAGGGAGTCCATTCCCGGGAGTGGGTAGGCGTCCAACTGGGTAAACTGATTAATCGTCTGCGAATAGTCGATTACCATGCCTTTGTGATGCGATTCGCTTCGTACCACCAGAACTTGGGCCCGCCATGGCGACCGACTCGGTTCTATGATACCTTCCTTTAGTAGCTGCGTCGTTTCTTCCGCAATGAATTGCGCGTCAGCTCGTGAGTAGCGTCGCGATTTAACCGCGACAGGTCCGTGGTCATATTGGGGAACAGCGACAGTGGCTCAATTTCCATCCCTGCAAGAGCACACACAACAAGTGTATCAGTACCACCAAATTCCATTTCCAAACGTCCATGTCGCTTGAGAAAATCATGTCCTAGCAAAACTTCTGCACATAATGCTGGTAAGACAATTAAATGCACATCCGGAAACATTCGACCCTTAATCACAAGCTTCAGTCGACATTCCCCTTTTGTGCTAAGCCATAGCCCCTGAGAGGCCATAAAGATTCTGCGTCTTGTCCCAAGAATCGGCCATCCATGTTTCTGCACAAGCCGAAGATCCACATAACTATCCGTGGATCCTGTGTCGATTAAAGCATTTGCAAAAATTCCTTCAATCATAAGTGGGATTATAGCACGAGACAGGTCAGGTGGCCCTGTAGTTATCGAGTCATCGAGGGGAGGCGCTCAAGCCTCGCGTGTGGATCCGACGCCAGCTAATGTCTTTCGTGCCGTTGAAGTAGCTTGTAGGTCGATCGTGCCGCCTCCGGAGGGCGCTCGTGCCACGCGCGGAGTTTCGAAGCCAGCATTCACCGATCGGGTGGCCGATCCCGGAAGTTGGCAGGGTGTCCGAAGAATGCCTGTCGAGGACGGTCGCGCCGCGTACTGAAGTGTTTGCGACACTTGTTTAGTCGGCGCGGCGAGTCTCATCAAGGTCGAGCTCTCAGCTCGGGGCCCACGAAGAGGGGCGATCCCCATCAAAGTCGGGCGAGGTGCGCCGTTCGTGCCGCGGGCTCGGAGATAAGCACATTCATCGTCGAGCGAGCTCGCTTGCCTCGCAATGCTCGGAAAACTTTTGCAAAATGTCCCGTCTTTGTGCACAAATGACACTTCGCGTCCTTAGCTGGGCAAACTGACCTGGGATGATTCTGATTCCCGCAGAAATAGCACGTAGCGTTACTTCCTGACTTGGGTCCTGGTGCAGCAGCCACCGTCAATCCCGGATCGGGATCCTTGAGAGTATCCGTGGTCCCCAATTCCGGCGGAGGAGCCGAGGCAGCATCCTCGATCTCGGCGGTAGCTCTCTCCGGTCGGGTCTGTCGAGATATCCCCGCAGTGGCGTATGGGCGTTCATACGCGTCGGATTGTTCCCGTGCTTCGGTGTACACATGAGATAACCGAAGGGCTTCGGCTAGTGTCAATTCGGATGCTTCAAGTAGTCTTTGTCTGACGACCGGCGACCTTAATAATAATAATAAATAATAAAGGAGTCATATAGCCCAATCAAGCAGAGTAAACGACCCTCATGGCGCTTTACATTATCATGCGAACGCACACACACCGCACACACATACACAAACATACACACACATAGACACACCTTCACTCTTGCCCTATTCCTCTCCCCCCCCCCCCCCCCCATTCAAAACCCACAGATGTGTACTCCCCCTCCCTCCTCCGCACATGTACACAGACATACTCTCGATCTCTGTCCCACCTCAAACCAAAGGGAAAACAGGACTTAGACTTTGAAAGACTTGTGAAACAGATGGGTTTTGAGGGAGGTTTTAAAGGCAGGAAGAGAGTCAACATGTCGAACAGAGGAAGGCAAGTCATTCCAGAGCAGAGGTGCAGCAAAGGAAAAGGATTTCTCGCCAAACGACTTGGTGCTGGTGCGCGGCTGCTCTAAGGTCATAGAGTCGTCGCTTGAACGAAGCCGTCGCCGAGGTTCATAGAGAGTGAGCAAATCGGAGAGATAGTGAGGTCCCGTTCCACACAATGATTTATAACATAGTGTGCAAATTTTGTATTGCACACGAGCAGAGACAGGCAGCCAGTGTAAAGATTCAAGCAGCGGAGTAACATGGTCAGACTTCTTCGCCTTACAGACAAGACGAGCGGCAGAGTTTTGAACCTTTTGTAACTTATCCAAGAGAAACTGAGGGCAGCAGCATACAACGAATTACAATAGTCTAGCCTTGAGAGGACAAGGGCACAGACCAGAGCTAGAGCAGCTTGAGGAGTAAGAAAGTGGCGAATGGATGCGATCTTTCGCAGCTGAAAGTATGCTGATTTGCAAGTTTGAAGTACTTGTTTGAAGAAGTACCATAGACCTGAGACGAAAGCATCGCGGACAAGGTCATCGCAGACTTGTTCATGGGTGTGTACCACAGGGGTACTTTCCTTCAGTAGGCGTCGGAGGTCTTGAGCAAATTGATCTGAGGTCTCCGTGGGCTGTTGTCGACGAGTCGCAAGCAAATGTCGGGATAGACCACGCTTCGTTTTTTTATGTAGATACGCTTCAGCTCAGCCACCGCATCATCGAACGTCTCACATTGTTCGATGGTCATGTACACGGCATGGTGCACCTTAGATTGCAGCACAGTGAGCTTTGTTTCATTGGTGACGGCCTCCTGAGCATTGAACTGATTATTCAAGATCTTCAGCCAATGTGTCAGTTCGGCGGCCGCGTCCGTCGCCTGGGGATCTGCTCCGAAGACAGGCACTTGGATCATCTTATGAGCCATCTCGTACTCGTTCGGGTCTCGTACTCGTTCGGGACGAAGAGACGAATTTGAATTAAGTGTTGTAAAAAGTCAAATCCACAACATTGTCCTAATGGTAGGTTTAATTCAAATTCGATCTCTGGCAACACCTGTAAGATATAATCAAGCCATGTATCAGGATTACATAATCATGGAGGTGTCAAGTGATTAGCGATCAATGCAAGCAAGCCTGGAACATCTAGATATACGCACCATTCGAGTATACACGGTCACACAGATTATATGTCACAGGAATGATTCGGGGCGATGTTCGTCCGAGTTCTTATAGACGCCTCTCAGTGGTTGGAGAGAGCATAACACCTGGGTTCAACTTAGATACAATTTCATTACAGGTATCCAGTGGGGACACCTGGGCCTACTACTACTGATGATGATGATGATGATTATATGGAATTTGAAATTGGATTCTGTGCATCATGAGTCAAATGGCAAATTAAAAATGTAAAATTGTGTTGGCTTGAACTGATGGGAACATTAACAGGTCAACCCGATTTTACATTTTAACTTGTTAAATCAGAGCATGTTTGCAGAGCAGAGGGGGGTGGGGGGGGGGGGGGGGGGGGGGGAAATAAACATAAATATTTACCAAAATGAACGGGCCAGTCCTTGGGCTAACTTTATGTGGATTGTCTTTACAGAGAGACCATTGAAGCATGAAGACTGGTTCTCCTGCACAAAATGTTCCCAATCATTCCACACTGAGGTTACCTTGAAGCGTCACATGTCAAGACACCGTCAAGGCTCTCGTGTTAAGGCACACCAATGCAGTCAATGCCCTTATGCTAGCAGCATCAAAAGCAATTTGTATAGACACATGACTGTTCACACAGGTGAGAAGCCTTATCAATGTTACGTTTGTGAGAAGACATTCACTCAGTCATCTAGTCTCAAAATGCACATGCGGATCCACACACGGGATAATTTGTACAAGTATAGGTATTTTGTTCGTGAAAAGGCATTCAATCGGATGCAAGCTGTTCAGTCACACTTGAGAATTCGTGATGGCGAAAAGAAACTTTGCAATTGCACTGTTTGTGGCAAAGAATTTTCACAATATTACATTGCAAAGCACATGAGAGTTCACACTGGGGAGCGTCCATACAAGTGCTCTCTTTGCTGGAAGTCGTTTTCACAACCGGGCGGACTTCAAAAGCACATACGGATTCACACAGGTGAGCGACCGTTCAAGTGCTCTGTTTGTTGGAAGTCATTTTCACAACCCGCTGGTCTTCAAAAGCATGAACGGATTCATACAGGTGAACGGCCGTTTAAGTGTACTGTTTGCGGCAAGGCATTTGGACGTTCGGATAACATGATGGTCCATATGAGGATTCATTCTGGGGAGCGCCCATTTAAGTGTTCTATTTGTGGCAAAGCATTTGCACGTTTAGATAACATGGAGGTACACAGGAGGATTCACATGGGACATCGACCTCACAAGTGCTGTTATTGTGGAAAGACGTTTGTATATGCAAATTGGTTGCAAAGACATTTGAGGTACCACCACAGAGACTCAGAACAAGCAAATTCTGACCATGAAAATGCAAAGGTTGATGCTGACTCTAACAGTGTAGAACAGAATCATGACAAATAGGGTAATAAACCAAGGTTCAAAAAGACAAAGTTGGAACCAGACGGAAAATAACAAAAAATATATAAACTTGTAACATTCGATAAAAACGTAACTGTGCATGCTTTTCATCATATCCTGAGACGTTAATTTAAAAACAATCCTGGACTTTATAACGTGATCATTAAGGGAACTCGAACTTAAAGTGCTTTGAATCGTCCAAAAATTCAGAATGCATCTCTCAAGGACATACAGTCACGTGGAAAAGTAAGTACACCCCATGTAAAGTTTTGACTTTTTCAACATATTTCAACATACAGCTATTTGATCTTCATTTCAATAATATTGACAGATACAGCTGATATAATATAACAAATATCATGAACATTTACATTTTGTAGTCCATTGTATAATTTAAATAAACATAAATGCAAATTTCGCATGTGCAAAAAGTAAGTACACCCTTGGCTCTAATAGATGGTATTGCCCCCTTTGGCAGAAACAACCTCACGTAGGCGTTTCTTATAACTGCCTACCAGTCTCTGACATCGACTGTGAGAAATTTTTGCCCACTCCTCCATGTAGAATTATTTCAGCTGTGCGATGTTTGAGGGATTTCTTGCATGCACAGCTCGTTTCAAATCCCCCCACAACATCTCGATGGGATTTAGATCCGGGATTTGACTTGGCCATTCCAGAACCCTCCATTTCTTTCTTTTCAGCCATTCCTTGGTGGATTTACTGGTATGTTTAGCGTCATTGTCATGTTGCAAGGTCCACCTTCGGTTGAGCTTCAACTTTCCGACAGATGGCCTCACATTATCCTCAAGCACCCTCTGGTACAATGAAGAATTCATAGTGGATTCTATGATGGTGAGCTGCCCAGGCCCTGATGAAGCAAAGCTGCCCCAAACCATAATATTTCCACCACCATGCTTTACAGTTGGTATCAGGTTCTTGTGGTCAAATGCTGTCTTTGGTTTTCGCCAAACATGTCTTCTGGTACTGTGGCCAAATAGCTCTACCTTTGACGCATCTGTCCAGAGCACATTGTTCCAGAAGTGCTGTTCTTTGCCTAGGTGTTCATTGGCAAACTTTAGTCTTGCCCTGATGTTCTTTCTGGACAGCAACGGTTTCCTCCTGGCACACCTCCCATGTAGATCAAATTTGTGCAGCCTCTTCCTAATGGTAGACTCGTGCACTTTGACATCAACAGTGGCAAGAGCTACCTGTAGGTCCCGTGATGACATTCTGGGGTTCTCAGAGATTTCTTTCAGTATCTTGCGGTCTGCTCTCGGGCTGAACTTGCTGGGGCGGCCTGGCCTGAACAAGTTGGCAGTTGTTTGGAATCTTCTCCACTTGTAGATGATCTTCCGGACAGTCGAATGATTGATTTCAAATTGTTTGGAGATCTTTTTAAATCCCTTCCCAGACTCGTAGGCATCTATAACCTTCTTTCTGAAGGCCTCAGAGAGCTCTTTTGATCTGCGCATGGTGACGCCGCACACTTCAACAACAAAGAGCAAACCAAACTAAATGTCTGAGGTTTAAATAAGACAGGTTCCTCCAAGATCCTCTCTTACGATGTTCTAATCATTTGCACCTGAGTTGGTGCACCTGATTCTAATTTTAGGTATTTGAAGTAGTGATAAATGCAGGGGTGTACTTACTTTTTCCACATGCAAAATTTGCATTTATGTTTATTTAAATTATACAATGGACTACAAAATGTAAATGTTTCATGATATTTGTTATATTATATCACATTTATCTCTCAATATTGTTGAAATGAAGATCAAATAGCTGTATGTTGAAATATGTTGAGAAAGTCAAAACTTGACATGGGGTGTACTTACTTTTTCACGTGACTGTACTTGATTTAGATGCATTGATTAATACTATAAGTATAGAAAAGGAATCTAATATCAAGAAAATATTGTTTCAAAAGATTGATACATTTTGACTTTTAGTAGCAAGTACATAAATCACATTTTGGCTAAAAGTGTCATTTTCTTGTTTATATGCATTTACTGAATACAGCATTTCAGCAACTTAACATGACATGGCTACTCCAGTAATATGAAATGAATCATACAGATTCTAAACAGTTAAATATACTCGTAACATTGCATCTTTCAGGGACATGTCTTTGCCATGCTGCTGCAGTCTTACACTGGATTTCATCGGCACATTTAAACCAAAATGGAAACGTCTTGGTCAAACCCGAACAACAAAAATAATCAATAATGTCCTTTTAGGATGCACAGGCATCCCTGCAATGTGAGGTTTTTTTAAATGAAAAAAGCTCTTAACACGTTGACTGCCGACTGAGTATACTCGTGGTGCTGGGTGCACCAGGTTCTGCCACTATGAGTATTCTTGTTGAAAATATTATGCTATTGGATTGTAAACATAATACACTGTCGTGCCAGATAACGCAACAAATGATCTGCTCACAGTTTTATGAACATAAATCGATGTAATAATCATGATCAAATTTGTGTTGCACCGTTATATACGATAGTGAAAATCACTAAAGTGCGCAAATATGATATCGGCACAAAGCTCACTTCAGCTCAACTAAGACTAAAGAAGAGATGGATACAACAGGAAAATAAATTATTTCTGAAATAAGCTTGTGCCACATGCATTTGACTGCCGGCAAGTGGCGGCGGTCAACGTGTTAAAAGGACTGAAGTTTATCGTATTGAAAGAGCTTGTAGGAATTGCTTATCTGGGCATTTATATTTGTGCTGTTGGTTCTGGTGGAAAAGACTTACATTCAGTCCTCAAGTTTATTGCCTTTTTTATTGTGATAAAATGGCTGTTGGTTATGTATTGTTTTTCAACACTTTTATCAGAATCATTTGAAACTTCCACCAGCTGGCAAAGTTTGTAAAAGTATTATCACATTCAGAATTATTGATTATGGTGGGAAAAGCTACACTAGTACTAAACAGGGTATCAGGAAAAAGTTCAAACATTGCGGATGAGATTGTCAGAGCGATACATTTAAAAAGGGAACTGTAGCATTTCAGAAACTGATAGCAAAGATAATTGAAGTTGTATATACTGTTTGAGAAACCAATTTAAATTGGCATTGTACATAATGGACACTAATCACAGTTTGTGCACCAAAAGCTTGACCTTTATACCAATGAAATTACCAAAATGGCAGAGCAATACCAACTTCCACAAGGGTATTTCAAACGTGAGATGAAAATCGTCTTTATCAAATATAATAAGAAAATATAATTTTGTTCTCGATTACTGGCCGTGCTTCTGTAATTGAATTTTTTTTTTTTTTTTTAATGAGCACAAAATGAAAACCTCGCTGCCATTGAAATGCTGAAAATTATATACAGTGAAATTAAAGCCTCTTATTTGTTTTTCATGTGTCTTTTGGAAATACAATCCAGAATAGTAAGGGCCAGATATTTATTACCTATGTACAAAGGTTTTTAGGTCGGAGCAATGTGTACTTTGTGCGTGCGTATGAGTGGGGAGGAAGGAAAGGAAGAGCAGATGATTGGGCTGTTGCGAATGTATGGAGCAGTCTTCATATATTAACATTTTATTTGGAATGCATTATTTCCCCATTTTATCTCATAAGTTGTTGTCTTATATGTCAATTAAATATATATTCTAGTATTTCTATAGCTTTGTGTCATTTTTATTTTAAGCCCAACTTTTATTGTGATTCAAGTAATTTTCAAATGCATCTCAGCTCGTAATGGTCATTCCTCTCATGAGAATTATTATGCAGTAGCTTCTTGGTATAATGAACCAAAGTTTCATTGACTGGTCTTTACAATGGAAATTCATTTTATTTATTGGTAAGATTTAAAGAAGCTCCCTCGAGTTTGGGGGTCGGTCAAATACTATTGTGTTAAATACAATATGGTAGTCATTATAGTAGCACACAATGAGCACTACCTCATATGGAACTATACGTTGTCTATGCCAAACTCGCTATTGGATAGATCATCAAACTATGGGAAGGTGCCATACACATTTATTTCACTGTCTGAACCCTTGTATCCTTGTTTCTGTCAGGAGCCTCGTCGTCAAAGCACCGTGAAATCTTTTTTTAAATTTTTTAAATTTTTTTGTATACAACATCGAGGCTCGTGAAAGAGCTAACATTAATCACACAAAAAGTCAAACCGACACAAACCGACACATAAAACACAAAATAAGGGGAGCGGTAGACAAGATGGGGAGAGACGGGGAAGGACACAAACACAACATTTGAGAGCAGGGACATCGAGAGAACTGTGGGAGGGAGAGGGCTTGGGGGGAGGTGGGAGAGGTATAAAACATATGGACACTGAAAGGACTTCCAGGAAAGAAGTTGGAATTTCGAAAAAGTGTATCTGTGGTGAATTAGCGGGGGTAGAAAAGATCAAGGTTTTGGATGGGGGAAGATAAGAGATGGTGGTGAACAGCTGTTTTAAAGACCTGGAGGGAGGAGTGGGATTGAAGGGAGTGGGGGTGTTTTTAAGCACCACTTTCAAAATCACACCAAAAACCGATAGAATGAATACAGATATAGTCTGTATGACGCTTGAGGGATGTTATAACCTGAGAAAAAGAATCCTCATCGAGAAGCCAAGCCACCTTGCTCTGGATGTCTTTTTGGATGAAAAGTCCTTTTGAGGCCTGTAGGTTCTATGAAATTATGCCGACCAGAGGAAGAAGAATTACTCGGGATCAAGCGATCCTGCTTTGGTTTCCTGCTTTCATGAAAAATATTCATTTTGAGTCCTTGAAGTTCTATGCACACCATCAAAAAGCTAATAATTATTTGATTCTTTGCAGTGGCTTTACATTACTTCTTTTTTTAAAAACCGAGATCAGCAGGATCATCGACTCGGAGGGGATCATGCCGACAAAATAAATGCACTGACATATTGCAAATGAGTAGTTGTGGCAGGAAAGGAAAGGGTGTGGAGTTGGGAGTGTGAGTGATCAGAAGATTAGAAAATTGGCAAGTAGGGTTGGGTATGGGACCAAGCATAATATGATGTTCGATAGCACTACTGAGAATCTAGAGGAATATCAGAGAACCAACACAGGGTATTTATTTCACAGATCAATAAAAGAGGGGGATTAATGACAGTGTTAGAATGAGTCGATGGCCCTGGTACTACCACTGTCGATTCTGCTGAAAAACTCCACTGTACCTATCTTGTCCACAACCTTCATTATCTTAAACATCCCTATCAGATCCTCTCATAAATGCCTCATTTCTAATGTCGAAGTCCCGTCTCCTTCAGCAACTCCTCAAAGCTTTTTCTAGGTTTCCCTGAAATCTCTCCAGTAGCTCCACCCACGTTGAACTCTCTCTCTCGGGCAGCTCTGTCGTTCCTCAGATATGTGACCAAAACTGAACACAATATTCCAGATGAGGCCACAATAAATTCCTAAACTGTGTTAATACTACCTCTTTTGATTTACAATTTATCCCCCTGCAAATACAACCTGAACCCGAATGAGGTTTAATGATAGCTGCCTGGCACTGCACTGTGCTTAACCCCCATATACAGTCACGTGAAAAAGTAAGTACACCCCATGTAAAGTTTTGACTTTTTCAACATATTTCAACATACAGCTATTTGATCTTCATTTCAACAATATTGATAGATAAAGGTGATATAATATAACAAATATCATGAAACATTTACATTTTGTAGTCCATTGTATAATTTAAATAAACATAAATGCAAATTTCGCATGTGGAAAAAGTAAGTACACCCAATTGAATGAATGAATGAATGATCGTTTTAAAGCCATTTTTCCCCACTAGGGCGGGGGTTAGCCTTGCGGGCCCCATGACAATCATGGTTCCCTGTTTGAGGCAATATTTTTAAGTACACCCAATTGAAATGTTTTTTAAATCTTTTTAACATATGTGGACATATCAATATTTGATCTTCATTCAAACAGTATCTATAGATAAAGGTGATCTAATTGAACAAAAACAATGTAGAATTGACTTTGCAATAATTTATTCCACAAAATAATTAACAGATGCCATTTCCTTCTGTGGAAAAAGTAAGTACACCCTTGGCTCTAATAGGTGGTATTGCCCCCTTTGGCAGAAACAACCTCAAGTAGGCGTTTCTTTAAACTGTCTACCAGTCTCTGACGTCGGCTGGGTGAAATTTTTACCCACTCCTCCAGGCAGAATTATTTCAGCTGTGCGATGTTTGAGGGGATTCTTGCATGCACAGCTCGTTTCAAATCCCCCCACAACATCTCGATGGGATTTAGATCTGGGCTTTGACTTGGCCATTCCAGAACCTTCCATTTCTTTCTTTTCAGCCATTCCTTGGTGGATTTACTGGTATGTTTAGGGTCATTGTCATGTTGCAAGGTCCACGTTCGGTTGAGCTTCAACTTTCCGACAGATGGCCTCACATTATCCTCAAGCACCTTCTGGTACAATGAAGAATTCATAGTGGATTCTGTGATGATGAGCTGCCCAGGCCCTGATGCAGCAAAGCTGCCCCAAACCATAATATTTCCACCGCCATGCTTTACAGTTGGTATCAGGTTCTTGTGGTCAAATGCTGTCTTTGGTTTTCGCCAAACATGTCTTCTGGTACTGTGGCCAAATAGCTCTACCTTTAACTCATCTGTCCAGAGCACATTGTTCCAGAAGTGCTGGTCTTTGCCTAGGTGTTCATTGGCAAACTTTAGTCTTGCCCTGATGTTCTTTCTGGACAGAAAAGGTTTCCTCCTGGCACACCTCCCATGTAGATCAAATTTGTGCAGCCTCTTTCTAATGGCAGACTCGTGCACTTTGACATCAACAGTGGCAAGAGCTACCTGTAGGTCCCGTAATGACATTCTGACGTTCTTAGAGACTTCTTTCAGCATCTTGCGGTCTGCTCTCGGGCTGAACTTGCTGGGGCGGCCTGGCCTGAACAAGTTTGCAGTTGTTTGGAATCTTCTCCACTTGTAGATGATCTTCCAGACAGTCGAATGATTGATTTCAAATTGTTTGGAGATCTTTTTAAATCCCTTCCCAGACTCGTAGGCATCTATAACCTTCTTTCTGAAGGCCTCAGAGAGCTCTTTTGATCTCGGCATGGTGACGCCACTCACTTCAACAACAAAGAACAAACCAAACTAAATGTCTGAGGTTTAAATAAGACAGTTTCCTCCAAGATCCTCTCTAACGATGTTCTAATCATTTGCACCTGAGCTGGTGCACCTGAGCTGGTGCACCTGAGCTGGTGCACCTGATTCTAATTTTAGGTATTTGAAGTCGTGATAAATGCAGGGGTGTACTTACTTTTCCCACATGCGAAATTTGCATTTATGTTTATTTAAATTGTACAATGGACTACAAAATGTAAATGTTTCATGATATTTGTTATATTATATCACCTTTATCTCTCAATATTGTTGAAATGAAGATCAAATAGCTGAATGTTGAAATATGTTGAAAAGGTCAAAACTTTACATGGGGTGTACTTACTTTTTCATGTGACTGTATATATATATATATTGTTGCGGATCTCCCGAAGCCTGTCCATGTTACAAATGGGGGATTATAAATAAAAATAACCACCTTTAGAGGCCATTTGTCCCCGCAAAGCGGGGGTTGGCCTTTTTTCGGGCACCGTGGTTGTTGTTGTTTTTCGGTCCCCTTTTTGAAGCAATGTTTTACGGCCGGATGCCCTTCCTGACGCCAACCCTTTTTGCCACCTTTAACGACAAACAGGGAATTACCAGTGAACTGGTACTCAATTAGCCGACCTCGGAAGGATGACAGGCTGAGTCAACCCCCCTGGCGTTAATTCAGCGATCGACCGGGATTCGAACCCAGGATCCGAGGATCCTAAGCCGGCACCCTAGCCGCTAGCCCAACACCAGGGTTTCATGTGACTGTATATATATATATTGTTGCGGATCTTCCGAAGCCTGTCCATGTTACAAATGGGGGATTAAAACCCCTTTTTTCCCTTGGGTCTTTGTGTCCACGAGGCCGAATCGCCACTTCCGCAGCAAGCGTGAAAAAGGGTATCGGGTCGATGCCGCACGTACTTTTGACCCACGCTGCCACGAAAACGGGGACCGGACCTCGCACAAGCCACGCTAATCGATTCCGCCCGAGCGGTGTGCGTATCACGTGACTCGCGCCGTTACTTTTATGGAACCCGATTTGAGTGGTTTTATTCGTACTATGCTCGGCCAATTAATGGAAGGGACGGGGATGGTCAAATAAGAGGAATAACACAATTTATTTATAATGTACAAGGATCAGGAGACACAGAGCAGGCACTTAAACAATGTTAACTTATCCCCAGACGAAGGGGCCAATCACTCACACGGGGAAAAAGAAGAAGAAGAACAGGTTCGCGCGCCAAATGCGCCTTGCCGTCGGCCGCTCCGGGACAGCTCGCCCGGCGTGGCCCTCTGGCGGTCATGGCACGTATGCAGGGAAAATGCAGGCAGGAGGAGATCGCGCGTCTGTGGCCCGGAATGGGTCGTCTTCACAAGCGCGATTAATACAGGTGGCAGAGCACAGGGCACGGGGAGAGTTCGTGTACAACGACGCTATTACAACAGTTCGATTCAAGCACTTGGACTTGTTCAGGGGCTGGGCGATTCTCTCTCCTCGTCTCTCGTTCTTGCTCTCACCCGTTCTGTCTTGGTGGGCTCGGGGTAGGGCTTTATATGGCCCCTCCCCAATCTTACCCGAATGTTCCAAGCCCCGCCTCTTGCCGCCGTTTTGAGCCACTCCCCTTGAGCTCTGATTGGCGGCTCGCTGCTTACCGGCCACTCCCTCCTGCAGCTCCTCCCTTCGGCCTTGCCAGAATTGTTCAGGCCGAGCACATGGTATTCCAGCCTAATCGAGGCCTACTCATTGGCCTGGCCTGCTCAATGCAAAACTAACACAGGAAAGGACTACGCTTACATTTACTATGAAATAACTGAACTAAAACGAGGCTACATGTTGTGGCGCGTCTACCTACGATGGGGGGGTCATCCTTTATTCTCAAAACCGTGACTATATATATATATATATATATATATATATAGATATATATAGATATATATAGATATATATAGATATATATAGATATATATAGATATATATAGATATATATAGATATATATAGATATATATAGATATATATAGATATATATAGATATATATAGATATATTAACATATACATACTAGTAAAAAGCCCATCAAAAATGATGGGTTGGCACAGTTTATTTGATGGCACAGCTTCATGAGCGTGCTAAAGTCTGAAGCCTCTGCCTAATGTGAGATGTGCTTATATCTTCTTTATTTATTAGACATCATGCTGACATAAATGTTGTTGTTTTCGTATGCAGCCTGTGGCTGCTGGTTGCATAATTTCTCAGGAAGCGCGTTTGTGCCGCTGATGCAGTGCCCCAATTACCATTGAGCTAGTGCTCAATTTGCCGACCTCGGAAGGATGACAGGCTTAGTCAACCCCCCTGGTGTTAATTCAACGATCGACCGGGATTCAAACTCAGGATCGTAGGATCCCAAGCCAGAACCCTAACCGCTAAGCCAACACCAGGTTATACTGACATAAATTAACACTTGCTTCACTCTGCGCGCATTGCACACACATCACGTGCAGTGAATTCCACTGCCACGTGCCTTGTATTTGTTGTTATTTAAAAATAACACTTCTGCACATTACCCTTGAGGCTCTGCTTCCAAGTTCCAAGTGTGTGTGTGTGCGTGTGCGTGTGTGTGTGTGTGTGTGTGTGCGTGTGTATGTGTATACATACATATATATTGTTACGGTTTTTAGAACCTTCACTAGTAAATTTTAGTAAATGTTTCCCTTATAAATGATCCCCTGTAAATATCCCCATCAATTGGCTTTGTTAAAGATCGCACCCTAGTTAGTCCATGTACAACACGTAGCGAACCATAGGACCTCTCCATAGTTGTTTCATTATTATGTGTTTCAGTTAAGGATCTGTTCCCAATAGTTGAATCTGCGTTGCATTAATCAAATAAGATAGGCCCCTTTCAATTTCCCCAATCGTCTCACCCGCGCTCTTCAAAGTAACAGTAGGGCAGCGTTCGCCGCCGTTTGCATTGGGCTGTTTTACTGGCACCACGCCGCCATAAGCCATGCAGTCAAGCCGAGGAAGAAGGGGGTGGGGCCACAAGAACAAGGTGTGGCACGTCAGCTCGTCATCAGAGGTGGAGTCAGCAAGCCCTTACCGACCAACCAGCGCCGATGTGAGCCAACCGGTAGGCGTGTGTGATCAGAGCCGGCGGCTTGATTCCGACACGGACAATAAAAGCGGCTGCAAGGGACTGCTTCAGGAGTCGGGTGAGAAGGTACGGAGAAGACGCGTGAGGAGAGAAGGAGAGTTGAGTGAGAAGGTTCATGAGAGTTGAAGGAGAAGACGTGACCCGGCAGATGAGTGAGGTACCCGACGAGGATACGGAGCATTGTAAGGAGGAGAGTGGGTCCGTTTGACGGCGACAATCCCGCACTTTATTCGCATTGTCTGACCGTGTGAGATACGAGACCAGAAGCTGCCGCTGGCTGTTCACTTCCAGCCCGGAGCGTGGACCTGGAGCGGACCTCAATGCTGTGCCTCTGCCCGAACCTTCCAGCCCTGCTGTCCCACCTGGACATTCTCCCTCTTCCAGTCATTCCTGTCTGCTATTCCCCTTTCGTGTAAGTCTGTGTGTTTGTCCTGGGGTATAATATAAGACTGTTTAAGGCTGCCCTGTGTCCTGCTTCTTCTTCTTCGTTCTATATATTACTTTCGTTTCCTCTTCCTTTGGTTTTGGTGTACATAATTAATAAATGTCTGTTATTTCTTACCTTTGGTTTCTTCTTTCCCCCAATCGCTTTTGTCCCGTCTCCAATTGAGTACCTGTGGCACGATTCGGCCAACGCGCAGAATCGGGTTAGTCAATTGCTAACGGCTCGAATCGCGGATTGCTAAACCGCTCGGCAAATACCATCTTGTCCGTGGTTCGAGCGGTACTTGTCTCCCTGCTTTGCGGAGGGATTGGTAAAGGTATTCGGGAGAACACCTTGACCAATAACCCTGACCAATTTCACCCCGCAAAGGAGCGTTATAAGTACCAGGACTAGAGACGGACAGCTTAACAGGCCAAGGGGATTAACCCCCCCTTGCTAAGGGTAGTGCCGTCTCTGAGATCCGCAACAATATATATACATATACATATTGTTACGGTTTTCGCGCGACCCTCCTGCCCTTACCAAGGGGAGATTAAGCCCCTTGTCCTCTTTGGGTCGTCGCAACCGTGAGACTTGAGTCGCCCCTCCCGGGCAGACGCAGGGTAGGGTTTCGGGACAATTCTCGCACGTACCGAAGTACCTACGCCGCCGTGGAAGCGGGGATCAAGCCTCGCACGAGCCACGCGTAATTTGAGGACGTCCGAGCGGCTGGCGTACCACGTGGTCCGTGCAGTTATCTGGTATTGGAACCCGATTCGAGCGGTTTTATTCGTACCACGCTTAGTCAACAGATGGAAATGACGGGAACGGTCGAATAGAAGAAAGAACACAGGTTTAATAATTATTATGTACAAGGATCGGTAGAAGCAGAGACACAGGGCAGGCACTTAAACAGTCTTGGCTTATCCCCAGACTCGGGCCCGTTCACACTTACAGGGGGAAATGAAGAAAGGAAATGTTCATGCGCTGAACGCGCCGACTCCGTTGTTCAGGAACAGCTTCGCCCGGCGTGGCCCTCTGCGGTCACAGCACGTCCATCGATGAAGGCAAGCAGGCAGGCGGGAGGGATCCTTGCGGCACGTCTCTCGAACAAAGGCAGAGCAGGCAGGCGGGAAAATATACACGTCTCTCGCACGGCTCGGTGGTTCCTCACAGCGCTATTAATCAACGGCGCGCTTTCCCTCGCGTAACTCAATAGAGGATTTGCCTCAAGCTCAACCGAGCAATTAACTTGTTCAAGCGCCTCTTCCCTCAAAACTCGTTTGACTTCTTTCAGCGCACCACTCCTCAGAACTCGTTCAACGAGCGCCTCTCCCTTCGCATAACTGAGGTCGGGACTTTGCGCAAAGGGTTATATGGCCACGCCCTTAGCCCGCCTCGAATGTTCCAAAAACCACGCCTTTTGACGCAGTGCTAAGCCACTCCCTTCGAGCCCTGATTGGTGGCTCGTGCTTAGCGTTGGCTCCTCCTCTGCCTTCCTTTGGCCTTGATCGACTTGTTCGGCCGGCCTCGTGTTAATTTGCGCCAAAAACCAAAGTATCAAGGCGGCATAAGCAATGGAAGGACCGAACTCTCATTATTCTACTCAATGCAAAACTAACACAGGAAAAGGAAGATGCTTACATTTACTAAGAAATAACTGAACTATCGCGAGGCTACGTGTTGTCGTGTGACTAAACTACAAACAAACAACAGGCATTTTAAAAGGCCATTTTCCCTGCAAGAGCGGGGGTTAGCCTTGCGGTCCTGGGGTTAGCCTAAATAAATAAAAAGGGTTGGCGTCAGGAAGGGCATCCGGCCATAAAAACATTGCCTCAAAAAGAGAACCATGACAATTACAACAAGTGTGACTAAACTATGAGGGGAAATTAACCTTTATTTGTAAAAACTCAAAACCGCAACAATATACATATACACAGACAGAGCAAGCTGAGGACTTTCCTGCATTGATAGACATGTTCCATGTACTGACAAACAAGCGTTACGCCTCGGTCCCCCGTCGGGGAAGTGATGTGAGTTGACAAAGTGGAAGACGCAGAAAACATGCTATGATATGATATTTCGCTCACAAGGTTCAGACATACATGGAGGCGGCCATCTTGGATTTTGACGTGGCGACCCAATTTTCAATAGCGTTCTTCCTTATGCCTAGATACACCCACACACCAGATTAGAAGTTGGTACCTCGCTTATTTTTCAAGATATTCCGCTCACAAGGTTCAGACATACATGGCGGCGGCCATCTTGGATTTTGACGTGGCGACCCAATTTTAAACAGCGTTCTTCCTTGTGCCTAGATACACCCACACACCAGATTAGAAGTTGGTACTTTGCTTATTTTTCGAGATATTTCGGTTCAGACATACAGACTTGGCATTTAATATGGATTTTTTTTTTTTTTCTTGACTTGGGTTTAATTTCTGAACTCGGTATATCAATCTGGTGAGTTTCTTTTACGCTTCGGTGATTTCTTTGTTAAAAGAACCATGTCACTGATTGTCTGTCGCAGCAAGAAGTCAATAACAGGATTATATCACAGGTGACGTGACAAAATGTACGGACAGGTACATTTGACGATTGGCTTCACAATCGGGTATATAAGGGTTGTTGCGTTCTGTATTAGTGGAAAACAACTGCTGCACATCTACAAAAGTTATTGCCGCTTCCCCTGGAGATGGTCCGTCACCTCGACAATGCTGTTTGTCATTTAGTGGTGGCTTTACGAAATTCCGGCATGAAACAGCGTGCTATTGCTTGGCAGTATGGCATCACTCAAGGTCAGGTGTCAAAGATCCTGAAACGAAATGCTCAGAGGGATGTCCCTACTCCAATACCGAGGCCAGGACGTCCCCGCAGAACCACAAGGAGGGATGATCGCCAGCTGCACCGGTTAGTCCGCAATGGCTGTACCATGTCAGCTAATCGGCTTAGGGCTGAGTGGCAGCAACTGACAAATGTGCCTGCATCCAGAAGGCCAGTCGACCAACGACTGGTTCAAGCAGGCTATCGTGCCAGGCGTCCCCTGAGAAAGCCACGTCTGACCAGACAACACCGCCAGCGCCGATTGCAGTGGGCCAGAGAGCACCGTCAATGGCAGCCAGGACACTGGAATCACGTGATCTTCAGTGACGAGTCTAGATTTCTGGTCTATCGTCAAGATGGCCGTGTCCGAGTGCGCAGACAAGTGCATGAAGCCTACAACGAAGATTGTATAGTGTCAAGAGTCCAAGCTGGAGGTGGTGGGGTGACCGTTTGGGCTGCTTTTCATGCATGGGGCAAAACTGACCTGGTTGTTCTGAATGGAAACCTGAGCCAGTTCAAGCACAGCGTCATTCTGGAAGAAACATTGCTTCCATTTGTTCGTGCAGCCTTTTGAGGAAACTTTGTCTTCCAAGATGACAATGCACGGCCTCATCGTGCTCGCATGATCCAACACTTACTTGCTGACCGTGGTGTAGAGCATATGGAATGGCCTGCCATGTCCCCGGATATGAATCCGATAGAGAACTTGTGGGCAGAATTAACGCGTCAAATCGACAACTTGGACCAGCAGCCTGCCTCTGTGCGTGAATTGCAGCAGGCTGTTGTAACTGCATGGCAAGCGATTCCTGTCCAAACCCTGGCAAATCTCGTGAACAGCATGCCTCAACGTGTACGTGCTCTCCTGAATGCTCGTGGGGGTTACACGAAGTACTGAACTGTAATTTTACTGTCCGTAATCCCAGTCGTAATTTCACTTTTGTTTTTGTTACAAAAAATTTTTGGCTAACGTGCAAAATAAAGAGATACTTCTGGAAAACGCACAGAAGTTTAACACAGTGCTGTCCGTGAATTGAGTTCGATATCAGTTTATATCACTTTCAAGGATCAATTTATTTGCTTCGAAATGTCAAATGTGGTTTTTGTTTCTTTTAAAGGTCACATTAACAAAATCTAGAATAATTTCAACATAATTCCAATGAACGTTTGGTTGTAAGTCATCTTGAAAAGTAAGTTCACCCCCACAAAAAAAATATTCCATATTAAATGCCAAGTCTGTATATATATGGTGGCGGCCATCTTGGATTTTGACGTGGCGACCCAATTTTCAATAGCGTTCTTCCTTATGCCGAGATACACCCACACACCAAATTAGAAGTTGGTACTTCGCTTATTTTTCAAGATATTCATCTCACAAGGTTCAGACATACATGGCGGCCATCTTGGATTTTGACGTGGCGACCCAATTTTAAACAGCGTTCTTGCTTGTGCCTCGATACACCCACACACCAGATTAGAAGTTGGTACTTCGCTTATTTTTCAAGATATTTCGCTCACAAGGTTCAGACATATATATGGTGGTGGCCATCTTGGATTTTGACGCGGCGACCCAATTTTCAATATCAATCAATATCAATATTAGCCTGGTGTTGGGCTAGCGGCTCGGGTGCCGGCTTAGGATCCTAGGATCCTGGGTTCGAATCCCGGTCAATCGCTGAATTAACGCCAGTGGGGTTGACTCAGCCTGTCATCCTTCCGAGGTCGGCAAATTGAGTACCAGTTCACTGGTAATTCCCTGCTTATCGTTAAAGGCGGCAAAAAGGGTTGGCGTCAGGAAGGGCATCCGGCCGTAAAACATTGCTTCAAAAAGGGGACCGAAAAACAACAACAACCACAGTTCCCGAAAAAGGCCAACCCCCGCTTGCGGGGAAAAATGGCCTCTAAAGGTGGTTTTTTTTTTGGTTTTTTTTATCAATATCAATATTCAGCTCACAAGGTTCAGACATACATGGCGGTGGCTATCTTGGATTTTGACGTGGGTTGCACCCACACACCAAATTCGAATGCGGTCCTTCGCTTACGCACGCACGCATACACACACGCACGCACGGACGGACACACGGACGGAGGGGAAAACCATAGTCCCACTTTTGCTCCTCTGTGCGACGGGGGACAATAACTTCTTTTTATATATATGTATTTTTTTTTTTTTTTACTCGCAGATAGGAATGCAAATGCTTGCAGCTTGCGTCTCAGAAGTATGGTATATTGTTCTGCACAGGGTGGAGTCATCAATAACATAGTACTGAAGATTTTTCAGGAAAGTGAAGAGATCATTTTGTTGACCAAGAATTACAGTTCTATAATTTTGCCTGTATTACATCAGCCTCAAGAGGATCACAAGATGCTACACTCCAGATGATCATAAGATCATCTCTGGATATTCTCAGAGAGCTTCATAAGTGCTGGTGAGTGTGGCAATTCACTCAGGCAGATTGGCAGGGACTGCAAACAGGCATCCCGCTTCAGGACTGGTCTCGTTTATCTACTAGCGCTATTAACACAGCCTAAGAATTCTTCCACAGAATCCTGCTCTCTCTTTTATGCACAGGTCCATCCCATCTCATCTTCAATTATTGTGCCCTTCTTTCCGCCTATGGTGCACTGAATCCTGTGGTGAGGCTGTTACTCTGAAACAACTTTCCTTCTCTTGCTGGAAAGGAAACCTAACCGAAGTCAATCTCAGTGCATTCCCAAAATCCCACAACAAGTGTGTCCACTCTCATTAGAACCAGAAAACAACATCTGTCTATCCTCAAGATTGAACTTTCACATTTGTTTCTCTCCTCGAAAACATGGTTGCACCTTGTTCAGTCTGTCTTTGGAGTATGCTCCGCTTCCATCCCTTCCCTCTCTTCAAATGGCACCACAGCTGACTCTGCTCATGAGAATGCCTCGATTCTGTGTTTGCTTCCACATCTTATCTTCCCCAACTGCTTATTCTCTGTACCCACCCTGCCCAGTCGTACCCAACTGTTGCTGGACTGCCTTTTTTCACCTGAGAAGGTGGAGAGGTTTCTTTCAATACTTGACTCTGATTTTGCAACTATACCCTTTTCATCTTATCATTTGCCTGAGGTCATCTTCCATCTGCTTGGAAATCTGCCAAAATCACTGCATTGTGATATAATAAATAGCACCGCAACGCGGGTGTAAACCCTCAGCCCATGCACGGTGGAAACCAATTTCAAGATGGCTGCCGTGGCGGCCGTATTGAAAATCGCAGCACACCCATTTTCGAAAGGAACCTTCCTCTACTCAACCCCAACACACACTGCAAAAATGGATTTAATCGGACAAGCCGTTCTGCTCGAAATTGATGGAAACCAATTTCAAGATGGCTGCCGTGGCGGCCATATTGAAAAGCGCAGCGCGCCCATTTTCGAAAGGCACCTTCCTCTACTCAATCCCAACATACACTGCAAAAATGGATTTAATCGGACAAGCCATTCTGCTCGAAATTGACGGAAACCAATTTTCTAGATGGCTACCGTGGCGGCCATATTGAAAATCGCAGCGCGCCCATTTTCGAAAGGAACCTTCCTCTACCCAACCCCAACACACACTGCAAAAATGAATGTAATCAGACAAGCCATTCTGCTCGAAATTGACGGAAACCAATTTTCTAGATGGCTGCCGTGGCGGCCATATTGAAAATCGCAGCGCACCCATTTTCGAAAGGAACCTTCCTCTACTCAACCCCAACACACACTGCAAACATGGATTTAATCGGACAAGCCATTCTGCTCGAAATTGACGGAAACCAATTTTCTAGATGGCTGCCGTGGCGGCCATATTGAAAATCGCAGCGTGCCCATTTTCGAAAGGAACCTTCCTCTACCCAACCCCAACACACACTGCAAAAATGAATGTAATCGGACAAGCCATTCTGCTCGAAATTGACGGAAACCAATTTTCTAGATGGCTACCGTGGCCGCCATATTGAAAATCGCAGCGCGCCCATTTTCGAAAGGAACCTTCCTCTACTCAACCCCAATACACACTGCAAACATGGATTTAATCGGACAGGCCGTTCTGCTCGAAATTGACGGAAACCAAAAGTTGACGGACGCCCAGATGGCTGCCGTGGCGGCCGTGACGACAATACGCCTTAGCCCAATTTGGGCTGAGGGGTGAAAACTGACCACCTTAACTACAGACCTACAAGCTTATGTCTAATCATCATAAAGGTCATGGAATCCATTATTGCAGTTCATATGAGCATCATCCCAGACAAATCACCAATTTGGATTCAGACGAGGTCACTTTACCTTTGACACGTACGCACGCACGCACGCACACACACACACACACACACACACACACACACACACACACACACACACACACACACACACACACACACACACACACACACACACGATTATGATTAAATATACACACATGTAA
This sequence comes from Myxine glutinosa, assembly GCF_964187855.1. NCBI lineage: Eukaryota > Metazoa > Chordata > Myxini > Myxiniformes > Myxinidae > Myxine > Myxine glutinosa. The sequence continues at coordinate 151,375,265 of NC_136261.1, read as the reverse complement.
TGATTAAATGTTTTAATGATGATTAAGTATGGCTTGGTATTTGGCATTTGTACGAAGAATACTGTGAGTAACAATCTTCAAACTTGACTTTGGGATAATGAGGTTATGTTAATTAATGTACATGTGTGACCAGACAAATGACAGCTTTTGCAAAAAAAAAAAACTTTATGCAGAAAACTGAATATATTTTATTGTCACCTTTATTCCAGTTTAGGAGATAGGTACAACACTTGAGCTAATGTGTGTAAAATTTTACAGAAAATAAATTTACAGTAGTGTTGTGGCAGTACATTTGCTGACTGAGGATGTGTTATGTATGGCCATGGGACATTTTGTCTCCCATATCTTGTGTTATTAGGACCCATTGTACATTTACAAAGCATTTTACGTCAGCTGTTGGTTAGGCTGCTGGGCCATAGAAGTTCACGGTTCACGTTTCACGGTTCACGTGAACAATCGGACCCTGGGCCATAGGATTTCACGCTTGGCTGTTCACCTGTTCACACGTAGGCCTACAAAATGTACTTGTAAATGAGATCAATTAATACAGACTGAAATGTCAACTAATATTGTATTTTGTAGTGCAGTCAGAACAAAATTAAATATCAATCTTTACATGTTCTATGGCCCCCAGGGAAGAATGATCACTAGCAACAGGAACACATTATTCCAAAATGTCATTGCAAATGACATCAATTAAAACACAATGAAAAGACAAGTAGTACAGGTTTTTGTGTTGCTAATAGCGAATTTGGATTATAAATCTTTACACGTTTCCAACTTCTCACTCTGTCTCTGTCTTTATCACTGTCTCATTCACTCTGTATGTCTGTCTGTCTCTCTCTCTCTCTCTCTCTCTCTCTCTCTCTCTCTCTCTCTCTCTCTCTCTCTCTCTCTCTCTCTCTCTCTCTCTCTCTCTCTCTCTTTCTCTCTCTCACACACACACACACACACTGACACACACACAAACACACATACACACACACACACATTGACACACACACACACACACAATTAAACAACCACACACACACACACTGACACACACACACACATACACACACACATTGACACACACACACACACACACACACACACAATTAAACAAACACACACGCGCACACACCCGAAAACAATAAACCTTAACCTGTCGGTGAATTCAGACGCCCATTCAAGTTCTCCCAAACTTGTGCCTTCTGGTCCTTGTCTTTGTAATCCGCCACACGCGGATCCCACAGCAGGGGCCTTGCTCTCACTAACTCGATCAACTGTTCTCGGTAGTCGTCCATTTTGTTTCGGAAGTTTTGCCCGGATGTCAGTCTAAAAATAATCAGGTCGACCGAGATCTCCGTTTTCACGCATAGAAAAAGTGTGCATGTTCATTCCGCCTTTCACGCGTGAAATGTGACACGTGAAACGTGAAACATGAAAGGCGTTCTATGGCCCAGAGCAAGTCATACTACGTTTGTCCACTTTTCTTTACACGCGTGAACCGTGAAACGTGAACCGTGAACTTCTATGGCCCAGCAGCCTTAGATGCAGCGAACTGCGCCAAAAAATAATTAGTACAAATTAAATGAAATAATATTTTTATGTGTTTTGTCAAGGTTTTTAGTGTTGTGTTGATTGAGCATGAAGGACGCAGAATAAACGTCGTAACTCCAGGGCACACCAAGCAAGCGCAACCGTTTCTTCCCAAAACTCGAGCAGGCCTTCCCTCCTATGTATCCAATGTAATGTACCATAAGTACAATGACGCTAGACACCACATTCCTCTCTCTATATAAATATATGCTATTACTCAAAGTTACAGTTTGATGAGAATTAACTTAACTTTTACTCCCCATGCAATCGCAGAGACACAGTATCTCAAACAGTCACGCACACTGATAGTATCTTCAAAATAAAAAGTTTTAATCTCAGTATGCCATGGCACGTCGTACGTAATCTCTCATCCAAACAGGCGCACTCCAATCTCTGACAGATCGATCATTGTTATAATTTATTGGTGGAGCATTCGTGTTTTCTAAATCACACCATTCAACACCAAGACTCTCCTTTTTGGGAAAAGGAGTTCCATAGAATCTTGCTAATCGCTGAACATTCCATGTTTTACCACCTTTGGTTTCATAAGTATTCAAACCTATAGTCAGGTTCACTATGTTAACAAATGTAATTTCGTTCAAAATTTTGGGAGATTAGCAAACCTGTACATTTTTAGAATCAGAGCATGGAGAATCCGAAAATCAATGTTGGCATTTGCACAGACACCTGCATGGTCGCCATTTTGGATTTTCAAAATGGCCGCCATAAAATACATATTTTGTGCTATCTCGGGTTCTAGTCAACCTATAAACTTAATTAAATATGCTAATCCTATGTTTTCTGGGTCAAGGAATCCAATAAAGGCCTCAAAATAGTGCTCAGGATTATAGAAAAGCAACAAACAAAGGTAAATGAAAACCATTGTCTTGTAGCGGTTGCCGCTGAACATACACAATCGCCTTACACCTGCCGAGGACGCAACCACGGAGCGATCGCTGTGCCGGGCTCGCCCAGACCGCCCGGAGACGCTCAGTCTCGCCTTTCCCGGGCATGCCCGGACTCGCCTTTCCCGGGCTCGCCCGGCCCGTCCGGCGACACCCAGTCTCGCCGTTCCCGGGCATGTCCAGGCACGCCCGGCCCGTCCGGCGACACTCGGTCTCGCCTTTCCCGGGCATGCCCGGACTCGCCTTTCCCAGGCTCGCCTGGCCCGTCCGGCGACACCCAGTCTCGCCGTTCCCGGGCATGTCCAGACTCGCCCAGGTCTCCCGGACACGCCCAGTCGCGCCTTTTAAGGGCAAATGCTCCGGCATGAGATATTCGAGTGCTTGTATATAATGCTGCCCGATAAACGGGCTTTTCAGAGTACCCGAGTTGATTTGATGCAATAAAGAAACTCGGACGAATTCCAGCTTTTTGTCGCGTCCATTCTTTCGATTCGAGTTGGAGCACAGCTCCTTCATTGGTGACCTACCGACATGGACACGGCAGTTTGGTTCGCCCAGGCGGACTCCCAGTTCGCCCTGCGAGGCATCACCGCCGACGACACCCGCTTCCGTCATGTGGTAGCAGCACTCGGCTCAGCCACCGCGGCCCGTGCCCTCAGCCTCCTCCAGCACCCGCCAGCCGCTGACAAGTATGGCGCGATCAAGAAGCTCCTCCTCGACGCTTTCGCCCTCTCATCGGCGGAATGCGCACGGCGCCTGCTCGACCTGCCCGAGCTCGGCGACACGCGCCCGTCCGAGCGAATGGATTACATGCTCTCGTTGCTCAGGGAGCACGCCCCGGAGTTTCTTTTTCAAGAGCTGTTCCTCCGTCAGCTGCCTAGCCAGATACGCCTCGCCCTGGCAAGCACGCAGATCACGGATCCCTGCGCCCTCGCCAGGGAAGCCGACAAGATCTCCTCGGCAGGCCAACGCATCGGGGCAGCGACCTGGAGCCCGCCGCCGTTCGAAGCAAAGCCCATGGCGCCCGAGCACCCGGCACGGTCGGCGGCCGAACTACCGGCACAATTGGCGGCTGCTACGCCGTGCCGACCGCCTCCAACACGACGACCGGGGCCTACACCTGACCAGGCGTGGTGTTACTACCATGCCAGGTTCGGACAAAAGGCCCGGACATGCCGACCCCCGTGCACTTTCGGCAAGTCGGGAAACGGCCGGGCCGGCGTTCATTACCAGCCATGAGCGCCGGCCACACGGGCAACTTACTTTTTATCAGGGACAAAGCATCTGGACGGCGCTTCCTGTGTGACACCGGCGCCCAACTGAGCGTCATACCCGCCTCCGATCAGGACAGGCAGTCCGCGGTTTGCGGCCCCTCCTTGGTGGCGGCCAACGGATCGGCCATTCGCACCTTCAGCCCGCGCAACGTCACCCTCTACTTCGGCAGCCAGCGCTTTCATTGGACTTTTGTGACCGCAAGCGTGCCCATGGCTCTGCTGGGCGCTGACTTCCTCTGCGCACACGGGCTGCTGGTTGACGTCAAACGGCGTCGCCTCGTCAACGCCGAGACCTTCAGCTCCCTGGCATGCACGTTGAGCAGCTCCGCGCCGACCGAGCTAGCATGCGCCCTCCCGGCGGCGAACGGGTTTGCTCGCCTGCTCGCGGAGTTCCCGGCCCTCACGCGGCCGACGTTTTCGGCCGTCGCGGTACGACATGGTATCGAGCACCACATACCAACTACGGGCCCGCCGGTCTACGCCAGAGCCCGCCGCCTCGACCCAGCCAAGCTCGCCGTGGCCAAAGCCGAGTTTGACGCTTTGGAACACCTCGGCATTGTGCGGCGCTCCGATAGCGCGTGGGCTTCGCCACTACACATCGTACCGAAGCCGGGGGGCGGCTGGCGCCCATGTGGCGACTACCACTGCCTTAACGACGTTACCACCCCCGACAGGTATCCGATCCCGCACATTCAAGACTTCTCCGCCCGTTTGGCAGGACGGGTCATTTTTTCGAAGATCGATTTGATACGGGGATACCACCAGGTACCTGTCAGGCCGGCCGACATCCCAAAAACGGCCGTCATCACGCCGTTCGGCTTATTCGAATTCCTTCGAATGCCATTTGGCCTCAGGAACGCGGCCCAGGCGGTCCAGCGCTTGATGGACGGCGTGCTGTGTGACCTGCCGTTCCTCTTCGTCTACCTGGACGACATCCTCGTCGCCAGTGCGTCCCGGGCCGAGCACCTCCGAACACTGTTCGGGCGCCTCAGCGAGCACGGCCTAATCGTCAACCCGGCCAAATGCCACTTCGGCACGACGGCCGTTGATTTTTTGGGCCACCACATCACCAAGAACGGGGCCGTGCCGCTGCCTACCAAGGTCGAGGCCATCACCGCGTTTCCGCGTCCCCGCTCCATCAAGGCCCTGCAGGAGTTCCTCGGAATGGTGAATTTCTATCACCGCTTCGTGCCCCGCGCTGCTCAGCTCATGCGGCCCCTCTACGAAGCCCTCCGGGGCAAGCCGGCCAAACACGACGTCGTCTGGTCCGCAGCCATGGACGCGGCATTTACAAGCTCAAAGCGGGCCCTCGCCGACGCAACACTGCTTGCTCACCCAGTGCTCAACGCTCCCATCGCCCTCACCACGGATGCCTCCGACTACGCGGTGGGCGCCATACATGAGCAATGGGTGAACGGGGTTTGGCAGCCACTCGCTTTTTTCAGCCGGCAACTCCGGCCGAACGAGCTCAAATATAGCACGTTTGACCGCGAGCTCCTCGGTCTACACCTGGCCGTTCGCCATTTCCGCCACCTCCTGGAGGGCCGACCCTTCACGGCTTTCGTCGACCACAAGCCGTTGGTTTACGCAATGGCCAAAGTCACGGAGCCGTGGTCGGCCCGCCAGCAGCGCCACCTCTCCGCCGTGTCGGAGTTTACCACGGACATCCGGCACGTCGCCGGCAAAGACAACGCCGTGGCCGACTGTCTTTCTCGGGCCAGCGCGAACGCGGTCCACCTTGGCGTGGACTTCGCGCTTATGGCGGCTGACCAGACCACCGACACCACGGTGCAAGCCCTCCGGGCGGCAGACACGGGCCTCCGCCTGGCCGACGTCCCCTTCGCGGACACTGTCCTGCTCTGCGACGTCTCCCAAGGCCAGCCTCGCCTCATCGTGCCCGTTACCTGGCAACGCCGCATCTTCGCCTCCCACCACGGCCTTTCCCACCCGGGCCGGAAAGCTTCCCAGAAGCTGGTGTCGGCGCGATTCGTCTGGCACGGCCTTCGACGGGATGTCCGCGATTGGACCAGCACCTGCACGGCCTGCCAACAGGCCAAGGTCCACCGACACACCTAGGCCCCGCTGGCACCTTTCACCGTGCCCGAACGGCGTTTCGACCACGTCAACGTGGACCTGGTGGGCCCCCTCCCCCCATCACGGGGTTTCACACACCTGCTCACCATGGTGGACAGGACCACCATGTGGCCGGAGGCCGTTCCCCTCGTCTCCACCACCACCGCCGACGTGGCGCAGGCTTTCATCGCCACCTGGGTCGCCCGTTTCGGCGCACCGGCGGACATCTCTTTGGACCGCGGGCCGCAGTTTACCTCCGAGCTGTGGGGCGCGGTCGCCCGCAACCTGGGGGTCAGGCTCCACCGTACCACGGCCTACCACCCCCAAGCCAACGGGTTGTGCGAGCGGTTCCACCGTTCCATGAAGGCCGCGCTCATGGCCGGCCTTCAGGACGGCGGCTGGACCGACCGGCTACCATGGGTCCTTTTGGGCCTCCGCACGGCCCCCAAGGAGGACCTCCGGGCGTCCACCGCCGAGCTGGTCTACGGCCAGCCGCTACGCGTCACGGGCGAATTCGTGCCCGACGCCACCAGTCCCTGCTCGCCAGCGCTCGGACCTCCAGGCGACCGCCCGACGGTTTGCCCCCGTGCCAACGTCCCACCACGGTGACCCCCAGGCCTACGTCCCCCCAGCGCTTCGCACAGCGGAGTACGTTTTTGTGCGTCATGACGCACACCGGGGGCCACTCAGGCCACCGTACGACGGACCCTTCCGGGTCCTGCGACGGGACGACAAGTCCTTCGTCATCGACGTCGGCGGCAGGTCGGACCGGATTTCGGTGGACCGCCTCAAGCCGGCGCACGTGGACATCGACCAACCACCTCGGTTGGCCCTTCCTCCGCGGCGAGGCCGCCCCCCGTCCACGGTGACTCCCGCTCGACCACCGACCCCCACACCGGACCCCCCCCCCCCCCCCCCCACGACCCTCCAGGGGTCGCTTCGGCCGGGTCATCAGGACCCCCCTTAAATTGACCCTGCTGGTTCAAGTCGATTCTGGGGGGGTGTGTGTAGCGGTTGCCGCTGAACATACACAATCGCCTTACACCTGCCGAGGACGCAACCACGGAGCGATCGCTGTGCCGGGCTCGCCCAGACCGCCCGGAGACGCTCAGTCTCGCCTTTCCCGGGCATGCCCGGACTCACCTTTCCCGGGCTCACCCGGCCCGTCCGGCGACACCCAGTCTCGCCGTTCCCGGGCATGTCCAGACTCGCCCAGGTATCCCGGACACGCCCAGTCGCGCCTTTTAAGGGCAAACGCTCCGGCATGAGATATTCGAGTACTTGTATGTAATGCTGCCCGATAAACGGGCTTTTCAGAATACCCGAGTTGATTTGATGCAATAAAGAAACTCGGACGAATTCCAGCTTTTTGTCGCGTCCATTCTTTCGATTCGAGTTGGAGCACAGCTCCTTCAGTCTTTATATTTGTGATATAACTGTATTACATAATACATGATATTGCAAGTCCTTTGAAGTTATAGGTATGGGTTTATAAAGCAAGAAAGCAGCCTTGTTAGTATCAGATTGAACATGGAATAGGCATATTCAATGAAAAGTTTATAGGTCGGAAGATGTGAGCGGAATATTTTTTGTATCACTAACATCTGGAAAGCCCTAAAAGTGAAGCAAGTGTTAGGATTAGAAGTCTAATGATCCCACCAATGGCTTTCTTGACCCAGAAAACATAGGATTAGCATATTTAAATGAGATTCTAGGTTGACTAGAAGCCGAGATAGCGCAAATTATGTATTTTATGGTGGCCATTTTGAAAATCCAAAATGGCGGCCATGCAGGTGTCTACGCAAATGCCAACATTAATTTTTGGATTCCTCATGCTCTGAATATTCCAAAAATGTATAGTTTTGCTAATCTCCAAAATTTTTGAACGAAAATACATAGTGAACCTGACTACTAGTCGAGTAGTTATCTGAACCGGGTGTGAGAATTTACTTTCAACTTTCGGAACATGGTCTGGTTTTCTTGCTTTTACCACCTCACCTAGCTTGAATACAGTACATTTCACACCTCTACACCTATCTTCATAAGCGTTCCGAGACTTTTTGTTTCTTCTAAAATCTAAACTCTATGCCGCACCATCTCCTCTCCATAGAAGGTCTAAGTTGTTCTAGCAATATTTAACCTGGTCTTCATGTGACATCAGTGAAGCAATACAGATGGTTCAACACAAGTAGAACTACGTGGAGTGCATCTGTACACTGCTAAGAAATTATGTACAGAGTGAACCACTGGGAGGTATGTAATTTTAGCAGTTTGCATGGCCTCATTCAGTACCTTGTTAAAGCTTTCGATTTCACCATTCCCTTCAGGGTGGTATATAGCAGAATGTGAATGTTTAATACCTCTTTCAGAAAGAAAGGTAGAAAACTTGTAATGATAAAATTGTGGTCCGTGATCAGTAATGATCTTGTCTGGAAAACCTTCTCAACTAAAACAGAGCTGAGAAAGCCTATGACAGTTTCAGTCATGGTAGACTGAGTAAATGTAACTTCTGGCCATTTACTGTAGTAATCAATAAGAGTGATAGCAAATCTGTTGTCATGGGAAACATTTGGTCTGACAATATCTACTCCTAACTTACTCCATGCAGCGGAAAGAAGTGGAACTAGTTTGCATCGGAGCATTACGACAAGGAGGAGTCTTATCGTGCATCTGGCAAACAAAACAATTTCGAATAGCACAGTGAAGCCTGTCTATCCATTTTTGGCCACCGATGCAACTGTCTCAATCGTTGTTTGTGGGAATAATGCCTTCCTGTTCAGCATGTCCAATGCCAATAAGTCGAGTAGTGAGGGAATTGGGGATAACTCGTTCACCACGGAATATAACGTCATTGTGAATTAACAACTTGTCACAAATGGGGAAGTACAGTTTCACAGTGTCATTGACCATTTTAGACTAGAACGGACGACTATCTTGAATGCACCGTTTCACTTGTACTTGAGTGTCATCAGTACTAATCGCTTCAACTTGTCATGAGAAATACAAGCGTCTTGTAGCAAGACTTCACAGACATGGTCAACATCGTTATCCACGGCCAGTGCCGTCGTTTACAGTATCGGCAGGTAACCGAGATAAAGCATCAGCAACTTTATTCTGAGAGCCCAGCTTATACTGCACTCAGTAGTCGTAGTACAGTAATCTTGAATTCCAGTTCGCTTTACGCATAGGTCTGAAACCTGTACCCGAAGTCAAAAGTATGGTAACTGGTGCCTGATGGTCAGTGCGCATTGTACATTTTGTGCCCTAGAAATAAGCACGTCAGCGTTCCACAGGCCAAATGCATGCAAGAGCTTCGTGTTCTCTGATAGAGTAGCATTTCTCAATATCGGTCAGTTTCCTGAACGCACAGGCAGTAGTTTCCTCAATACCATCACGGGTAATCTGCATCATTATTGCACCAATCCCATAGCCAGAAGTGTCAGTGGTAACAATTACAAAGTTGTAATCCGGGGCTAGGTATGATGACGTTTTTTACGGCAGTGAAAGCAGTAGCAGCTGAATCCGTGCACTCCAAAGGCACAACAGCTTGCGTATCGTGTATCGGTTGGGCAAGTGAGGCAAAGTGAGAGATGAATTTTTCGTAAAACACAGCCATTCCAATGAAATATCTCACTTGATCAGGAATGCTAGGTGTAGCAGCATTGTCAGTGCCATTTACCAGATTTGGATTTGGTCGGACACCATTTTCATGCACTATATGTCCGAGCACTTTGATGCAACGGAAGGCAGATACGCACTTGGTATTAAATTGAATACCAGAATTCGACAAGCGTCGCAGTGCAGCTCATAAGTTGGAATCTTGCCCAGACTTTGTTTTGCCTGAGACCAACATATTGTTGCGGACGCGGTTAAGATGTTATTTTGACCGAGCGGTTGGTATGACCGCGACCGAACAGTTATTCCCCGACTAGAACCCGATTCCACCCAAACTTTGGCCGTATCGCACCGCAGCTGCCCAATCTGGAAAACTCTAAAACGACCGAATGCAAAGAGGAAAAGGAATAAGACGAGAAGACGGACAGAAGAGCAATTAGATTTATTATTTACACATATAAGTAGGAAGCAAGCAGTCACGTTTATTTACAGGGACATGAGACGCAGGTGACACAGTGCAATCTTTAGCTTATACAGACTTATTGTTACGACACAGGACAGCACGAACAAAACAAACTCACGTACGCAAATGGATGGAAATTGCAGGCAGGAATGACAGGAGGTGGGTGGCTGGAGGAAGGCCCGGAGCTGGCTGGAGTTTGATCCCGCACGGGACGTCGGGCTGGACCTCGACGGCCGCCGATGCCACCGATCCTGTCGTGTGCGCGGGGTAGCGGGTCGGAGCTGCTTGGTGGAGCCAAGCCAACGCTGCTGGTGGGGGGTCTGGCGTGACGGGTTCTCTCTCTTACTAACTCCAGGACTCTTTCTCTCTTGCTTAGTCCAACTCTTCCTCACCACCGACAACTCAACGCAACCCCTCCACTCTCCGCAAACACTGACCACCACTGACGACCAACCCAGCTCTGACCAAAAAAACCACACACTCCGCTCTTGTCGTAGCTCATCCCGTCCAAGCTCATCTGCCTTGGACACGCCCTGCCTGCGGGTTATATAGGCCCCGCCCCTCAACCTTCGCGAACCTCCTCGATGTTTCTCTCCACACCCTCTCCAAGTCCAACCCCTTGTTCGTGGTTGGTTGAGTGGGGCTGACTCACTCCTCCCCTCTATGACGAGGTGGGGACCCGCCTTTCTTCCCCAACCCTGCCTCGTGGTCAATGGCGGATGAAGGGAAAACCGCCCAACATGCAGTTGGCAATGCGAATTGCAATTGACGAAAAGGGGGGAATGGAAGTGTTGGGAGTGGGAATGAAGGGAATCTATCTCTTTCACTGGTGCAATGGAGTATTTCAATTAATGGGAGACACAGCCTTACCCTAAAACACATAATAAGATATAACTATTGAACAGGGGTATTCTATGATTGGCTGTGGTGTGGATGCTTTATGGACTAATTATGGGATGCCCTTTGACCTTTACACAGCTCCGGAGGCAGGAGGCGCAGAATAAACAATAATAATAATTCACACAATCAAAAAAATATACAGTCCTCATATCCGCAACAATATCATCAAAGTTGAAAAAAAATCACACCTGGAAGGTTGCGAATAAGTGAGTTCATTCATTCCTGAAAGGAAGCAGGGTGGAAGCTAACCCAATTCAAACGCGTTTGTACCTAAAAAGACGTTCATGAGTGATGAATGTAGTCAAGTCATGACTTTCTGCAGGTTTCCGCAATTCAAGTTGATGGTGAGCAGATTTTCCATCAGGTTTGGGGAAAACAGTGGAACCTCATAGTTCACTCAGTAGTTGGTCAATGTTTGGTATTAGGTATTTCTCAACTACAGTACAATAGAATCATTAACTTTTCTAACTTCAATGCAAACCCGTACTGCATTGTTTTTTTCCCCATCCAACTTCTACTGGCGATGTCTATTCAGAAGCTTTCACAGGCTCCATAACATCCTGTTCCTGAAGGCACTTTAGCTCTTTAGCTACCTCTTTTCTAACAGCAAATGGAAGGTGGTGCAACTTCTGTTGGACAGGGACGGCATTAGGTTTGAACCTGATTTTATGCAAGTTCCTTTTTATCAACCCCAAGTCATCTGAGACTAGAGCACGGAATTCAGCCTGTATTTCGTTCTGTGTACCAGCTGCAGGAGACTGAATATGTACTTGCGATCGGGGAGTTTCCTGTGGAACACCGCTACTTGTCGGTACATCTGAGGTAGTAACAAAACATACAAGTGGCTTAGCATGGATATTCATACCCAAACTCTGATTCAAGTGTTTATGAAGGAAGAAGTGTGGACTCTTTCTCCACAACATACCATTTAGCATTAACACATTGACCCTGGTATTTGACAGTAGACTCAAAACAACCCAGTACATGAACATTATCAGCATTGTGAGAACTAGGGCATGCCCGTACTATATATATATCTAAAAGTATATCCCCCCCCCCCCCCCCCTCTATTTACATGCAATGGTTTGGTCCAAAGCTAACGGCTTGCGAGTACGGTGACAATCCCCCCCCTCTATTTACATGAAATGGTTTGGTCCAAAGCTAACGGCTAGCGGAGTTTGGTAAAGAAATCGCCATAGCGTGCACAAATGCGCAGGAAAGCGAAAGAATCGCAAATTAGTTTTAATTAGTTGTAAAACATAGTTTAACGGCAACATAGCGGCAACATAGTTTGCCAACGTGAAATAAATGAATACGCTCTCAAATGTGCCAAAAAAAAAAAAAACGCTACCCGTACGCTCTACCCCGCCCGTACGCCCGTAAACAAAAAAAACCGCTCTTCGCTTCCGCCCTTCGCTCTGACTGAATTGGGAGAAATAATGCGCATAAGAAATCGAGAAATTATTATTTTCTCCGGAAGAAATCGAATTACGTACCGTAATGGCGCACGCGCTGGGCTCAGCATCAGCTCGCTCTCACATCGGCCACGCCTACGCAATAACGCGTTCTGTGATTGGATGCCGGAAGTGCAGTCCTCACTGTCCGGAAGGTCGTATATCGCAGTTACGATGAATCGCAAATTAGTTTTTATTAGTTTTATAATTAGTTCTAAAACATAGTTTAACGGCAACATAGTTTGCCGACGGGAAATAAATGAATACGCTCTCAAATGTGCCATCCGAGGCAGAGTGTGTTCGCCACGTTCGGCACACGTGATAGCTCGCTGCTCTCTGATTGGTTGAATCGTTTTTTGGACATAGCTCGGTAAGTACTTCTGCGATTAATTTAAAACCTTGAAAAGGCACATCCTCGGGTCCCCAGCAATATACCTGGCAAGTTTCAAGTATATCGGACCGGTAGTTGTCGAGAAACAGCGGTCACAGACATACAAACAAACAAACGTACAAACAAACATACACACAGAGATTACTGGAATTATAGATAGATTAAATAATTCCTGGCATGGTTGATGAATAGGTCGTCGTTCATCAGTGAAGAATCACAAGCAGAGGCAACAACGACATATACAAAAATGTCATTTATGAGAAAGTCACAAGTCACCTTCATCTTTCCTGGGTGTGTACCGTGGACAACAAGAACTTCATGTGGCCATATACAATGCCTGTAGTACAGTCTGTGAGTGTTGACACACAGCAGCAAAATGTACAATCTCGTGGCAAGATGTACATTTCATGTCTGTCGCTGGACAGACTGTTGAATTGTCAAAGTGGGAGACAGATCCACAACGGGAGCATTCATGTGAAACAGTACATTTATCCAAACTTACAGGAGCACTGGAACGAAGTTTGTTGTGGGTGATCAATCGGGCAAGGCTGTAGCTGTCTGTACATTTTCCACCGAATGAGATGGTTTTGTTTCACAACCCATAGACTTTGCTTATTGTCCCCCGTCGCACCGCGGAGCGAAAGGGGGACAATGGTTTGTCCGTGCTTGTGTGCGAGTGTGCGGGCGTGTGTGCGTTAGTGCGTAACCGAAGGACCGCATTCGAATTTGGTGTGTGGGTGCAACCCACGTCAAAATCAAAGATGGCCGCCACCATGTATGTCTGAACCTTGTGAGCGGAATATCTTGAAAAATAAGCGAAGTACCATCTTCTAATCTGGTGTGTGGGTGTATCTAGGCATAAGGAAGAACCCTATTGAAAATTGGGTCGCCACGTCAAAATCCAAGATGGCCGCCGCCATATATGTCTGAACCTTGTGAGCAGAATATCTTGAAAAATAAACGAAGTACCATCTTCTAATCTGGTGTGTGGGTGTATCTAGGCATAAGGAAGAACCCTATTGAAAATTGGGTTGCCACGTCAAAATCCAAGATGGCCGCCGCCATGTATGTCTGAACCTTGTGAGCAAAATATCTTGAGAAATAAGCGAAGTACCAACTTCTAATCTGGTGTGTGGGTGTATCTAGGCATAAGGAAGAACCTTATTGAAAAGTGGGTCGCCGCGTCAAAATTCAAGATGGCCGCCACCATATATATGTCTGAACCTTGTGAGCGAAATATCTTGAAAAATAAACGAACTACTAACTTCTAATGTGGTGTGTGGGTGTATCTACGCATAAGGAAGAGCGCTATTGAAAATTGGGTCGCCACGTCAAAATCCAAGATGGCCGCCGCCATGTATGTCTGAACCTTGTGAGCGGAATGTCTTGAAAAATAAGCGAAGTACCAACTTCTAATCTGGTGTGTGGGTGTATCTACGCATTAGGAAGAACGCTATTGAAAATTGGGTCACCATGTCAAAATCCAAGATGGCCGCCACCATGTATGTCTGAACCTTGTGAGCGAAATATCATATCGTAGCATGTTTTTTGCGTCCTCCACTTTGTCAACTCACGTCACTTCCCCGACGGGGGACCTAGGCGTAACGCTTGTTTGATTGCAGTTTCAACATGAACCACCTTTCGAGGCCATTTTACCCTGCAGAGCAGGGGTTGGCCTTTGTGGGGGAATCATGCTCCCCTTTTTGTCCCCCGTCGCACAGCGGAGCGAAAGGGGGACGATGTTTTTCCCCTCCGTCCGTGTGTCCATCCGTCCGTCCGTCCGTGTGTGCGTGCGGGCGTAAGCGAAGGACCGCATTCGAATTTGGTGTGTGGGTGCAACCCACGTCAAAATCCAAGATGGCCGCCACCAGTATGTCTGATGCCATGGATGTCTGAACCTTGTGAGCTGAATATCTTGAAAAATAAGCGAAGTACCAACTTCTAATCTGGTGTGTGGGTGTATCTAGGCACAAGCAAGAACGCTGTTTAAAATTGGGTCGCCACGTCAAAATCGAAGATGGCCGCCGCCATGTATGTCTGAACCTTGTGAGCAGAATATCTTGAAAAATAAGCGACGTACCAACTTCTAATCTGGTGTGTGGGTGTATATAGGCATAAGGAAGAACGCTATAGAAAATTGGGTCGCCACGTCAAAATCCAAGATGGCCGCCTCCATGTATGTCTGAACCTTGTGAGCGAAATATCATATCATAGCATGTTTTCTGCGTCTTCCACTTTGTCAACTCACATCACTTCCCCGACGGAGGACCGAGGCGTAACGCTTGTTGAAGCAATGTTTTATGGCCGGATGCCCTTCCTGCCACCAACCCTGTTAGTCACCTCTTGCGACACAGGGAATTACCAGTGAACTGGTACTCGATTTGCCGACCTCGGAAGGATGACAGGCTGAGTCAACCCCCCTGGCATTAATTCAGCGATCGACCGGGATTCAACCCCAGGATCCTAGGATCCCAAGCCGACACCCTAACCGCTAAGCCAACACCAGGCTACAGTTTCAACATGATGAGCAATTTCAATAGTTTGAGGCAGAGTTAAAACTGTTTCCATTAGAAATAGATAGTTCACATGTGCGGCTGCAGGTAGTCTTTTCAACCAATTGTTCCCGAATCATCGCGTCACTCATTGGAGCAAATTCACACTTAACGATCAGTTCCCGCAATGCAGTAATGTAGTCGCCAGCGGACTCTCCGGGGAGCTGTGCGTGCTGTCGAAATCGATAGCTCTCTGCCACAACGTTTATAGCAGGGTGGAAACGATGTTAAAGTACAGTCAAGGCTTTTTCATATGCACTATCATCACCTTGGACATCTGGCAAGGTATAGAAAATTATCTGACCTTCTGCATCAAGTGAATGTTGGAGATTAGCTCCTTTTCAATCCAAACTTGCTCCTTGAAGACCTGCGGCAAGATTGTAGTACTGTACACGGAACATTCAACACCATTGTTTTCCACGGAATGCACGGCCATCCTGGGGTCGAAAAATGGAACGGGTGTGGCTAAAGCAGTAGCTGCCGTCATATAATTGTAGGCAGTTTATCCGGGGAGTATCGTCGTCGCCAACTGTTGTGTTGATACAGCACGAAGGAAGCAGGAGAGCCACCCATAACTCCAGGGAACATCTTGAACAACCGTTTAATCCGAAGACTCAAGCAGGTCTTACCAGTCCATTCTAGCACCATAATCTTGCTCATGAACCATCATATTTGTGAAGAAATATCGGCTCTTGAACTGGCTGCCTCTTCTCCATCTGACCTTTAGTGTACATGGTCTACTCTGGATGGAAGACGTTTCTCCAGGTCACCAATGAGAACTCTGTTGAATGCAACATCTGAATCCTTAGTATGCGACAGCTCATCTGAGACCGCAATAGTTCAGTAAAACAGTAGTTTAACCTCAAACAAATTGCAACAGCTTTTTTTCAACTGTATGCATTTCTGTGGTCCACACAACAACATACTAAAAATCTACCACAATCTGTTCAGTGGAGATTTGACTCTTTTCAAACCTGTCACACCTTGGGTGATGGACGTAAAGGATTGCAAGTGACAAAGTGACCCTAATGTGAACTTTCTGTTGTATTTCCAGATCTAAAAATAATTACAAGCTGAAATTTCATGTCCTTACAGTTCATTCTATAGCACATATTCTGAGAGCACTTTTTTTTATTCGAGAAGCAAAACATCATGGGTAAATTCAAAATGGCGGCCAATGAAACCCTTTAAGATATGGAATTTCTTACATTTCGGATAATTTCATCACTGTTTTTACCGCAAAGATGCAATTGATTTATTTTGCTTCAAATAAATTCTCAACTTGCTCGAGGGGAATTCCAGCATAACTGATGTGGCATTTAAACAATAAATTGGTCAAAAAAGCACTCCAAAATGAACTTCAAAGAAACTTTAGCGAATACAAAATACCACAAAGCTTTCCAAAATGTCCCATTTTCTCTTGTTACAAATTTTAAATGTTGGAAACATGTAAATGGATTTCATTCCAATTAAAAAAAAAAAAATGTAACTGGCGTTCAAAATTTTCACTCGTGCAAAAGGAACAATTAATTATTCCTGTCAATTGATTTATTTTCCTGTCAATTGATCCTGTCAATTAATTATTTTCCTGTCAATTAATTATTCCTGTCAATTGATCTCGGATTGATCTCGCGAGATCTCGGAGACGGTGGGAGGGATTTTCGAAGCTCCACACGGTCTCCACGTTTTTCGAAGTTAAGTCTGTTCACAATTGTATTTTGTCGAAACTGTATTTATCTTTCGGTGTGTGAAGTTATTGTGTGCAACTTTGGTTGTTTCTCGGTGTTTATCTTTCATAAATTGATCGTCTGTTTGCCGTGTCGTGAGCAAGGCCTTTGCCGCGTCGCGAACGATTTGAAATCGAAGTTAAGTGATTGTTCCCATTTGTATTTTCGTTAAAACTGTATTTATTTATGGTGTTGTACGTATATTGTGTCCCGACGAAGATTTTTCGGTGCAAATCTTTCATACCTGTATTGAAAATCGTGTTAATTCGTGTCGTGTCTTGAGGCCTTGTACAGTGTACACTGTACAACCTTGAGGCTTTGTTTTTCTCTCAGCCGTCCGTCGTTTGTGATCCAATAACTTTCGTTCTCTGTATTCCTTGTCTTTTCACCCATAGCCTACTTCCTTGTGTAAATCTCAACTCAAAAAAAACAAACAAAAAAAAAAAAACATTTCCTTCTCTGTTCTCATTCGTTTATTCATTCTTATTCGTTCGTTCGTTCTTTGACCACGTGTTTCTCCCCCATTTCCCCAGATAGTTTTCACTGTGATTAACCTTCAATGTTTACACTTTCCCCTCAAGTTATGTATTCCGTCATATTTTATAACACCTTTTTCTTCTTCTTCTTTAAAAGGCTGCTTTCAACTTGCTCACCAAATCAATTCATCCCAAAAAAAATATCCATCTCCTATAGTGCCTTTTTTCTACATTCCCTAAACTCTCCTGCACTCCATCCTCCATCCAGCGTCCTTAAACGTATTTTTAACTCGAAGGTCACAAGAAACTCATTTTGCAATAAATGTTCGTTTCCCATAAATCGTACACTTTCTAAAATCCAATCTCAGCCCTCCCCTCCAAATCTTCTCCATAACCCCTCCCCTCCAAATCTTCCCCATCACCCCTCCCCTCCAAATCTTCCCCATCACCCATCCCTTTCAAATCTCCCCCCTTGCCCCCTCCCTCCTAAACTACGGTGGATTTTACGGTGAAATACGGTGAAACTACCCTTGCTCCCTCCCTCCTAAACTACGGTGGGAGGGATTTCGAAGCTCCACACGGTCTCCACGTTTTTCGAAGTTAAGTCTGTTCACAATTGTATTTTGTCGAAACTGTATTTATCTTTCGGTGTGTGAAGTTATTCTGTGCAACTTTGGTTGTTTCTCGGTTTTTATCTTTCATAAATTGATCGTCTGTTTGCCGTGTCGCGAGCAAGGCCTTTGCCGCGTCGCGAACGATTTGAAATCGAAGTTAAGTGATTGTTCCCATTTGTATTTTCGTTAAAACTGTATTTATTTATGGTGTTGTACGTATATTGTGTCCCGACGAAGATTTTTCGGTGCAAATCTTTCATACCTGTATTGAAAATCGTGTTAATTTGTGTCGTGTCTTGAGGCCTTGTACAGTGTACACTGTACAACCTTGAGGCTTTCTTTTTCTCTCAGCGGTCCGTCGTTTGTGATCCAATAACTTTCGTTCTCTGTATTCCCTGTCTTTTCACCCATAGCCTACTTCCTTGTGTAAACCTCAACTCAAAAAAAAAAAAAAAAAATCCCTTCTCTGTTCTCATTCGTTTATTCATTCTTATTCGTTCGTTCGTTCTTCGACCACGTGTTTCTCCCCCATTTCCCCAGATAGTTTTCACTGTTATTAACCTTCAATGTTTACAGTTTCCCCTCAAGTTATGTATTCCGTCATATTTTATAACACCTTTTTCTTCTTCTTCTTTAAAAGGCTGCTTTCGACTTGCTCACCAAATCAATTCATCCCCAAAAAAATATCCATCTTCTATAGTGCCTTTTTTCTACATTCCCTAAACTCTCCTGCACTCCATCCTCCATCCAGCGTCCTTAAACGTATTTTTAACTCGAAGGTCACAAGAAACTCATTTTGCAATAAATGTTCGTTTCCCATAAATCGTACACTTTCTAAAATCCAATCTCACCCCTCCCCTCCAAATCTTCCCCATAACCCCTCCCCTCCAAATCTTCCCCATCACCCCTCCCCTCCAAATCTTCCCCATCACCCATCCCTTTCAAATCTCCCCCCTTGCCCCCTCCCTCCTAAACTACCCCCTCACCCCTCCCCGCCAAGACGCCCACTCGCCCCTCCCCTCCTAGACTCCTCCCTCACCCCTCCCCTCCAAATCTCCCCGATATCCCATCCCTTTCAAATCCCTCCCCTTGTCCCTTCCCTCCCAAACTCCCCCCTCACCCCTCCCCTTCAAATCTCCCCACCCTCATTGCTTCTCAATTTCCCCCCTCTCACTCCCCCTCCTCAAAGCGTCCTCCCCGCTTCTTCCCCCTTCCAACTCTCACCTCCATCTCCCCCAACCTTCTGCCTCGCTCTTCCCCCTCCTCAAATAACACCTCATTGTGCCACACCCAATCACCATCAAACCTTTTGTCCGCCCCATCCTTCCCTTTCTCCGAGCTATTCTGAAATCTCTGACACACCTTCAACAGCTCTCCCTACCTCTTCCACCTCTTCCACATCTTACCCTACCCCTCCTCCCCCCTGTTCTGTATCTGATGCTCCCCCTTCCTCTTCATTAACGGTATGGACCTCAAACATCCGGGGCCTTCGTTCAAACTTAACTGATCTCTCCATACAGGTTGCTTCTGTCAAACCAGACGTGATCTGCTCAACAGAAACTTTCCTCCTTTATGATGTCTCTGATTCCTTAGTATCTCTCCCGGGCTACTCCCTCCTCCGGTATGATAGACCAGAGCCTCGTCCTGGAGGCGGGGTTGCTATCTTTATCAAAAACTCTCTTCCTCACTCGCCCTGCACTGCACTCTCTCCACCTCACCCCCAGGAATACCTCTGGCTACGGCTTCCCCTTCGCTCCCACCTCTTGTTCATATGTGTGTTGTACCGTCCACCAAACAGTGATGACTCCATCTACATCTCGCTGTCTGATAATATGGACCAACTTCTATCTACTCATCCCAACTCTCTCTTCCTCATATGTGGTGATTTCAACTGTCATCATGCCAGTTGGCTGGGTGTGGGTACCTCTCTCACCAGCCATGGCTCCTCAGCAAAGGACTTCTGCGACTCACTGGGACTGACACAATCTGTCAATTTCCCGACCCGGATCTCAGTCAACGGAACATCTTCTCTTCTGGACTTGGTTATGACTAACTTCCCTGAAAATGTCTGCTGCTCTTCTTCTGCTCCAATCGGATCATCTGATCATGTCCTTGTTAAAGTGGACATCTCTCTGACCATCCTCAGGGAGCCTGCTCAGCGTCGACGAGTCTGGCATTTCACTCAGGCCAACTGGCACGGTCTTCAAGCAGCCATCAATCATCTGGACTGGTCTCCCATCTCTACCACCTCTGACATCAACTCATCCTGGGAATTCTTCCAAAGTAAATTGCTCTCTCTCATGCACAGATTTATCCCATCTCGTCTTCAGTTGTCATACCCTTCCTCCCGTCCATGGTACACGGAATATTGTGGTGAGGCTGTTGCCCAGAAACAACTTGCCTTTGTCTCCTGGAAAGCAAATCCAACGGAAGGAAATCTCATTTCCTTTCACAAAGCCCGAAACAAGTGTGTGTCCACCCTCAGGAGAGCCAGGAAACAATATCTCTCCGTTCTCAAGACCGAACTCTCTTATCTGTCTCCCTCTTCCAAATCCTGGTGGCGTCTGGTCAAATCCGTTTCTGGTGTTTGTTCCCCCTCCATCCCCTCCCTTACCTCAAACGGCTACACAGCTGACTCCGCACGTGAAAAAGCTGAATGCCTCAACTCTGTGTTTGCCTCTAAATCTTGTGTCCCAAACCCATCCCTCTCTGTACCCACCATACCCAGTCGTACCCTGCTGCTCCTGGACTCCGTGTCCTTTCCTCCTGACAAGGTGGAAAAGTTTCTGTCAACCCAAGACTCTGATTCTGCAACTGGACGGCAACGACAATTCTGCAACGGCATCAGCCCACGGGTCCTAAAATCCTGCTCTGCCGCTCTATCTCACCCTCTCTCTGTTCTCTTCACCCTCTCTTTTGCTCAAGGTCAACTGCCATCTGCTTGGAAATCAGCCAACATCACCGCTTTGCACAAAAAAGGTGCAAAAACAGATCCTAGCAACTACAGACCAATCAGCCTTCTCCCAATTATCAGCAAAGTCATGGAATCCATCATTGCTTCGGATATGAAATCTTTCCTCTTCTCCAATGGCTTGATCTCTGATCATCAATTTGGTTTCAGACCAGGTCACTCTACTCTGGACATGCTGCTTCTGCTGTCTCAACAATGGATGGAGGTCCTCAATGCCAAACAGGAAATTAGAGCTGTCTCCCTCGACATATCACGTGCCTTCGACACGGTCTGGCACCCCGCTCTGCTCACCAAACTCTCCTTCTTTGGTATCCATGGAAATCTCCACGCATGGCTGGCGGACTTCCTCTCTAGTCGTCGTCAACGTGTGGCCCTGAATGGGTTTCTCTCATCTCCTCTTCCTGTTCAGGCTGGAGTTCCCCAAGGCAGTGTTCTGGGCCCCGTGCTTTTTCTGGTCTTCATCAATGATCTCTCTGACTCTCTTGAAAATCCTCTCTATCTCTTTGCTGATGACTCCACTCCACTCCATAGAGGATGCCGCTCCATTCCTCTTCCCTCAGATCGGCAGTCTGCAGCCTCCTCACTCTCTGAAGACCTGGACAAAATCACAGACTGGTCAAACAAGTGGAACATGTCTTTCAATCCTGACAAATCTCACACTCTTACTATGTCTCTCCGAAAAGATCGACTGGACAACCCTCCCATCTACTTTCTCAACAATCCTCTCCAAGAAGTTCTGTCGCTCAAGCTTTTGGGTCTCACTATCTGCCATGATCTTTCTTGGGAAAACCACATTTCCAAGCTGGCCTCCAAAGCCAGTCGCCGACTGGGCATCCTCCGTCGTGCGAAGTCCTTCCTCGGCACACCTGAGCTCCTCACCACATACAAGGCTTTCATCCGCAGCTCAATGGAATACTGTTCTCCCCTATGGGCCGGTGCTCCTGCCTCACACCTAGCTCGGCTTCACGCTGTTGAAACCAAAGCTTTCAGAATTATTGGAATCTCCCGCGATGAAGCTATCTCTGAGGGCCTTTCACTCACTCACCGCAGGCAGGTAGGTGGTCTTTCTGTCTTCTACCGACTCCTCTCCGGCCTTGCACCCCCAGCTCTCTCTGTGCTCTGTCCCCCAAATATTCCTACAGGTCGCACAAGATCTGCCAGCAACCCTCTGATGGTTAAACTGCCGAAATCTCGGCTGTCTGCTCACCTTCACTCTTTCATTCCTCTTTTCTCCCGCCTCTGGAACAAACTCCCTCACTCCCTTCAATCCCACTCCTCCCTCCAGGTCTTTAAAACAGCTGTTCACCACCATCTCTTATCTTCCCCCATCCAAAACCTTGATCTTTTCTACCCCCGCTAATTCACCCCAGATCCACCTTGTTTGAAATTCCAACTTCTTTCCTGGAAGTCCTGGCAGTGTCCATATGTTTTATACCTCTCCCACCGCCCCCTTCCCATGCCCCCCCCCCCCCCCCAAAGCCCTCGCCCTCTCTCAGATCTCTCGATGTCTCCATGTCTCTCGGTCCCTGCTCTCAAATGTTGTGTTTGTGTCCTTCCCCCTCTCTCCCCATCTTGTCTCCCGCTCCCGATGTTATATGTTTTATGTGTCGGTTTGTCTTTCTGTGTGATTAATGTTCGCTCTTTCACGAGCCTCGATCTTGTATACAAAAAAAAAAAAAAAAAAAATTGTAATCATGTTCTTTCATAATACTTTTGGATAACAACAAGACGCATTGTACTTCAAAACAAAAGATAAAATAATAATTCAACACAAATTTTCTTATTGATGAAAAAGTGTCATAACTGATGTGGCATGTCCAAAGTTCAATTATGTGGGATGCCTCTATAGGGATTCAAATTCCTGAACTGTCGTTCCACGAGGTTTGGAATGGTGAAGTCAGCACATCCCGCAAGTCTGAGAGGCCCATAGAAGATGTTCCCCAGGTAGACCTCAGCATAGCTGAATATCCCTTGATGGTTTATGAAGAAATTTCATCGAGTGGAACTCAGGTCTACTTTCTTGTCAGATAACTCTTCCAATGTATAATTAATTGTTGGTAAACTCTATTGATTTCTCCATCGGAGTTGGATGTTTGATGGTAAACTG
Organism: Myxine glutinosa; assembly: GCF_964187855.1. Lineage (NCBI taxonomy): Eukaryota > Metazoa > Chordata > Myxini > Myxiniformes > Myxinidae > Myxine > Myxine glutinosa. Next base: position 151,352,159 of record NC_136261.1, on the reverse strand, counting down.
CATCTGCAGCATGTAGATCTTGTGTATATGCAAATCTACCCCCAACAACCCTTGTCCAGTCATCATTTCTGGCTTTGCACAACTTAGGAATTTAGTCCTGGAAGTCTTTAGTCATAACTGGGAAGACGTCAAAAGCTTTCTTTCTTCAGTCACACTTTTGCAGCTGGCTTAGAGAACAGACAATGTTCCTTGAAAGCAAACTGCCCTTTCTTGGAGTGTAAAACTACATGATAAGATGGAGAAGTGACAGCACATTTTCCTTTGTTGCTTAAAATGTTTGGTGGATTATAAAAGACTGCAATATTTGTGGTTGACACGTTCACCAGCATATGCTACAGTATATTGCTTCCACATTATTTGCTGACCTGATTTATTCCATCATGTCCTTTTTGGTGCATAACAAGTGCAGGCTTACCATCGAGCAACGACTGATCACAGATGATAGTTTTCCATTTAAATTTAAGTCCAAAGAGAGAAAAGAAATCAGAACGACAGAATGTCTCCAGAAACGGTCAACACATCTTTATTCCAGGCCATGGGCCCGTACAGTACACACTCGGCCTCACTGTATAGACCATGCCCCCACCTCCCCTCACTGTATCGACTAGCTCATACATTACATACCTTCCCCTCAAGTTACACAACATAATCCTTCAAGTAATCTGGCGGTTTTGATATCTGCTCCAAATGTCACCGGTGTTAGAGGAGTCAACCTCCACTGGAGGTGTTACATTTGCTGTGGTTGCTACCATTGTTGTTGGCTGTGCATGAACAACAGATTCTGCCATACATGGGTCTACTCTATCAAATTCCCGAGTACACATTTGATCAACACGACATTCATGTGTTTGGCCCGACTCATTTACAACATGATATGATACAGGCCCCGTTTGCTTAGAAGTAAATGCTGGTATCCATTGTGTCCCTAACCCCATATTCTTGGAATACACAGTTTCTTCTTCCTCAATTTTTCTTGATGTTCCATCCCGATACTCCTTCTGCTTATCCTGGTACTTTCCCACCTAGACACACAACCTGGGTTTGATCAAATCAAGACTCAATGGTACATTTCTTTGAAATAACAACTCGGCCGGAGAAACTCCAATGACTGCATGAGGTGTAGCATTGTACCTTAGCTGAAATCGAGCTACTTTGTTAGACAACTCATCCATGTCCGCTGACATATTTTTTATGGACTGTTTAAACGTTAACCAAATGTTCTGCTAACCCGTTACTAGCTGGATGTACTGGAGTCGAGGTGGAATGATAGATTCCATTACGATGACAAAATGCCCTGAATTTGGCAGAAGCAAAACAGGTGCCGTTATCCGATACCAAATGTTCAACTAACCCATCAGTTTTGAACACATCCATGAGGCACTTAATAGTTGCCTTTGTCGATGCTGAATTTGAGGCCACGATGTTAATCTCTCCAAATTTAGTGAAAGCATCCACTGCAACAAAAAAGATCCATCCCATAAATGGACCTCCATAATCCACATGCCGTCTCTGCCAGGATGTTGCAGGCAATTCCCTCGGATGTAGCATAGCAATAGGAGGATTCTTCACATTCATCTGACATTCATTACACATCTATCTATAATTCCAGCAATCTCTGTGTGTCTGTGTGTCTGTGTGTCTGTGTGTCTGTGTGTCTGTGTGTCTGTGACCGCTGTTTCTCGACAACCACGGGTCCGATATACTTGAAACTTGCCAGGTATATTGCTGGGGACCCGAGGATGTGCCTTTTCAAGGTTTGTAATTAATCGGACAAGTACTTACCGAGCTATGGCGATTTAGCCGTTCGCCGTTCGCTTTGGCGTTGCGAATGGACCAAACCATTCATGTAAATAGAGGGGGGGGGGGGGTTCTGTGGTCGTTCGCTTTGGCTTTGCGAATGGACCAAACCATTCATGTAAATAGAGGGGGGGGGGGTTCTGTGGTCGTTCGCTTTGGCTTTGCGAATGGACCAAACCATTCATGTAAATAGAGGGGGGGGGTTCTGTGGTCGTTGCGAATGGACCAAACCATTCACATCGAATCATCGAATCACATCGAATGGACCAAACCGTTCGCTTTGGACCAAACCATTGCATGTAAATAGAGGGGGGGGGTTCTGTGGTCGTTGCGAATGGACCAAACCATTCATGTAAATAGAGGGGGGGGGGGGGTTCTGTGGTCGTTACTGCCACGTGGTTTCAAAGTTTTTTTTTGTTGTTGTTGTTTGCACGCATGTTTTTTTGCACCCACGTACGGGCACGCCCTAGGATGTTTACACACACACACCCCTACACAAATTTTTTTTTTTTTTTTTTTTTGGCAAGGAACGGGCACCCACGTACGGGCACGTCCTAGCTTATATATAGTACGGGCATGCCCTAGTATGTACAATGCTGTCAATGTCCTTATAAATAAATTCGACCACCAGAAATATGTACGAGCGAACCCTTTCATGCATACTACTCCAGGATGTCTCATGTAATTCCTCAAACAACAGAGCCCGGCCTGGTTTGTGTGCAATCACACTGTCACCCCAAATAATAGTCGTGGCCAAAAATATTGGTACCCTTGCACCTTTTTCAAATAACTCACAATTTCCTCGAAAAATAAGTTGAAAGTATTTGGTCTTCACAATTCTTTATTTCACTGTTAATATTACTGAACCTTTGTTTTTGATTCAGAACTTAATACATCCTTTTAAATCAGAAAATAAAAAGAAATGGCATTGACAAAATTATTGACACCCAAGACTTAATATTTGGTAGCTCAGCCTTTGACCAAAATAACTGCAGTCAAGTGTTTCCTCTCGCCATGAATGAGCTTCCTACACCTCTCTACTGGCGGTTTTGCCCACTCTTCTTGTGCAAACTGCTCCAGTTCTCCCAGATTTTAATTGTGCCTTCTCCCAACTGCTGTTTTCAGATCTCCCCACATGTGTTTAATGGGATTTAGATCTGGATTCATTGCTGGCCACTTCAGAACAGTCCAGCGTTTTGTCTTGAACCATTCCTGGGTGCTTTTTGAAGTGTTTGGGGTCATTGTCCTGCTGCAAGACCTTCGACGGAGACCCAGTTTTCTGACACTGGGTTGAACATTGTGCTCCAAAATGCCTTGGTAATCTCCTGATTTCATGATGCCATCCACACATTCAAGGCACCCAGTGCCAGAGGCGACACAGCAACCCCAAAACATCACTGAACCTCCTCCATGTTTGACTGTAGGGAAGGTGTTCTTATCTTTGAAGGCTTCATTTTGTTTTCTGTAAACATCGAGGTGATGTGCTTTACCAAAAAGCTCGAATTTGGAAGCTCTAATCTAATAATAAAAAGCTCTAATCTGTCCACAGGACATTCTCCCAGAAGGATTTTGGCTTGTTCAGGTGTGTTTTGGCAAACACCAGTCAGGCTCTCTTATGTCTCTCTCTCTCAGAAGTGGGGATTTTCTGGGTATCGTACCATAGAACCCCCTTTTTGTCCCCCGTCGCACCGCGTAGCGAGAGGGGGACTATGGTTTTCCCCTCCGTCCGTGTGTGCGTGCGTGTATAAGCGAAGGACAGAATTCAATTTTGGTGTGTGGGTGCAACTAGGCATATGGAAGAACCCTATTGAAAATTAGGTCGCCACGTCAAAATCCAAGATGGCCGCCCCATGTATGTCTGATGCCATGTATGTCTGAACCTTGTGAGCGGAATATCTTGAAAAATAAGCGAAGTACCAACTTCTAATCTGGTGTGTGGGTGTATCTTGGCATAAGGAAGAACGCTATTGAAAATTGGGTCGCCATGTCAAAATCCAAGATGGCCGCTACCATATATATGTCTGAACCTTGTGAGCGAAATATCTTGAAAAATAAACGAACTACTAACTTCTAATCTGGTGTGTGGGTGTATCGAGCACTCACTGTGTCGCACTCACTCTCACTTCCACACTCTGTTTCACACTCGCGCTTCGGCGCGTTTGCACATACGCGTCATTCACTCTCGTACAGCGCACCACGGACCTTCCACAAGCGCCCGGGTGACGTCGGGATCCCAAGCGCGCGGAAAATCCTTTCGCGCCAAACCTTTTCGCGCCATATACAGCCCGACTTACCTTCGGGATCCTTTTCTCCTCACGACCCTGCAAATCTTTATTGGGATTAGCAATTACGGCATCACAATGCGAACACGGACTTTGTGCAAATTCCATCTTTTCCTCCCGTGATTGCTTTTCTAAGTCCGCCGTCTCTTCAACCCCAATTTCCACTATAATTATTTCATTTTCTTTTTCCTCGACGACCACCGGCGCTAATAAATTCTCTTCTACTTCGGCGGTCGTCGGCCTTTCCATACCCCGTGTCGCGATTTCTACCCCGGTCCACCCGGCTGTGCTTTGCTCAACCTCGCTTTCCCCGCGCTTCTCAAGTCGTGCTACCCCGTCGTGTACAAATGCGACCTCCTCGCTCAACATGCGATCAATGTCTTTCCCCACCTCTTTTATTCAATTTCTCATATCATTTCTCAATTCCCCAATTTGGTTTCCAAGGCCTTTCGTCTCGTCCTTTTGGGTGTCTAATTTGCCATTTATCTTTTTTAATCCATTCATGATTTGTGCCATGAAGGCTTGCATGTCACCCACCCCCATTTGTGCAGCGAGCGCGGCCCTCGCCGCCATGTGCGAGGCGCCACCATTTTGCTCGCCTGCAACCCCTACTGCTGCACCCTCTCAAATCTCCTCTTCCATTTCTCCCAATGGTCCCAATTCTTCCCGGGGGTCCTGGGTCAATTCTAATTCCTCCTCATCTACCCCCACCGGCATCCGACCGCCTTGGCTATCCATGGCACGATTTAATTTAGGTTTCTAATAAAATTTCGGCCGCTCGTAATTTTGACCAAATTTGTCCAAAAGATAAAAAATTTGGTTCGGGTTCCAAATCCCACTCCCAGACACCAATTGTTGCGGATCTCAGACGTCGGCCTTCCCCTTATCAAGGGGGGATTAATCCCCTTGTCCTTTATCTGGCCGATGCGATCCTGGGGGTTATAACGTCCTTCTCGGGCAGCGTAAGGTAGGGTTTTTAGGACTAGGGATTCGCTATTACCTAAGTACTAACGCTGACCGGAAACAAGGAAATAACTCCTGCCTGAATCATGGATATTGATGGAATATGCCGAGCGGATAGCAACCCGCGATCCGAGCTGTTAACCAATGACTAGACCCAATTATAGCAGTTCCGAATCGTGCCATGCTTACCCAATTGAGAAAAGACTAGGATGATCGAATTTAGGAAGAAACCAGGAAGAACAAGGTAATTTATCACAATTTGTACAAGAAGAGGAAAAGAAAGAATGTACAAGAAAGAGGAAGAAAAAGGACACAGGGCAGCCTTATTCAGTCTTAACTTATCCCTTGGACTCGGGCCCACTCGCTCTCAGACTCGGTCTCAGACTCAGACTCACGCGGGGATGCAGATGGTCGGGTTGAGGGTCCGGTGATGGCGTCCACAGCTCGTCCCGGTCCCCCACTCGTCCGTGCAGATGGTGTGGTGTACGGCAGGCAGCCCTTCCCGTGTGGCGTAGGCGCGAGCGGACAATTATATCGGGGAAATGGTAAGCTGGGCTATCGGCGACTTCATGGCTCTTGGCCGCTTATGTAATAGGAAGACGGGCGTTTGGATATTTGCGCACCGCAAGCCCAAGCCGAATTCTCAACCGGTGATCCCCGACAAACCCTTCACAATGGCGCGTTCCTCCAACCAATGTCCTTCAACGCCAATCGTACGAATTCTTTCGCACAACGCGCTGGCCCCCTCAAGTCCTTCTGAATGCGCTCCTTCCAATCAGTCCTTCTGGTTCATAACTCTTGCTCATCACTCAACAACGCCTCTCGAGGGCTTTGCGTGCGCGCTTTTATAAGACAAGCCAGCGAACGCTCTGGAAGCCCCAACCACGCCCTGTCAGGTGATCTCACCTTAGCCCTGATTGGCTGGTGTGGTCTTACCGGCTCCGCCTTGATGACCGCTTGACGTGGCCGCACCTCCACCCTTGCGCTCCGCCCCCTTTTCGGGCCTTATAGTCAGGTTCATTATGTCAATAAATTATATTTCGTTCAAAATCATGGTAGATTAGCAAACCTATACATTTTTGGAAAGGTTATAGCAGAAGGAAACTAAAAATCAATGTTTACATTTGGAGAGATACCTGTATGGCGGCCATTTTGGATTTTCAAAATGGCCACTGTAAAATACATATTTTGTTCTATTTCTGCCTCTAATTACCCTAAAAACTTTTAAAAATATACTAAACCTATATTTTCAGGGACAAGGAATCCAATGAAAGTATCAAATTAGTGCTATGGGGAATGGTAAATCAAAGGTTTTGAATTGCAAAATACTGTCTTTATATTCGCGATAAGTTGCATAATCAAATACATGTTATCATTTTGTACAGGCAGTTAATAACATCAAAATGTGTCACAATAATTCATATCACCAAACATACACAGGCAGTCAGCAAAATCATATATACACATGCAGTCAGTATAACTTCACATCTACACAGGCAGACAATGGCATCAAACATACACGATTGCAGAATATTCCATTTAGAGTTCGTCATCACTGTCCTGTGTGTCGTATCCGACAATATAGTCCGCATCGTTTTCACAGTCCGTTCCACACAAGCAATGGTCGGTCAAATTGATTGGCAAATCGAATTGGTCGAATGGTCGATCGAATCGATCGAATTGGTCGAATGGTCGATCGAAACGATTGGTCGAATGGTCGAATGGTCGAATTGGTCGAATCGAATTGGTCGAATTGGTCGAATCGAATTGGTCAGAATTGGCAAATGTAAACATTGATTTTCAGATTTTCCATGTAATAACGTTTCCAAAAATGTATAGGTTTGCTAATCTACCATGATTTTGAACGAAAAAACATAGTGAGCCTGACTATTACCTCGTGGCTTTTGGGCTGGTTTGGGCGGAAGCCCAGCGAGGCTGCGAAGGCTGCTGGCAACCTAAAGGACGAGGGCGAGTACAGACTGGCTAGCGCTTAATGGCGCCGATGGAAGGGGGGCTGCAAAAATGGACGAGGGGCCTACTCTTATTTGTTTTACGCAACGCAGATGCAACTATTGGGAATGGCCTTATGCTAAACACATACTAAGAAATAACTACCATCCTAAGGTGACCTACGTGTTGCATGTGGCCTATCTATGGGGTGCAACCTTTAACCTTTTAATGATGTTACCTGTGCTGGGTTCTCAAAACCGCAACAATATTGTCCGGGCCATTTTTGGAGTTCTGTGTGGAATAAGCTAAGATTTAGTAATTATTTCTGCTTTTTTTATTGTTCCACTGCAAACCAAAGAAATACATATGTGGATACCAAAAGATTTTTAAATTTCAACAATTTTCTGGAAGAAATGGTGCATTATTTGAAAAAACTGCAAGGGTGCCAATATTTCTGGCCACGACTGTACATTCCCCATTTGTATCAAAGCTTCGTTTTGTTTGTCTACATACAAATGGTAACAGCTCATCGTAGGGTGATTTCTCTGGCCAACTGTCTACATAACAGTACACCTTGCACAATATGGGGTCCTTCCTCGTCCAGTCACATATTTGTGAGGTTGTGATGGGTTCTGGAAGGTTGTCTATCAACTGCCAGACAAACTCAAACTCAGGTACCTCTGGGGCATCTGGTAACCTCCACTCGGGTAGAGGTAAATGATTTAAAGCGTCGCAATTACCATTCGCGTTATGGGGTTTGAACCTCGAAGTATACGAATATGCACTGAGAGTAATACACCAACGAATAACCCTCGGTGTAGCCAACTGTGGCACAGGCTTGTTTTCACCCAACAATCCAAGCAAAGGCTTGTGGTCAGTATGGATTTCAACCTTACGTCGCCAAACGTACTAGTGGAAATGTTTCATTCCAAAAATGCAAGTCTTTCTCTATCTGTGTGTAATTACACTCTGCCGCCTTAAGAGTTCTCGATGCAAACTCCATAGGTCATTGACTACTGTCCTCCATGATGTGAGGATAGTACAGCCCCAACTCCATATGTGAGGTTGTCCTCACATAGCCTCACATAAGAAGCATCCACCAGTATGACCTGAGGTTTCTCACTACTGTAGTGAATCAAAACGTCAACAGATGTGAGCAAGCTCTTTTCCTCCTGGAAAGCCTTACTCTGCTCCACACACACACCTCCACACCCCACTTCCATACTACACCTTTGCACATCAACTTGTGAAGTGTTTCAAGAACAGTGGCCACTCTCGGCAAGAACCAATGGTAATAATTCAACATTCCGAGGAAGCTTTTGAGCTGCGTTGTATTCTGAGGTGCCATGCCTCCACGATGGCCGGGATGGACTCTTTCAGTGGCTGTATACTGGTCGCATCAACGCAATAGCCACAATTCACAACAAATCAGCCAAGAAGGCACATTTGGCCTTTTTTAGATGAATCCCTGCCGGCCTCAACTGACGGAACACTTCCTGTAGGTGGCACAGGTGATCTGCTTGGTCTTTGCCAGACACAAGTATATCATCCAGTCAAACAACCACAAAAGGAATGGACTTCAGCAACTTTTCAAGAAAGTTCTGAAAAATAGCTGGGGCCGATGATGTACCAAATGGTAAACTGTTGTAGTGGTACAGACCACGATGAGTATTTGATCATTGTATAGTCCTTCGAATCCTCATCCAACTCCAGCTGCATGTAAGCTCATATGAGGTCCAACTTAGACCACTGTTTCCCACCACTCATCTTCATTCTTCACTAGAAGATCCTCCACCATTTGAATGCGATACTAGTCAACCACTGCTGCCTCATTAAAGGTAGATTTGCAGTCAACACATATCCTCACTGAACCATCTGGCTTCAAAATGGGCACAATTGGAGAGGTCCACTTTGAATACTTGACCATCTCAACCAGGCCCTCAGACTCCAAGCAGTTAAGTTCAGTCAGTCTTATACTTCAGAGCAAATGCCACTGGTCGTCCTTCAAAAATCCAGACCTTAACCAAAATCTAATCGGCTTGTACTTGTCACCTACACAACTATCCACCTAGTTTTGTCTTAACTTGTCCACAACTTTTTGAGATATCATCTTGTATATCGTTTTTTGCCATATCACTCGATGGTGAAGAATCACTTCAAACATTATCGGATTTGGATCTTCAACAAAATTGAATCAATTCTTCCTTGTCACACACCCAACCTGCCCACCAAATTATGTCCGAATCCGTCCATAAGTTTTTCAGATATCCTGCTCACAGACATGCAGACCAGGGTGACAGCATAATCTCCATCCACCTTCGGTGACGGGGGTAATAATTCTGTGTTATGCAGCATACCTGTGCATTGCACAAACGTCTGGGAATGAACTTTTAAATATAAAAGTTAATTGTTTTTCCTTTTAACCTTATAAAACCTGCTCTCTCGAGTTTTTACTTCTATTCTAATTATTTATAGCAATGTACTGGAAAACGATTATTTGGTTTGAATAAATCAAATGCATCCTTGAGGTAAATGTTCAAATTGTCCGTAAAGTGTATGCAACGCATTGTCCTTGCTTCCATTAGACGTCATTTTAAATTTACTCATGATGCTTTCCTTCTAGTCTTACCAAAAAACCCAATTCAAAATTGTACTATAGAATGAGCTACAATGACGTGAAGTTTTCAGCTCGTAGTTATTATTGTCCCCCGTCGCACCGCGGAGCGAAAGGGGGACTATGGTTTTCCCCTCCGTTCATTCGTGCGTGCATCCGTGTGTGCGTGCGTGCTTGCGTAAGCGAAGGACCGAATTCTAATTTGGTGTGGGTGCAACCCACGTCAAAATCCAAGATGGCCGCCGCCATGTATGTCTGACGCCATGTATGTCTGAACCTTGTGAGCAGAATATCTTGAAAAATAAGCAAAGTACCAACTTCTAATCTGGTGTGTGGGTGTATCTAGGCATAAGGAAGAACGCTATTGAAAATTGGGTCGCCACGTCAAAATCCAAGATGGCCGCCACCATATATATGTCTGAACTTTGTGAGCGAAATATCTTGAAAAATAAACGAACTACTAACTTCTAATCTGGTGTGTGGGTGTATCTACGCATAAGGAAGAACGCTATTGAAAATTGGGTCGCCACGTCAAAATCCAAGATGGCCGCCTTGCGTCTTCCACTTTGTCAACTCATCACTTCAACAACGGGGGACCTAGGCGTAACGCTTGTTTAGCTTTGGAGATGCATGGGAAATTCCACCACTGGCGTCATTCTATCACCAGCAATCCTTTACCTCCATCGCTGAAGATCTGATGGGGTTAGAAGGTTTTCCAATCTGATGGGTTTTCCAAATCTCCACTGAAGGGATTTTGGTAGATATTTCGTATGTTGTTCTGTGGACCTCGGAAATGCATTGGAAATGCATACAAGTGAATTTTTATTATTATTTTTTGGCAATTTATTTGAGGTTAAACCCGAAAATGGACTCGATTTACTGAACTCTAATGTATCAAAGGTGTTTAAGTTCATCCTCATGTTGATGTTGACATCCTCATCATCGCAGTAAATAAATTGTACGAAGTTCTGAATTCCAGTGAGCTGCTATTATCCTCCCTTGTTGCTTTGTATTATAGTTTTCAGAGAAAGCTACATGCACTATCCTGTTTTCAGGCTTGATTTTAGTTGTTTCATTTCCATATGTTGCCTGAAGACATTGTACACATGTCTTACCAGTGGTACCAACAGCTGTTCCAGGTCATCAAGAGCTGATGCCACATCTATATTGATCTGCTGTTTGACAACTTTTTCATCAACATAGGACCACTGGTAATACACTATACTATTGGATAGTGCTTCATCATGTATTTGCAGAGTGAGGGTCTCATGAAATGTATCCACCCCACAATCATCACATGCCCTGCCAATGCATCTTTCATTGTCCATAGAACCTACAGTTAACTGCCTTTTCTCCATGCAAATGTAGGTCTTTAATATGATTTCTCATTGGTCTCAAATGGAGTTCCACATTTTCATGACATTTACACATGCACACACCCTGGTCTTCACCGGTAGTTGGTAGTACCCATGCTGGCCGAATTTACTGAAATTTAGGTGTTGCAATTTTGTTGTTTCAGAACTCTTTGGTGTACAGAGCGTAAGCTTCACGTCCTGTCATCAGTAGCAGCCGTTTTCGCTTCGTCGCTGTTTTTCCATTGACAGTGACACGTTTGACATCTTTCTTGCCTGGAAGCATTCGACTCACATCATCACATTCGTAATACTGTACTCTCCAGCATGTTTTTTCACTTCTTCAGATATGGCATCATATCTCTTCTTTCTATCGTCAAAGCATAATTCCTTTTGCTCAAATTTTACTTTATTCCTTGGCGTGAGTGACTGAATACTCCTTCACAACTTGTTGCGGTACTACATTTCTCTCGACCTCATTTGCTGGCAGTCCCTTGTTGGCTCTCGCTACAGCTTTACCTTTGCTTTGTTTACTGCTGTATACCGCTTTCTTCTTTCCAGTAGTTGTCAGCTGACCATTTCCCAGCTCTTCTTCATGCTTCTGTTGTCTCTGCTTTCTTTTGTTGTGCCCTTTCATACCATCTGTGCTGAATCTCTTGACACTTAAGACTGACTACTTATTTGCTTGTATTTTATCTTTTACCGTTCTGCTTCTGATATCTTGTATGCTTCATGCTTTTCTTTATGCTCCCTTTTTCTTAACGCTCCCTTTTTCTTAACATGTGCGCTGCTACGCACTTGTATTCATGTTGTGCCTGCAGCACAAATATAGACATAATATTTGAGTATATACTATGTTAAGCCTGTAGAAAATTTAGAAAAAATGATCGAAATATGTATCTTGTAGCCATTTAATTATGCTCAAAAGGCATACTAGGGACCTTTCGTGTAAAAAGTGACTGTGGATGGCAGGCTGTGTATATTCACTCTACCTGTGATGTCCCATACCTAACACACTTGTCCCACATGTTACAATTTTTTAATTACCTTTGCCACCAAAGGTAGATGGAGGTTATGTTTTCATCCCTGTCTGCTTGTTTGTCTGTCTGTGAGCAGGATATCTCAAAATGTTATGGATGGATTCAGACAAAACTTGGTGGCTAGGTTAGGTGTGTGGCAAGGACGAATTGATTCGATTTTAGTGAAAATCCAGATTTTGATATGATAATTTTTTTGAATGATTCTTCACCATTGAGATTTAGGGCCAAAAAGTATATATAACATGATATCCCAAAAGGTTGTGGACAGATTATGACAAAACCTGGTGGATGAGTTAAGTAGGTGACAAGAACAAGCTGATTATGTTTTGGTTAAGGTCTGAATGCAGATCTGGCCTATCGGTGGGATACAAAATGTAAACTGTTCAGCCTGGTGGAGGTACAGAGGCCTGCAAAAGTATTCATCCCCTCCAAAGTTTTCACATTGATGCCACCTGACCTTTCAAATCAAAGTTAACATGCAGTCTTCACAAATACTCCAAAGTGTTAAAGTTAAAAATAGATAGAATGTGAATAAGTTCGGTTAAAACAGAATGTCAGATAATTATCAATTGTATAAGTATTCAACCCCTTTGCCTTATTGTCCCCCGTCGCACCGCGGAGCGAAAGGGGGACTATGGTTTTCCCCTCCGTCCGTGTGTCCGTCCGTCCGTCCGTGCGTGCGTAAGCGAAGGACCGCATTCGAATTTGGTGTGTGGGTGCAACCCACGTCAAAATCCAAGATGGCCACCACCATGTATGTCTGACACCATGTATGTCTGAACCTTGTGAGCGGAATATCTTGAAAAATAAGCGAAGTACCAACTTCTAATCTGGTGTGTGGGTGTACCTAGGCATAAGGAATAACACTATTGAAAATTGGGTCGCCACGTCAAAATCCAAGATGGCCGCCACCATATATATGTCTGAACCTTGTGAGCGAAATATCTTGAAAAATAAACGAACTACTAACTTCTAATCTGGTGTGTGGGTGTACCTACACATAAGGGAGAACGCTATTGAAAATTGGGTCGCCACGTCAAAATCCAAGATGGCCACCTTGCGTCTTCCACTTTGTCAACTCGCATCGCTTCAACGACGGGGGATCTAGGCGTAACGCTTGTTAACCCCAAGTCACTTCAGGAGCAAATTATTTGTTTGAAAGGTTAAAAAAATAAGTGTAATAGTTTTAATCTGTATATAATCAGTGGTTTAACTTAAAAATTTAATCTCCCCCACTTTATCTAGACTTTTAAGGTGTTTCAAAGCTCCTAATTAGTTTAAGGTGCAACTCACTTGTTCAACCAACAAGGCAAACCTGAAGACCAAGGAACTTTCATGATTGGCCCAGTCGAAGTTGTGACTTGATCCTAATTGAGCATTTCTGGTGAGACTTGAAGATTGCAGTCCATCTACGATCCCCAATAATCTTGGCAAAATTGGAGCAATTTTCACATGAATGGGCAAAGATTTCACCATCTCATTGTGCAAAGCCTGTAGAGACCTATGCTACCCAGAAAGACTCATAGCAGTCATTGCTGTAAAAGGTGCTTCCACCAAGTACTGACCTAAGGGGCTGAATACTTTTGCAACGAGTGAATTTTGATTTGTACATGTTTTTGCAGATATACCTGACATGTAATCTCTTTCAAATATAAGTGTTTAGTTTGATATCTTCAGTTGTGAATAAAAAAGTTCATTTGCAAAAATTGTTTCTACATTATTTGTAATTCATCTAAATGTGGTAAATGTTCACTAGTATGGGATGAATACTTTTGCAAGCCACTGTATACGCTCTACCGAGTGCCATTGTAGTTGGTTATGTCATGAAGACCAAATGACATTTTGACATACATTGAGGTTATTAAAGACCTGACGTGGATAAATTAGAACTTCTATCAATGACATTAGAAAGTAATTGAAATTTTTGGGGAAAATGCATGTCAAATTGTTAGGTATGGGACACATTGGATTAGACGGGACCTCATTTGTGGAGTCAATTGATTAAAAAAAAAACAATGTACATATATTCATCAAACTGTATAGCTGGTTGCACATATCCACATAACAAAATCACCAAAACTGCATTTAATTTTTGTACAATTATTTTTTAATCATCCCACACCATTCAATCCTGAATTATGCAAATTGTCCATCATATTACCTCATTAATATGCATAGTTTGTTGATTTTTCTACTAGAATCATACACGGGATGTTTTTATCTGCATATTGATACCACACGTGACAGTGTTACAACTAAATGGAATTATCTTTGACTTGCCCATATATTGAGCAAATAATTATTTGTGGCTCTGAGTGCCAGACCTTGCTTCTTGAACCTTTTTAATGCCCTCGTACCTCATAGACATTATACCAAGATGCTACTGTATGATTTTTTTTTTTTGCCATTAGTTGATTTCATTATTCTTGCCATTATTAATTAGAAAGTGTTTCAGATAGGTTTTTTTTTTGAAAAATAATCCTCAAAATAACAACAAAAAAAAGAAACCTTAATGATCCTTGTACATCTTAATGTTTTGGTTTTTAAATAATCTAGCTGTGCATTTCACAGATCAAGAATGGTCTTGCAATATTTTTGTCACAAAATAAACTTTTGAGCGGTGATAAAATAGAACTTTTTCATATATGAGCCTTCTGTGCAGACAAGACATTTTCACGATCACATTGTTTATTTGCGTATTGATGGAACAAGCATCCTATCTGCAACAAGCATCGCACCTCTCCTACACAACTCCACCAACCTTATCATCATCTCACCTATGTTCCTTCTTCCCCGCCCCCTCCCTGCCCCTCCCCCCCCCCCCCAACTCCATCCCTAACTATCTACCCGTTACCATCCATTCCTTTCCTAGTACACAGACCGTAATTAATAAAATAACAATAAAATATATCACCGACTGTAATAAAAACGATACACGTACATCTGTTTATTTGCTTTAATATATGCAACAAGACATTGCATTTGTGCATTTTTTTTATTGTAAGAAAATACACACATGTAATCTAACATACAATTTTAGACACAGACAACTGATACAACATGTAGTTAATGTTTCTACTGCTGGACAGGACTCAAACTAGAGCAGATTTGGGGATGACAAATGTAAAGGGAGGTGAAAAAATTATCGAGAATGAGAACAGGTGACCTGCTTTAATGTTTTTTGGGGGGGGTTTTTTTTTAACTTGCAAGATTAAAGACCCAATATTTTGAGGCTTTCACTGGCAGGTGGTTAGGGGACCTATAATTTCAGGAGGGAGGCAACATTTCACTTAATTTGCCTACATAACTAGATGACTCGGGCTAAGTGAAGTGAGATTTATTATGTTCTGCAATATCAGATCTTCATTTTCATTTATAAAGACTGTTTCTTTCTGCAATCTCTTTCATTTTCACAAACGTGAAAAATCGTCATTTGTGTATGTAATATATAGACGTCTCCATCACCCAAGTGAAATGAGCAGTGCAGGTTCTTCATTTTCTTTAGGATAGCCTGGTTTTATTTCTTACTGTAATCGCTTTCAACTCCAAGAAGTTATTGCAACTTCAATTTCTCGTGCATGTATCCTTTTCAATTCCAAAATTAAATTATACGTAAAAACATGCTTTGCTGCATTTTCATTACACTTTTTAAAGATTCTAATTTGCAATTAATATTTTATCAATCAAGTGTTTGTATGATGCAACTGCTTTTCAGTTGGTCTTCCCCTCACCAGGGAAACCTAATAAATTGTGAGAATAGTATTATTATTAATTTTTTCTCTTTAATGGAATTAAAAATACATCTTGAAGCCAACAATTTCCCCATTTTGCACTTTACAAAACACCTCCATATGAACTGCATGTAAAATTTAAATGTAAACTGGATGTAAGATCAGGTATTGATGAGCTTCTCCTAATTTGGCAAGACATTGGCTGGTCATTAGTTGTGACCTTGAGTTTCCGACGACCAATAATTCCCAAACATTGCTGCAAGAATAAGATTTAATGTCGCTTTCTGTGACGCCATCTGTGTGTCATATATGTTCTTCCTCAAAATCCTTTTATATATAGGGTGAGGCCAACTGGTACAGAACTGCTCCTCTGCTCTGTCCATGTTACGTGGTCCCCTCGGTGAATACCTGGTCTCGGTGACCCCCGGACCGTGAGAGGAACTTCGCCAGAAAGCTGTATTAACTATGCGCTTTCGCCACGCAATCCATATGAATTTCACCCCAGGAGACAACTGACGTTCAAGGATATATTTCAATGGGAATGACCATACGATTGCAATGACACAACCACGGAGATTTTCCCCGAGCAATCAACCATATACAATCATCAACAATTCCCAATTCACAAGCACTTTCCTATGAGTAAGATGGCCATCTTATATACGTGTGTCCCGGTGAGTACTCACGACACCCTTTTGGTCTCGGTCCCGCACAATGTCTCTGGGCCCCTCCTGACCAAGATGATGGTCGCCGTCACCGCCCTCGGGCGGTAGAACGAACCCCGGGTGGACGTTTTTCCACCGGGCAGGTATCGTACCAGGCACCGAGGCTGCAGCCCCTCGTGGCCACGCGAAGCGGATACGGGAGAGCAAACCAAACCCCACGCCGCTTGCAAGGCGCGTTAGGCCCCAACGTGCGACCCGCATGCGTCTGTTTGGACGGTGCCTCGAACGAGGCCAGACGCGGGTTCGATGCACGGCCCCACGTCAACTTGACGTCTCCACCGGGCCGGTACACGTTCCGGTAATTCCTCTCGCCAGACAGGCTTCGGAACGCCGCTGTTTCACGCAGCGCAAGGTCGATCCCACCTTTTGTCGGAGCGGGGCGAGAGAGAATAATACTCGTCCTTTTTTCCTCGTGTCTTTTCTTCTTCCGTTTCCGGTCACTTCCGTTTCCGGCCACTCCCTCCGAAGGGCTCCTGACCCTCCAACCACAACAACTACACAACAACTTAATATACTACACACGGATAAGCAAAGACCTGAATGGTAATTCACATACATTCATATAAATATGTAACAGTCCACAACACTCATCCACCAGCCTTTTTCACCAGCCATCTCTCCCCACCTCTCTGGCATCCCTCCCTCGTCACACAATCCTCCGATCTCAACCGCGGTCTATCTTGTCTTCTCCTGCCTCATTATTTTAACACCATTGCTCTTAAGTCTATCCATCTCCATCAACACCAGGTACCCTTCCCGTTTCTGCCAGCTCTTTACCAACCACCCTGTCAAGCTCATCTGCACACTAATCTCCTCCCTCAATTCAACTATATTGTTTCTATCCCTCATCATTCCCACAATTCTTCTGATCCAGTTGTTCTCACAGACCAGCATCTTATGATGTTGTGCTGCTCTGTCAGTACCATAGTCTCCAGATCATGCATATTGATAAAATGCCGGCATTATATACTAACAGGACTTTCCCTTTGAACTTCCTTGTATCTTCATGTCTACCATCAAATACTCTACTTTCCAACATGCATTTGCACCCACCCCTATCCTCCTCCGTATATATGTCTTATAACTTCCATTACTGGACACTTCCACTGAGGTACCCAAATCTATTTCCCTGCCATAATCTCTCTACTCTCTAACCTGATGTTCAATTCCTCTCTCTGTTGTCTGATCCACATTACTTCTGCCTTCTCCAGGCTCTTCTTCAGTCTATGCTTCTCGGACACCTCCTTCCACTTCGCCAGTGCTTATTGCATCTCCTGCTTGCTCTCCGCTACTGTCGCCAGGTCGTCTGCATGCGGTAGCTTCCTGAGATTATCTTTCATACTGACCAGTTCCATCACCATACTGAACATTAGTGGGCTAAGTATGCTTCCCTGTCTCAAACTGATGTTGATGCAGAACTCCTTTGACATTCCAGGTACAATGAAAACTCTTCCCTTTCATACATGTCTTCCATCGTCCTAACTTCTGCTTCAGGTACTCCCATCCATCTCAGCGTCAACATCACAATATCTCTCTGAGCCATGTCATGAGCCTTCTCAAGTTCCACAAATCCAAGTGCCACCCCCTCCTCCCTTTGCATCTACAACCTCTCTCTACCAACTGTCTCAGCATAAACATCCCATCCCGTCATCTCTCTTCCCTTTTTGAACCCTTGTTATTCTTCACCTCTTTTGTTCCATACTTTTCCATATCTTCCTATTCAGAATCCTCTTGAGGAGTCTCATCACATGATTTAGAAGTGATGTCTTGGTACATCTCTGGATCTTACACGTCTCCCTTCCTTTTAGATACTGGTACAATTAGACCAGTCAATCACTCCTCCAGAATCTTTCCTGCTACGCCAAATAAACAGCCTGTCATCCATGGTAAATGTAACGTGGTCCTGCCGTGCCGAAGCAGTATGCTTCGCAAATGGCTGAATTAAATGAAACTCCATTCAAGTGGAAACGCAGTTTCTTTCCTCAGGCGATCTGTATCCTGGCGATTTCTTAAAACGAGTTTTTTTTTAACCAATTTGTACCTCCCGCAGGGATTTTCCAAACACCCAATTGGTTTGCGCGCATGAGAAGGCAAGAACCAAGCGATATGTATTCTTTAAAAATAACAAAGATACACAGGAGGACACAAATGGAGAATCTCAGGATGAAAAGTAGACTGAAATAGATGAATAAAGAGACATAAATAAATACACACTTACCCAGTAATTCTTAATGTAGAAACAAGGCATATCATGCACTCATCCACTCGCGCACAAAGGGGAGAAACCAGGCAAGGTCATGAAGGATACAGATGGGCAGGCTCCAATTTGAGGGAGAGCACAGGTGAAGATTCCAGGGAGGCATGAGTCGGCTCTCCTGCCACAGCACCAAATGACGAGCTCACCGCACCTCAATGTCATAGAGCCTATGACTGGCACCCTCTTGAAAAAGTAAATTGTCTGTCTAGCCTTTTTAAAAATCTCCTCCACTGAGACCGCGCCCTTCGGATGCTCTTCAATTATGGTCCGGCACCGATCGATGAGACACCGATCGTCACATGTACGGATGGAATGTTGCCACTGGTGCTGCCCGAACCAATTACACAATATTTTGCAGCCCAACAATGGCGTCGTACCTTCAGGGTCCTCGTGATGGCCGGTGCCATGCCCGACTGCTTGTACTAAGAGGTGGAGGGGAGAAGAGGGGATAGTGGGGGGTTATCGCCCACAAACAAACTGCCGACACATCCAAATCAACCCTTCCCATTGCCTTGCCTGGTTTTAAGTGTACAAATTACACTTTCCTATGTCCACTATGCTGCCTCTCACGGCATACGTAAAAACACGACAACTTGATTCTTGCAGGTCCCTCGTTTCAGCAAATATTCTAAACTACACAGACCATGCTAACTTAACATACTAGCTAACCCTACCCCCTCCAATGTAATAATATATATTCAACAGCCTCTTTGTCCATCTTACTCAAATCTCTCCCACTGCAATTAGCATCTCTGCACATACCTCATCAATGTCTGGAACTCTCCCCTTCTTCATCATTTTAATGCTGTCTGCACTTATGCCTCCATAATTTTCACAACCTCTAGTTTCCCCTCTAAATAGGTCGGTAACTTTTTTGTTTCCTCCCTGGTTCAGCAACTCCTTGAAATAGCCTTCCTGTACCTTCAATGCTGCTCATCTCTCTGTCACTAACTTCCCATCCCCATCCTTAATTATTATCACCCCTTCCCGTATCATATTCTTACCATCCTCATGCCTTTCTCAAGCTATTTTATAGATCCTATTCTTCCCACCATCCTAATCTAGCTTTTGTATAAAGCCGCTTCCATATCGTTCCTTGCTTTATCCACAGCTCTTTGCTGCTTTCTTCTTATGTCCGTACAAGTGGAACAACCCTGCATCAGGTTGTTCTTCCCTATCCTTGATCTTCTCTATCCTCTTCCAAATCTCCTCCTCCTCATAGACTACCTGAGCTACCTCCTCCATCCACCACAAATCGTTTTTATTCATTGTCATTGTGCCTTTTCCCAATATTCTTCCACACAAATCTTCTGCAGCTCCTATAAATGCTTCTCTGTACTTCCACTCTTCATCTAGGCCCCTGGCTTCTTTGCTAAGTTCCTCATATTTCACCCTCATCCCACTCCTGTATTCTACGACGTAGTCTTCCACCACTTGATAGTCTTCCAGCCTACGTTCTTTGCTTCCCCTCTTTTCTGTATATGCACAAACAAACACCACAGACTTGTGTTAGAGTTGTGACATGCACCTTCATCCTTAATGTCCCACAACTGTTGCTTCCCTACTCTCAACAAATCCAATTCTGTTTTGTACTGTCCATTCCCGTATGTAATCTTGTGGCTCTCTCGCTTCTGAAGAAAATTAACCAGCTACAGCTGGACCATTCTTGGCACCAGATGTTGACCACATTTCTTATTCCCCATTCAAATCTACCACCAGACTCCTCTTCACACAGCTCTACGATTCTCAAATGTGCATTGAAGGCATCTGTGATGCACATCATTGGTTTCAGCTCAACCATTCCCATCAACCTCTCTGAGTGTGTACCTGAATTACTCTTTCTTTGCCTCAAACCTTCCCGTCTGTTTCCCGTACACTGACATGTATGGCTCTTAAATTGGAGAAGCACGTTAGGTCATACAGCTGTTGATTATTTATCTCGAATGTCATTAAAATAATGACCTCATAGAGGTAAAAATGAAGAAACTAAGTGTAATAAATTGGTTATCATTGGAGCAAAAAAGGGATTTGTGACAGAAAATACAACTGTTAAGGACTTTCTTTTTGAACTCAAATCTATGACAAAGTATGATGGAAGGAGATGTCGATTCGATGGACCGCAGGTTAACTAACACATAATATGGGAACAGACCTGGGCTCATTCATTGTTGGTACATGGTGTCCCTAAAGTATTGTAGTGATCTGTCTGTAGGCTCACTGTGCTTGAACAATTGAATTTCCATTTGTAAAGTACAGTTCAACAATTGCAGCATGTTCTTGATTCGTCCATCCATTCATGGCAAATCTCTAGGGTTTGAGCATCAATCTGGGGGAAAGAAAATCACATCGTTAGGCATTGGCATTGACAAAATATTCAAAATCATTCCGATACTTTTGGGACACCCTGTAATTTAGGGGCTGAAGACCGCACGGCTACCACACAACAGTGTAATCTGGTGTCAGGGAATATCTGAGAAGACCAAACCACTTGCTATCCAAGGTTTCAGGCAGGAGTTTGCAATTTGTTCAGGTTTGCAGCAATTGCTCAACTACTCTTTATCGAAGGGCATTGTGGGATCTCTCTTGTCTGTGGTCCAGTGTGATCACTAGACGGAACACTCAGCTTAAGGTAGAAACACCAATCTATAATCAGGTGAAAAATGAAACCCAGATGAGACAGCTTAAAGATATGTCGGTGCTCTACACCATCCTTTTGGATATAGGAAAATATATAGTAGGTACATTTGTGCAAATAAATGGGTGAAAAAGATGTGAGCTTTGTAGCGGTCTTGAATACATTTCTATTGGAGTCATTCAGATTTTATAATCATTGAGGATTGTTCCATTTGGGTCCTCAGTTTGAATCCATGGATATACTGATGAAAAGTAAAGTGTATGTAAGTACTGCATGTCATTGATCACATTGATCATGAAAGCACAGGGAGGAAAGCAGGGGTTTGAGGGTTCGTACACAGTACAGGAAGTTGATATCCCTTTAACCAATAATAGTATTCAGGGTGACAAACAGGAACTTGTTTTTGACATGGTGTAGCTCAAATTCTTAAGTTATAACATGTATATGTAACGACGTTGCTTACCGAAAGGTTCCTGGATGTTCCAAACTGCACAGTAAATACGTCAAAGGATGCTAACTGAATTGTCAACATTGAGTATGATAATAATAATAAAAAGTAAAATAACAATACTTGTTTGTATAACAGTAAAAGTCATGTTTCTCATGTGCATAAGATGTGTGATTGATTGCGTTCACATTTCAATGCTCAACAGTATGTTGCTGAAGATCTGTAAAGGCCCTATTAGAGTGTCTGCAATTATACTTTGTTGCAAAAGATTTAAAGGGCATGTGGCTTGAAATTTGTATTGTTTTTATGAATGTGTACCTTCTGAGATTAGGGCACCTTGGTCTGAAATGTTATTGAAATGTGCAAGTATTTTCTTAACTTTGTATATTTCCTACCGAAAGAGCTTGATTTGTTCCTTTGGCTGAATGCCATTTCATTTTTGTCTTTGTATCGTTAAAAAGATCTTATCCGTTAAGTTGGTTGTGTAAATGCATAGACGGAACGTGTAACAGAGACCGTTTATTCGCTTTATTTTGCTTTATCCGTTTGGAACTTGAACACTTCTGTTTGGTTTTCTGCCATATATTCAATGGCGACAAGTCTTTGTATGGAGAATTGGCTCACTGTTTAAATGTATCATAAATACGTCGTTTTGTCTCTCACTATTAAGTGTAGTTCTATTAAAGATGAGATATATATACACTGTGTTGTTTGTTTTGTTTTAGCTCATCTGAAACACAGTTCAGGTGAGGTATTAGCATCATGCGGTGTCTGTCCGTCCGTCCGTCCGCCAGTCAGTAAACACTCGGAACTTCTCCGAAACTACACACAAAATTCCGATGAAACTTGACCACAACCTTCATCACCAGTGATGTACGAAGGGTTTTTCACGGCATCAAAAAGATCAGGATCTGAAGGGAGTATGGGGGGTCAAAGTGGATCGAGGTTTGATCTCTGAAATAGGTATTTGCTTTCTTCTCCGAAACTATACACACAATTCTGATGAAACTTGACCACAACCTTCATCACCAGTGATGCTAAAACTAATAGTCCTATTTTCACCGAACTTTGTAGAACTTCTGAAGACAAAGGCCTCCTGATGCCTTGCAATCCCCATAAAAACTTGCATATTATGTAAGTCAATTTGAAGGTCAATACGTTTCGAGGGTCGCTCCTTTTGACTTCTCAAAAAGTATTCTCTCGATTTAGATGTAACTTAGTAGGAATCATCTCTGCCTCGTGCTTTCACAGGTTTGTTCACCCCATCGGCTAATTTATATACTTTGTGGGTCATCTACGCCTACCAGTGGTTCCCTGGTTCTACCAGGCAGTTGGCCTTTTTTTTTTTTTTTTTTTACTTTTACATCTTGAGCAGTTTACACCGAAAGAAGGCTACAAATCAAAGAAAAAGAATGAAAGATCTTGTGGTCTTCAATCATATATCTTATGAAGCCCGGTGTCCGCCCACATAACGGTTAAGGTGGTTGGCTTGAGATCTTAAGGTCTTGGGTTTGAGGCCTTGTTGTGCCATTGAATAACACTAGGTGGGTTGACTCAGCCCATTTGTCGTAAGTTCAGGACTCTCCTTCAATCAAGTTGTTTATTAAAGACGAGACCAAGCTCTCACAGAACAGACAGCCACATGACGAGCAGCAACCACCAAAGCCACGCCCCCTGACGTCACTACGCAGTACGTAGTACAAATCACAACATCTCCCTTTCATTGAAATTATTATGTTTGTATGCAACAAAACACTACTAAACTAAATCAAAATAATAAACACAATCAGACGCATGTTGAACCACACATAGATGGGATCTGGGGTTACTGTTATAACTCTTAACCAAAATGTAATTACTGCTCAGTATGATTAGCTAAAACACAGAATCATTCAAACACAGAAAACACAGAATCATTCCAATGTCCGCCATTTCAATCAACGGATTGTCTGTGCACCAACATTACATGAGCTGACTTCTGATGGTCGTTATTCACCATCACAATATCTATTGGTTTTGGAATCACGCGGCCTGATCTGGTCGAGTACGGAGAGTTGTCCGGCCTTGTTGTCTCCGCCTAGTTGTCTCGGCCTTGTTGTCTCGGCCTAGTTGGCTCAGCTGAGTTGGCTCGGCCTTGTTCTCTCAGCACTATTGTCACCCTTGGAGCTGGAGCAACCATTAGTGTCCATTGCTGAAGCGTCGTTGTTGAAATGTACACGTCGAGCAGTTGGTAGACTTTGATGTGTTGGTTGGGTCGGTTCGTCCTTCCAATTGGCGCCACAATCGGGTGAATGAAGTTCACGCAAGTGTGCCCTGGTTCTTCGAAGACGCGTCCCGTTCGGCGTCTGTACTATATAAGAGCGGGGTTCATTACAGCGAGCCACAACTTTCCCGGGGTACCACTGGTGCGTGTCCTTGTTCAAAATCCGAACCCGATGTCCAATAGCCAATTCAGGTAATTCCGGCCCAGCCGTTCTGTTGTATTGCTTCACCATCCGGTCTCCACGTTCCTTCAATCGTTCCTGAATTTCCTGATGCTGTTGCTGTGCAGGAACCAACAGACGGCTTGGTAGGTTGGTGCGAATAGGCTGGTTGAACAGCACTTTGCTTGGATTTGGGAGGTGGGAATCTACAGGTGTGCCCTCAGGTGTTGCAGTGCAATATCTATGACATTCCCTGATCTAATACACTTTTTGATCATGTTCTTCACTGTTTGAACTTGTCTCTCAACCAATCCATTACTGCGTGAATACCTCGGCGATGTTGTCGTGTGTTTTACATTCCATTTGGTACACATATCATGGTACGGCTTACCCACATATTGAGGGCCATTGTCCGATATGATCTCCAGAGGTGGGCCGAACATACTGAAACATTCA
This sequence comes from Myxine glutinosa, assembly GCF_964187855.1. NCBI lineage: Eukaryota > Metazoa > Chordata > Myxini > Myxiniformes > Myxinidae > Myxine > Myxine glutinosa. Next base: position 151,327,486 of record NC_136261.1, on the reverse strand, counting down.
GATGTGACCTTGGCTACTGCACTGCTCGTCGTGTATTCCATTCTCTTCACAACTGGATACTTGGTGTAATAATCCATCACCAAGTGGTAGGTCTGCCCGTGTAGCTCACACATATCACTGGCTACCTTTGTCCATGGCACCGCTTGTATATCATGAGCTATCATGGCCTCACGCTTTTGTTCTGGTTGGTTCTCTTGACATGCCTTACATGTTCTGACAACTCTATCAATGTCCAGATATATGCTTGGTGTTCTGTTGTATTGCTTCACCATCCGGTCTCCACGTTCCTTCAATCGTTCCTGATATTTTGTGGGTCATCACATTCACACATTCGCGTGCTAGACGTTTTGTCTTTTCGATCCCCATGTGCGCCTCATGGAGCTGGTTGAGGATATCCTTAGGTAGCTACTCTGGAATTAGTACCTGTCGACCTTTGAATAGAACCCCGTCACAAATACCAATTTCATCACGGTATGGCCAGTACGGACATAGGTGCACAGGCAGCTCTGCAATCCTAGTAGGCCAACCTCGATGAACAACCTGCTGCAATGCTCGAAAGGTTCTATCAGCCTTAACACACTCTCTGAGTTGGTTCTGTTTCTTTGAGCTGAAATCAATGAGGTCAAAGCGATGATGATCATCCACATCATCAAGCTCAATACCATCTACACGTGTGTCCAACTGCAGTTCCTGATTGTTCTCTGGGTTCGGTAGCATCGACAGTGTGTCTGATAGCATCATCTCATGGCCAGCCTTGTACTCCAGATCATTTGTGTTTCTCTTTAATTGCATGTGTTAGGGTTGTTTTAATTGCTGTGTTTTGCATTGCTGTGCTGTGTTTTAATTGCATTGCTGTGTTTTAATAACTTAAAAACAAATTGCATGCAAATTATTAAAAGACTCTTACGTCAACAACTTGACTTTTTGCATTGCTAATTGCATTGCTGTGTTTTAATAATTTAAAAACAAATTGCATGCAAATTATTAAAAGACTCTACGTCAACAACTTGACTTTTTTTTGATGAGATATCAACAGCAGCTTATTTTTAAATTGAGACTTTTGTATTGTTCCTGAAAATGTCACTCATTATTGCCAATGTGTCCATCAAAAGACTGGTGTGCATTTTGAAGAACAATTATTTTTGAATGACAACGATGGAGAAGGGAAGAAAAAACAAAACAGAGGAGTCCGCTTATTGAAATAATTTGTCATTGTTTGGCGAACTTCTTCCTCAAAAACACATTTGCAGCACAACATTTTATTTTGAGTTAAAGAAACAGAATGTGACTGCTGTGGATGTAATTCTGTATCTCTGGTGTATCATCTTTTCTCGTTTTTGTTCATCAGGAAAACATTTTTCAAAACACATATTTGTTTGGATAAAGGTGGGAATTTTCAGAAACTCATCTCCCATCCAGGGAACATAAAAATAGAATTTGACAGCTGTGGAGATGAAAGTAATATGAACATTAAACTCCAAATCTTGCAATGGAAATGATTTCAATGAAATGAATACACATTAGAATGCACTTTCAGCAACTGAAAGGGAAGAAAAGTATCATGAGGAAAGCGAAACAAAGAAACCAGCAAAAAGGCAAAAATAAACAATAAAAAGAAAGGAAAGTACACACTGATTGCTTCATGAAAAGCTTGTAGAACTTTTCTTTTTGTAATGAGGGGATATAGCTCAGTGGTAGAGCATTTGACTGCAGTTCAAAATGTCCTCAGTTCGAATCTGAGTGTCCCCTTCATTCTCAACTTTTTTACAACAATATTTTCATGAAATTCAACAAATTCAAAGGAGTATTTGTGAAATCTTTGATGAATGTTGATGTTGGCTTCATTTAACACCTTTTCAAAATAAATAATGGAAGAATATGCAGAATATGAATTGCAATGTAGCTTTGTATTTGCAAATAATTTAAAAACAAATTGTATGCAAATTATTAAAAGACTCTTACGTCGACAACTTGACTTTTTTTTTGCTGAGATATCAACAGCAGCTTATTTTTAAATCGAGACTTTTGTATTCTTCATGAAAATGTCACTCTTTATTGCCAATGTGTCCATCAAAAGACTGGTGTGCATTTTGAAGAACAATTATTTTTGAATGACAACGATGGAGAAGGGAAGAAAAAACAAACAGAGGAGTCCGCTTATTGAAATAATTTGTCATTGTTTGGCGAACTTCTTCCTGAAAAACACATTTGCAGCACAACATTTTATTTTGAGTTAAAGAAACAGAATGTGACTGCTGTGGATGTAATTCTGTATCTCTGGTGTGTAATCGTTTCTCGTTTTTTTTCATCAGGAAAACATTTTCCAAAACACATATTTGTTTGGATAAATGTGGGAATTTTCAGAAACTCATCTCCCATGAAGGGAACATAAAAATAGAATTTGACAGCTGTGGAGATAAAAGTAATATGAACATTAAACTCCAAATCTTGCAATGGAAATGATTTCAATGAAATGAATAAACATTAGAATGCACTTTCAGCAACTGAAAGGGAAGAAAAGTATCATGAGGAAAGCGAAACAAAGAAACCAGCAAAAAGGCAAAAATAAACACGAAAAAGAAAGGAAAGTACACACTGATTGCTTCATGAAAAGCTTGTAGAACGTTAATTTTTATCTAGAAGGGGATATAGCTCAGTGGTAGAGCATTTGACTGCAGCTCAACATGTCCTCAGTTGAAATCTGAGTGTCCCCATCATTCTCAACTTTTTGATAATAATATTTTCATGAAATTCAACAAATTCAAAGGAGTGTTTGTGAAATCTGTGATGAATGTTGATGTTGGCTTCATTTAACACCTTTTCAAAATAAATAATGAAAGAATATGCAGAATTGGAATTGCAATGTAGCTTTGTATTTGCAAATGATTTGAAAACAAATTGTATGCAAATGATTAAAAGATTCTTACGTCGACAACTTGACTTTTTTTTTGCTGAGATATCAACAGCAGCTTATTTTTAAATCGAGACTTTTGTATTATTTATGAAAATGTCTCATTATTGCCAATGTGTCCATGAAAAAGACTTGTGTGCATTTTGAAGAACAATTATTTTTGAATGACAACAATGGAGAAGGGAAGAAAAAACAAACAGAGGAGTCCGCTTATTGAAATAATTTGTTATTGTTTGGCGAACTTCTTCCTCAAAAACACATTTGCAGAACGACGTTTTATTTTCAGTTAAAGAAACAGAATGTGACTGCTGTGGATGTAATTCGAAATCTCTGGTGTATCATCTTTTCTCGTTGTTTTTCATCAGGAAAACATTTTCAAAAACACATATTTGTTTGGATAAAGGAAGGAATTTTCAGAAACTCATCTCCCATGAAGGGAATATAAAAATAGAATATGACAGCTGTGGAGATAAAAGTAATATGAACATTAAACTCCAAATCTTGCAATGGAAATGATTTCAATGAAATGCACAAACATGAGAATGCACTTTCAGCAACTGAAAGGGAAGAAAAGTATCATGAGGAAAGCGAAAGAAAGATACCAGCCAAAAGGCAAAAATAAACAATAAAAAGAAAGGTAAGTACACACTGATTGCTTCATGAAAAGCTTGTAGAACTTTTTTTTTTATAAAGAGGGGATATAGCTCAGTGGTGGAGCATTTGACTGGAGTTCAAAATGTCCTCAGTTCGAATATGAGTGTCCACTTCATTCTCAACTTTTCGATAGCAATATTTTCATGAAATGCAACAAATTCAAAGGAGAATTTGTGAAATCTGTGATGAATGTTGATGTTGGCTTCATTTAACACCTTTTCAAATTAAATAATGAAAGAATATGCAGAATTGGAATTGCAATGCAGCTTTGTATTTGCAAATAATTTAAAAACAAATTGCATGCAAATTATTAAAACACTCTTACGTCGACAACTTGACTTTTTTTTTGCTGAGATGTCAACATCAGCTTATTTTTAAATCGAGACTTTTGTATTCTTTATGAAAATGTCACTCATTATTGCCAATGTGTCCATCAAAAGACTGGTGTGCATTTTGAAGAACAATTATTTTTGAATGACAACGATGGAGAAGGGAAGAAAAAACAAAACAGAGGAGTCCACTTTTTGAAATAATTTGTCATTGTTTGGCGAACTTCCTCAAAAACACATTTGCAGCACAACATTTTATTTTGAGTTAAAGAAACAGAATGTGACTGCTGTGGATGTAATTTTGTATCTCTGGTGTATCATCTTTTCTCGGTTTTTTTCATCAGGAAAACATTTTCCAAAACAGATATTTGTTTGGATAAAGGTGGGAATTTTCAGAAACTCATCTCCCGTGAAGTTAACATAAAAATAGAATTTGACAGCTGTGGAGATAAAAGTAATATGAACATTAAACTCGAAATCTTGCAATGGAAATGATTTCAATGAAATGAATACACATTAGAATGCACTTTCAGCAACTGAAAGGGAAGAAAAGTATCATGAGGAAAGCGAAACAAAGAAACCAGCAAAAAGGCAAAAATAAACACGAAAAAGAAAGGAAAGTACACACTGATTGCTTCATGAAAAGCTTGTAGAACGTTAATTTTTATCTAGAAGGGGATATAGCTCAGTGGTAGAGCATTTGACTGCAGCTCAACATGTCCTCAGTTGAAATCTGAGTGTCCCCATCATTCTCAACTTTTTGATAATAATATTTTAATGCAATTCAACAATTTCAAAGGAGTGTTTGTGAAATCTGTGATGAATGTTGATGTTGGCTTCATTTAACACCTTTTCAAAATAAATAATGAAAGAATATGCAGAATTGGAATTGCAATGTAGCTTTGTATTTGCAAATGATTTGAAAACAAATTGTATGCAAATGATTAAAAGATTCTTACGTCGACAACTTGACTTTTTTTTGCTGAGATATCAACAGCAGCTTATTTTTAAATGGAGACTTTTGTATTCTTCATGAAAATGTCACTCATTATTGCCAATGTGTCCATCAAAAGACTGGTGTGCATTTTGAAGAGCAATTATTTTTGAATGACAACGATGGAGAAGGGAAGAAAAAACAAACAGAGGAGTCCGCTTGTTGAAATAATTTGTTATTGTTTGGCGGACTTCTTCCTCAAAAACACATTTGCAGCACAACATTTTATTTTCAGTTAAAGAAACAGAATGTGACTGCTGTGGATGTAATTCTATATCTCTGGTGTGTAATCTTTTCTCGTTTTTGTTCATCAGGAAAACATTTTCCAAAACACATATTTGTTTGGATAAAGGTGGGAATTTTCAGAAACTCATCTCTGATGAAGGGAACATAAAAATAGTATTTGACAGCTGTGGAAATAAAAGTAATATGGACATTAAACTCCACATCTTGCAATGGAAAAGATTTCAATGAAATGCATAAACTTTAGAATGCACTTTCAGCAACTGAAAGGGATGAAAAGTATCATGAGGAAAGCGAAACAAAGAAACCAGCAAAAAGGCAAAAATAAACAATAAAAAGAATGGAAAGTACACACTGATTGCTTCATGAAAAGCTTGTAGAACTTTGTTGTATCAAGAGGGGATACAGCTCAGTGGTAGAGCATTTGATCACAGTTCAAAATGTCGTCAGTTCAAATCTGAGTGTCCCCATCATTCTCAACTTTTTGATAATAATATTTTCATGAAATTCAACAAATTCAAAGGAGTGTTTGTGAAATCTGTGATGAATGTTGATGTTGGCTTCATTTAACACCTTTTCAAAATAAATAATGAAAGAATATGCAGAATTGGATTTTGCAATGTAGCTTTGTATTTGCAAATGATTTGAAAACAAATTGTATGCAAATGATTAAAAGATTCTTACGTCGACAACTTGACTTTTTTTTTGCTGAGATATCAACAGCAGCTTATTTTTAAATCGAGACTTTTGTATTATTTATGAAAATGTCACTCATTATTGCCAATGTGTCCATTAAAAAGACTAGTGTGCATTTTGAAGAACAATTATTTTTGAATGACAACGATGGAGAAGGGAAGAAAAAACAAACAGAGGAGTCCGCTTATTGAAATAATTTGTTATTGTTTGGCGAACTTCTTCCTCAAAAACACATTTTCAGAACAACGTTTTATTTTCAGTTAAAGAAACAGAATGTGACGGCTGTGGATGTAATTCTATATCTCTGGTGTATCATCTTTTCTCGTTGTTTTTCATCAGGAAAACATTTTCCAAAACACATATTTGTTTGGATAAAGGAAGGAATTTTCAGAAACTCATCTCCCGTGAAGGGAACAAAAAAATAGAATTTGACAGCTGTGTCGATAAAAGTAATATGAACATTAAACTCCAGATCTTGCAATGGAAATGATTTCAATGAAATGCACAAACATGAGAATGCACTTTCAGCAACTGAAAGGGAAGAAAAGTATCATGAGGAAAGTGAAAGAAAGAAACCAGCCAAAAGGCAAAAATAAACAATAAAAAGAAAGGAAAGTACACACTGATTGCTTCATGAAAAGCTTGTAGAACTTTTTTTTATTATAATGAGGGGATATAGCTTAGTGGTAGAGTATTTGACTGCAGTTCAAAATGTCCTCAGTTCGAATCTGAGTGTCCACTTCATTCTCAACTTTTCGATAGCAATATTTTCATGAAATTCAACAAATTCAAAGGAGTATTTGTGAAATCTGTGATGAATGTTGATGTTGGCTTCATTTAACACCTTTTCAAAATAAATAATGAAAGAATATGCAGAATATGAATTGCAATGTAGCTTTGTATTTGCAAATAATTTAAAAACAAATTGTATGCAAATTATTAAAAGACTCTTACGTCGACAACTTGACTTTTTTTTCCTGAGATATCAACAGCAGCTTATTTTTAAATCGAGACTTTTGTATTCTTCATGAAAATGTCACTCTTTATTGCCAATGTGTCCATCAAAAGACTGGTGTGCATTTTGAAGAACAATTATTTTTGAATGACAACGATGGAGAAGGGAAGAAAAAACAAACAGAGGAGTCCGCTTATTGAAATAATTTGTCATTGTTTGGCGAACTTCTTCCTCAAAAACACATTTGCAGCACAACATTTTATTTTGAGTTAAAGAAACAGAATGTGACTGCTGTGGATGTAATTCTGTATCTCTGGTGTATCATCTTTCCTCGTTTTTGTTCATCAGGAAAACATGTTTCCAAAACACATATTTGTTTTGATAAAGGAAGGAATTTTCAGAAACTCATCTCCCATCCAGGGAACATAAAAATAGAATTTGACAGCTGTGGAGATAAAAGTAATATGAACATTAAACTCGAAATCTTGCAATGGAAATGATTTCAATGAAATGAATAAACATTAGAATGCACTTTCAGCAACTGAAAGGGAAGAAAAGTATCATGAGGAAAGCGAAACAAAGAAACCAGCAAAAAGGCAAAAATAAACACGAAAAAGAAAGGAAAGTACACACTGATTGCTTCATGAAAAGCTTGTAGAACGTTAATTTTTATCTAGAAGGGGATATAGCTCAGTGGTAGAGCATTTGACTGCAGCTCAACATGTCCTCAGTTGAAATCTGAGTGTCCCCATCATTCTCAACTTTTTGATAATAATATTTTAATGCAATTCAACAATTTCAAAGGAGTGTTTGTGAAATCTGTGATGAATGTTGATGTTGGCTTCATTTAACACCTTTTCAAAATAAATAATGAAAGAATATGCAGAATTGGAATTGCAATGTAGCTTTGTATTTGCAAATGATTTGAAAACAAATTGTATGCAAATGATTAAAAGATTCTTACGTCGACAACTTGACTTTTTTTTTGCTGAGATATCAACAGCAGCTTATTTTTAAATCGAGACTTTTGTATTATTTATGAAAATGTCACTCATTATTGCCAATGTGTCCATTAAAAAGACTTGTGTGCATTTTGAAGAACAATTATTTTTGAATGACAACGATGGAGAAGGGAAGAAAAAACAAACAGAGGAGTCCGCTTATTGAAATAATTTGTTATTGTTTGGTGAACTTCTTCCTCAAAAACACATTTGCAGAACAACGTTTTATTTTCAGTTAAAGAAACAGAATGTGACTGCTGTGTATGTAATTCGAAATCTCTGGTGTATCATCTTTTCTCGTTGTTTTTAATCAGGAAAACATTTTCAAAAACACATATTTGTTTGGATAAAGGAAGGAATTTTCAGAAACTCATCTCCCGTGAAGGGAACATAAAAATAGAATATGACAGCTGTGGAGATAAAAGTAATATGAACATTAAACTCCAAATCTTGCAATGGAAATGATTTCAATGAAATGCACAAACATGAGAATGCACTTTCAGCAACTGAAAGGGAAGAAAAGTATCGTGAGGAAAGCGAAACAAAGAAACCAGCCAAAAGGCTAAAATAAACAATAAAAAGAAAGGTAAGTACACACTGATTGCTTCATGAAAAGCTTGTAGAACTTTTTTTTTTATAATGAGGGGATATAGCTCAGTGGTGGAGCATTTGACTGGAGTTCATAAATGTCCTCAGTTCGAATATGAGTGTCCACTTCATTCTCAACTTTTCGATAGCAATATTTTCATGAAATGCAACAAATTCAAAGGAGAATTTGTGAAATCTGTGATGAATGTTGATGTTGGCTTCATTTAACACCTTTTCAAATTAAATAATGAAAGAATATGCAGAATTGGAATTGCAATGCAGCTTTGTATTTGCAAATAATTTAAAAACAAATTGCATGCAAATTATTAAAAGACTTACGTCGACAAGTTGACTTTTTTTTGATGAGATATCAACAGCAGCTTATTTTTAAATCGAGACTTTTGTATTGTTCCTGAAAATGTCACTCATTATTGCCAATGTGTCCATCAGAAGACTGGTGTGCATTTTGAAGAACAATTATTTTTGAATGACAACGATGGAGAAGGGAAGAACAAACAAACAGAGGAGTCCGCTTATTGAAATAATTTGTCATTGTTTGGCGAACTTCTTCCTCAAAAACACATTTGCAGCACAACATTTTATTTTGAGTTAAAGAAACAGAATGTGACTGCTGTGGATGTAATTCTGTATCTCTGGTGTATCATCTTTCCTCGTTTTTGTTCATCAGGAAAACATGTTTCCAAAACACATATTTGTTTTGATAAAGGAAGGAATTTTCAGAAACTCATCTCCCATCCAGGGAACATAAAAATAGAATTTGACAGCTGTGGAGATAAAAGTAATATGAACATTAAACTCGAAATCTTGCAATGGAAATGATTTCAATGAAATGAATAAACATTAGAATGCACTTTCAGCAACTGAAAGGGAAGAAAAGTATCATGAGGAAAGCGAAACAAAGAAACCAGCAAAAAGGCAAAAATAAACACGAAAAAGAAAGGAAAGTACACACTGATTGCTTCATGAAAAGCTTGTAGAACGTTAATTTTTATCTAGAAGGGGATATAGCTCAGTGGTAGAGCATTTGACTGCAGCTCAACATGTCCTCAGTTGAAATCTGAGTGTCCCCATCATTCTCAACTTTTTGATAATAATATTTTAATGCAATTCAACAATTTCAAATGAGTGTTTGTGAAATCTGTGATGAATGTTGATGTTGGCTTCATTTAACACCTTTTCAAAATAAATAATGAAAGAATATGCAGAATTGGAATTGCAATGTAGCTTTGTATTTGCAAATGATTTGAAAACAAATTGTATGCAAATGATTAAAAGATTCTTACGTCGACAACTTGACTTTTTTTTTGCTGAGATATCAACAGCAGCTTATTTTTAAATCGAGACTTTTGTATTATTTATGAAAATGTCACTCATTATTGCCAATGTGTCCATTAAAAAGACTTGTGTGCATTTTGAAGAACAATTATTTTTGAATGACAACGATGGAGAAGGGAAGAAAAAACAAACAGAGGAGTCCGCTTGTTGAAATAATTTGTTATTGTTTGGCGGACTTCTTCCTCAAAAACACATTTGCAGCACAACATTTTATTTTCAGTTAAAGAAACAGAATGTGACTGCTGTGGATGTAATTCTATATCTCTGGTGTGTAATCTTTTCTCGTTTTTGTTCATCAGGAAAACATTTTCCAAAACACATATTTGTTTGGATAAAGGTGGGAATTTTCAGAAACTCATCTCCCGTGAAGGGAACAAAAAAATAGAATATGACAGCTGTGGAGATAAAAGTAATATGAACATTAAACTCCAAATCTTGCAATGGAAATGATTTCAATGAAATGCACAAACATGAGAATGCACTTTCAGCAACTGAAAGGGAAGAAAAGTATCGTGAGGAAAGCGAAACAAAGAAACCAGCCAAAAGGCTAAAATAAACAATAAAAAGAAAGGTAAGTACACACTGATTGCTTCATGAAAAGCTTGTAGAACTTTTTTTTTTATAATGAGGGGATATAGCTCAGTGGTGGAGCATTTGACTGGAGTTCATAAATGTCCTCAGTTCGAATATGAGTGTCCACTTCATTCTCAACTTTTCGATAGCAATATTTTCATGAAATGCAACAAATTCAAAGGAGAATTTGTGAAATCTGTGATGAATGTTGATGTTGGCTTCATTTAACACCTTTTCAAATTAAATAATGAAAGAATATGCAGAATTGGAATTGCAATGCAGCTTTGTATTTGCAAATAATTTAAAAACAAATTGCATGCAAATTATTAAAAGACTTACGTCGACAAGTTGACTTTTTTTTGATGAGATATCAACAGCAGCTTATTTTTAAATCGAGACTTTTGTATTGTTCCTGAAAATGTCACTCATTATTGCCAATGTGTCCATCAGAAGACTGGTGTGCATTTTGAAGAACAATTATTTTTGAATGACAACGATGGAGAAGGGAAGAAAAAACAAACAGAGGAGTCCGCTTATTGAAATAATTTGTCATTGTTTGGCGAACTTCTTCCTCAAAAACACATTTGCAGCACAACATTTTATTTTGAGTTAAAGAAACAGAATGTGACTGCTGTGGATGTAATTCTGTATCTCTGGTGTATCATCTTTCCTCGTTTTTGTTCATCAGGAAAACATGTTTCCAAAACACATATTTGTTTTGATAAAGGAAGGAATTTTCAGAAACTCATCTCCCATCCAGGGAACATAAAAATAGAATTTGACAGCTGTGGAGATAAAAGTAATATGAACATTAAACTCGAAATCTTGCAATGGAAATGATTTCAATGAAATGAATAAACATTAGAATGCACTTTCAGCAACTGAAAGGGAAGAAAAGTATCATGAGGAAAGCGAAACAAAGAAACCAGCAAAAAGGCAAAAATAAACACGAAAAAGAAAGGAAAGTACACACTGATTGCTTCATGAAAAGCTTGTAGAACGTTAATTTTTATCTAGAAGGGGATATAGCTCAGTGGTAGAGCATTTGACTGCAGCTCAACATGTCCTCAGTTGAAATCTGAGTGTCCCCATCATTCTCAACTTTTTGATAATAATATTTTAATGCAATTCAACAATTTCAAATGAGTGTTTGTGAAATCTGTGATGAATGTTGATGTTGGCTTCATTTAACACCTTTTCAAAATAAATAATGAAAGAATATGCAGAATTGGAATTGCAATGTAGCTTTGTATTTGCAAATGATTTGAAAACAAATTGTATGCAAATGATTAAAAGATTCTTACGTCGACAACTTGACTTTTTTTTTGCTGAGATATCAACAGCAGCTTATTTTTAAATCGAGACTTTTGTATTATTTATGAAAATGTCACTCATTATTGCCAATGTGTCCATTAAAAAGACTTGTGTGCATTTTGAAGAACAATTATTTTTGAATGACAACGATGGAGAAGGGAAGAAAAAACAAACAGAGGAGTCCGCTTGTTGAAATAATTTGTTATTGTTTGGCGGACTTCTTCCTCAAAAACACATTTGCAGCACAACATTTTATTTTCAGTTAAAGTAACAGAATGTGACTGCTGTGGATGTAATTCTATATCTCTGGTGTGTAATCTTTTCTCGTTTTTGTTCATCAGGAAAACATTTTCCAAAACACATATTTGTTTGGATAAAGGTGGGAATTTTCAGAAACTCATCTCTGATGAAGGGAACATAAAAATAGTATTTGACAGCTGTGGAAATAAAAGTAATATGGACATTAAACTCCACATCTTGCAATGGAAAAGATTTCAATGAAATGCATAAACTTTAGAATGCACTTTCAGCAACTGAAAGGGATGAAAAGTATCATGAGGAAAGCGAAACAAAGAAACCAGCAAAAAGGCAAAAATAAACAATAAAAAGAATGGAAAGTACACACTGATTGCTTCATGAAAAGCTTGTAGAACTTTGTTGTATCAAGAGGGGATACAGCTCAGTGGTAGAGCATTTGATCACAGTTCAAAATGTCGTCAGTTCAAATCTGAGTGTCCCCATCATTCTCAACTTTTTGATAATAATATTTTCATGAAATTCAACAAATTCAAAGGAGTGTTTGTGAAATCTGTGATGAATGTTGATGTTGGCTTCATTTAACACCTTTTCAAAATAAATAATGAAAGAATATGCAGAATTGGATTTTGCAATGTAGCTTTGTATTTGCAAATGATTTGAAAACAAATTGTATGCAAATGATTAAAAGATTCTTACGTCGACAACTTGACTTTTTTTTTGCTGAGATATCAACAGCAGCTTATTTTTAAATCGAGACTTTTGTATTATTTATGAAAATGTCACTCATTATTGCCAATGTGTCCATTAAAAAGACTAGTGTGCATTTTGAAGAACAATTATTTTTGAATGACAACGATGGAGAAGGGAAGAAAAAACAAACAGAGGAGTCCGCTTATTGAAATAATTTGTTATTGTTTGGCGAACTTCTTCCTCAAAAACACATTTTCAGAACAACGTTTTATTTTCAGTTAAAGAAACAGAATGTGACGGCTGTGGATGTAATTCTATATCTCTGGTGTATCATCTTTTCTCGTTGTTTTTCATCAGGAAAACATTTTCCAAAACACATATTTGTTTGGATAAAGGAAGGAATTTTCAGAAACTCATCTCCCGTGAAGGGAACAAAAAAATAGAATTTGACAGCTGTGTCGATAAAAGTAATATGAACATTAAACTCCAGATCTTGCAATGGAAATGATTTCAATGAAATGCACAAACATGAGAATGCACTTTCAGCAACTGAAAGGGAAGAAAAGTATCATGAGGAAAGTGAAAGAAAGAAACCAGCCAAAAGGCAAAAATAAACAATAAAAAGAAAGGAAAGTACACACTGATTGCTTCATGAAAAGCTTGTAGAACTTTTTTTTATTATAATGAGGGGATATAGCTTAGTGGTAGAGTATTTGACTGCAGTTCAAAATGTCCTCAGTTCGAATCTGAGTGTCTCACTTCATTCTCAACTTTTCAATAGCAATATTTTCATGAAATTCAACAAATTCAAAGGAGTATTTGTGAAATCTGTGATGAATGTTGATGTTGGCTTCATTTAACACCTTTTCAAATTAAATAATGAAAGAATATGCAGAATTGGAATTGCAATGCAGCTTTGTATTTGCAAATAATTTAAAAACAAATTGCATGCAAATTATTAAAAGACTCTTACGTCGACAAGTTGACTTTTTTTTGATGAGATATCAACAGCAGCTTATTTTTAAATCGAGACTTTTGTATTGTTCCTGAAAATGTCACTCATTATTGCCAATGTGTCCATCAGAAGACTGGTGTGCATTTTGAAGAACAATTATTTTTGAATGACAACGATGGAGAAGGGAAGAAAAAACAAACAGAGGAGTCCGCTTATTGAAATAATTTGTCATTGTTTGGCGAACTTCTTCCTCAAAAACACATTTGCAGCACAACATTTTATTTTGAGTTAAAGAAACAGAATGTGACTGCTGTGGATGTAATTCTGTATCTCTGGTGTATCATCTTTCCTCGTTTTTGTTCATCAGGAAAACATGTTTCCAAAACACATATTTGTTTTGATAAAGGAAGGAATTTTCAGAAACTCATCTCCCATCCAGGGAACATAAAAATAGAATTTGACAGCTGTGGAGATAAAAGTAATATGAACATTAAACTCGAAATCTTGCAATGGAAATGATTTCAATGAAATGAATAAACATTAGAATGCACTTTCAGCAACTGAAAGGGAAGAAAAGTATCATGAGGAAAGCGAAACAAAGAAACCAGCAAAAAGGCAAAAATAAACACGAAAAAGAAAGGAAAGTACACACTGATTGCTTCATGAAAAGCTTGTAGAACGTTAATTTTTATCTAGAAGGGGATATAGCTCAGTGGTAGAGCATTTGACTGCAGCTCAACATGTCCTCAGTTGAAATCTGAGTGTCCCCATCATTCTCAACTTTTTGATAATAATATTTTAATGCAATTCAACAATTTCAAATGAGTGTTTGTGAAATCTGTGATGAATGTTGATGTTGGCTTCATTTAACACCTTTTCAAAATAAATAATGAAAGAATATGCAGAATTGGAATTGCAATGTAGCTTTGTATTTGCAAATGATTTGAAAACAAATTGTATGCAAATGATTAAAAGATTCTTACGTCGACAACTTGACTTTTTTTTTGCTGAGATATCAACAGCAGCTTATTTTTAAATCGAGACTTTTGTATTATTTATGAAAATGTCACTCATTATTGCCAATGTGTCCATTAAAAAGACTTGTGTGCATTTTGAAGAACAATTATTTTTGAATGACAACGATGGAGAAGGGAAGAAAAAACAAACAGAGGAGTCCGCTTGTTGAAATAATTTGTTATTGTTTGGCGGACTTCTTCCTCAAAAACACATTTGCAGCACAACATTTTATTTTCAGTTAAAGAAACAGAATGTGACTGCTGTGGATGTAATTCTATATCTCTGGTGTGTAATCTTTTCTCGTTTTTGTTCATCAGGAAAACATTTTCCAAAACACATATTTGTTTGGATAAAGGTGGGAATTTTCAGAAACTCATCTCTGATGAAGGGAACATAAAAATAGTATTTGACAGCTGTGGAAATAAAAGTAATATGGACATTAAACTCCACATCTTGCAATGGAAAAGATTTCAATGAAATGCATAAACTTTAGAATGCACTTTCAGCAACTGAAAGGGATGAAAAGTATCATGAGGAAAGCGAAACAAAGAAACCAGCAAAAAGGCAAAAATAAACAATAAAAAGAATGGAAAGTACACACTGATTGCTTCATGAAAAGCTTGTAGAACTTTGTTGTATCAAGAGGGGATACAGCTCAGTGGTAGAGCATTTGATCACAGTTCAAAATGTCGTCAGTTCAAATCTGAGTGTCCCCATCATTCTCAACTTTTTGATAATAATATTTTCATGAAATTCAACAAATTCAAAGGAGTGTTTGTGAAATCTGTGATGAATGTTGATGTTGGCTTCATTTAACACCTTTTCAAAATAAATAATGAAAGAATATGCAGAATTGGATTTTGCAATGTAGCTTTGTATTTGCAAATGATTTGAAAACAAATTGTATGCAAATGATTAAAAGATTCTTACGTCGACAACTTGACTTTTTTTTTGCTGAGATATCAACAGCAGCTTATTTTTAAATCGAGACTTTTGTATTATTTATGAAAATGTCACTCATTATTGCCAATGTGTCCATTAAAAAGACTAGTGTGCATTTTGAAGAACAATTATTTTTGAATGACAACGATGGAGAAGGGAAGAAAAAACAAACAGAGGAGTCCGCTTATTGAAATAATTTGTTATTGTTTGGCGAACTTCTTCCTCAAAAACACATTTTCAGAACAACGTTTTATTTTCAGTTAAAGAAACAGAATGTGACGGCTGTGGATGTAATTCTATATCTCTGGTGTATCATCTTTTCTCGTTGTTTTTCATCAGGAAAACATTTTCCAAAACACATATTTGTTTGGATAAAGGAAGGAATTTTCAGAAACTCATCTCCCGTGAAGGGAACAAAAAAATAGAATTTGACAGCTGTGTCGATAAAAGTAATATGAACATTAAACTCCAGATCTTGCAATGGAAATGATTTCAATGAAATGCACAAACATGAGAATGCACTTTCAGCAACTGAAAGGGAAGAAAAGTATCATGAGGAAAGTGAAAGAAAGAAACCAGCCAAAAGGCAAAAATAAACAATAAAAAGAAAGGAAAGTACACACTGATTGCTTCATGAAAAGCTTGTAGAACTTTTTTTTATTATAATGAGGGGATATAGCTTAGTGGTAGAGTATTTGACTGCAGTTCAAAATGTCCTCAGTTCGAATCTGAGTGTCTCACTTCATTCTCAACTTTTCAATAGCAATATTTTCATGAAATTCAACAAATTCAAAGGAGTATTTGTGAAATCTGTGATGAATGTTGATGTTGGCTTCATTTAACACCTTTTCAAAATAAATAATGAAAGAATATGCAGAATATGAATTGCAATGTAGCTTTGTATTTGCAAATAATTTAAAAACAAATTGTATGCAAATTATTAAAAGACTCTTACGTCGACAACTTGACTTTTTTTTCCTGAGATATCAACAGCAGCTTATTTTTAAATCGAGACTTTTGTATTCTTCATGAAAATGTCACTCTTTATTGCCAATGTGTCCATCAAAAGACTGGTGTGCATTTTGAAGAACAATTATTTTTGAATGACAACGATGGAGAAGGGAAGAAAAAACAAACAGAGGAGTCCGCTTATTGAAATAATTTGTCATTGTTTGGCGAACTTCTTCCTCAAAAACACATTTGCAGCACAACATTTTATTTTGAGTTAAAGAAACAGAATGTGACTGCTGTGGATGTAATTCTGTATCTCTGGTGTATCATCTTTCCTCGTTTTTGTTCATCAGGAAAACATGTTTCCAAAACACATATTTGTTTTGATAAAGGAAGGAATTTTCAGAAACTCATCTCCCATCCAGGGAACATAAAAATAGAATTTGACAGCTGTGGAGATAAAAGTAATATGAACATTAAACTCGAAATCTTGCAATGGAAATGATTTCAATGAAATGAATAAACATTAGAATGCACTTTCAGCAACTGAAAGGGAAGAAAAGTATCATGAGGAAAGCGAAACAAAGAAACCAGCAAAAAGGCAAAAATAAACACGAAAAAGAAAGGAAAGTACACACTGATTGCTTCATGAAAAGCTTGTAGAACGTTAATTTTTATCTAGAAGGGGATATAGCTCAGTGGTAGAGCATTTGACTGCAGCTGAACATGTCCTCAGTTGAAATCTGAGTGTCCCCATCATTCTCAACTTTTTGATAATAATATTTTAATGCAATTCAACAATTTCAAAGGAGTGTTTGTGAAATCTGTGATGAATGTTGATGTTGGCTTCATTTAACACCTTTTCAAAATAAATAATGAAAGAATATGCAGAATTGGAATTGCAATGTAGCTTTGTATTTGCAAATGATTTGAAAACAAATTGTATGCAAATGATTAAAAGATTCTTACGTCGACAACTTGACTTTTTTTTTGCTGAGATATCAACAGCAGCTTATTTTTAAATCGAGACTTTTGTATTATTTATGAAAATGTCACTCATTATTGCCAATGTGTCCATTAAAAAGACTTGTGTGCATTTTGAAGAACAATTATTTTTGAATGACAACGATGGAGAAGGGAAGAAAAAACAAACAGAGGAGTCCGCTTATTGAAATAATTTGTTATTGTTTGGTGAACTTCTTCCTCAAAAACACATTTGCAGAACAACGTTTTATTTTCAGTTAAAGAAACAGAATGTGACTGCTGTGTATGTAATTCGAAATCTCTGGTGTATCATCTTTTCTCGTTGTTTTTAATCAGGAAAACATTTTCAAAAACACATATTTGTTTGGATAAAGGAAGGAATTTTCAGAAACTCATCTCCCGTGAAGGGAACATAAAAATAGAATATGACAGCTGTGGAGATAAAAGTAATATGAACATTAAACTCCAAATCTTGCAATGGAAATGATTTCAATGAAATGCACAAACATGAGAATGCACTTTCAGCAACTGAAAGGGAAGAAAAGTATCGTGAGGAAAGCGAAACAAAGAAACCAGCCAAAAGGCTAAAATAAACAATAAAAAGAAAGGTAAGTACACACTGATTGCTTCATGAAAAGCTTGTAGAACTTTTTTTTTTATAATGAGGGGATATAGCTCAGTGGTGGAGCATTTGACTGGAGTTCATAAATGTCCTCAGTTCGAATATGGGTGTCCACTTCATTCTCAACTTTTCGATAGCAATATTTTCATGAAATGCAACAAATTCAAAGGAGAATTTGTGAAATCTGTGATGAATGTTGATGTTGGCTTCATTTAACACCTTTTCAAATTAAATAATGAAAGAATATGCAGAATTGGAATTGCAATGCAGCTTTGTATTTGCAAATAATTTAAAAACAAATTGCATGCAAATTATTAAAAGACTCTTACGTCGACAAGTTGACTTTTTTTTGATGAGATATCAACAGCAGCTTATTTTTAAATCGAGACTTTTGTATTGTTCCTGAAAATGTCACTCATTATTGCCAATGTGTCCATCAGAAGACTGGTGTGCATTTTGAAGAACAATTATTTTTGAATGACAACGATGGAGAAGGGAAGAAAAAACAAACAGAGGAGTCCGCTTATTGAAATAATTTGTCATTGTTTGGCGAACTTCTTCCTCAAAAACACATTTGCAGCACAACATTTTATTTTGAGTTAAAGAAACAGAATGTGACTGCTGTGGATGTAATTCTGTATCTCTGGTGTATCATCTTTCCTCGTTTTTGTTCATCAGGAAAACATGTTTCCAAAACACATATTTGTTTTGATAAAGGAAGGAATTTTCAGAAACTCATCTCCCATCCAGGGAACATAAAAATAGAATTTGACAGCTGTGGAGATAAAAGTAATATGAACATTAAACTCGAAATCTTGCAATGGAAATGATTTCAATGAAATGAATAAACATTAGAATGCACTTTCAGCAACTGAAAGGGAAGAAAAGTATCATGAGGAAAGCGAAACAAAGAAACCAGCAAAAAGGCAAAAATAAACACGAAAAAGAAAGGAAAGTACACACTGATTGCTTCATGAAAAGCTTGTAGAACGTTAATTTTTATCTAGAAGGGGATATAGCTCAGTGGTAGAGCATTTGACTGCAGCTCAACATGTCCTCAGTTGAAATCTGAGTGTCCCCATCATTCTCAACTTTTTGATAATAATATTTTAATGCAATTCAACAATTTCAAATGAGTGTTTGTGAAATCTGTGATGAATGTTGATGTTGGCTTCATTTAACACCTTTTCAAAATAAATAATGAAAGAATATGCAGAATTGGAATTGCAATGTAGCTTTGTATTTGCAAATGATTTGAAAACAAATTGTATGCAAATGATTAAAAGATTCTTACGTCGACAACTTGACTTTTTTTTTGCTGAGATATCAACAGCAGCTTATTTTTAAATCGAGACTTTTGTATTATTTATGAAAATGTCACTCATTATTGCCAATGTGTCCATTAAAAAGACTTGTATGCATTTTGAAGCACAATTATTTTTGAATGACAACGATGGAGAAGGGAAGAAAAAACAAACAGAGGAGTCCGCTTGTTGAAATAATTTGTTATTGTTTGGCGGACTTCTTCCTCAAAAACACATTTGCAGCACAACATTTTATTTTCAGTTAAAGAAACAGAATGTGACTGCTGTGGATGTAATTCTATATCTCTGGTGTGTAATCTTTTCTCGTTTTTGTTCATCAGGAAAACATTTTCCAAAACACATATTTGTTTGGATAAAGGTGGGAATTTTCAGAAACTCATCTCTGATGAAGGGAACATAAAAATAGTATTTGACAGCTGTGGAAATAAAAGTAATATGGACATTAAACTCCACATCTTGCAATGGAAAAGATTTCAATGAAATGCATAAACTTTAGAATGCACTTTCAGCAACTGAAAGGGATGAAAAGTATCATGAGGAAAGCGAAACAAAGAAACCAGCAAAAAGGCAAAAATAAACAATAAAAAGAATGGAAAGTACACACTGATTGCTTCATGAAAAGCTTGTAGAACTTTGTTGTATCAAGAGGGGATACAGCTCAGTGGTAGAGCATTTGATCACAGTTCAAAATGTCGTCAGTTCAAATCTGAGTGTTCCCATCATTCTCAACTTTTTGATAATAATATTTTCATGAAATTCAACAAATTCAAAGGAGTGTTTGTGAAATCTGTGATGAATGTTGATGTTGGCTTCATTTAACACCTTTTCAAAATAAATAATGAAAGAATATGCAGAATTGGATTTTGCAATGTAGCTTTGTATTTGCAAATGATTTGAAAACAAATTGTATGCAAATGATTAAAAGATTCTTACGTCGACAACTTGACTTTTTTTTTGCTGAGATATCAACAGCAGCTTATTTTTAAATCGAGACTTTTGTATTATTTATGAAAATGTCACTCATTATTGCCAATGTGTCCATTAAAAAGACTAGTGTGCATTTTGAAGAACAATTATTTTTGAATGACAACGATGGAGAAGGGAAGAAAAAACAAACAGAGGAGTCCGCTTATTGAAATAATTTGTTATTGTTTGGCGAACTTCTTCCTCAAAAACACATTTTCAGAACAACGTTTTATTTTCAGTTAAAGAAACAGAATGTGACGGCTGTGGATGTAATTCTATATCTCTGGTGTATCATCTTTTCTCGTTGTTTTTCATCAGGAAAACATTTTCCAAAACACATATTTGTTTGGATAAAGGAAGGAATTTTCAGAAACTCATCTCCCGTGAAGGGAACAAAAAAATAGAATTTGACAGCTGTGTCGATAAAAGTAATATGAACATTAAACTCCAGATCTTGCAATGGAAATGATTTCAATGAAATGCACAAACATGAGAATGCACTTTCAGCAACTGAAAGGGAAGAAAAGTATCATGAGGAAAGTGAAAGAAAGAAACCAGCCAAAAGGCAAAAATAAACAATAAAAAGAAAGGAAAGTACACACTGATTGCTTCATGAAAAGCTTGTAGAACTTTTTTTTATTATAATGAGGGGATATAGCTTAGTGGTAGAGTATTTGACTGCAGTTCAAAATGTCCTCAGTTCGAATCTGAGTGTCTCACTTCATTCTCAACTTTTCAATAGCAATATTTTCATGAAATTCAACAAATTCAAAGGAGTATTTGTGAAATCTGTGATGAATGTTGATGTTGGCTTCATTTAACACCTTTTCAAAATAAATAATGAAAGAATATGCAGAATATGAATTGCAATGTAGCTTTGTATTTGCAAATAATTTAAAAACAAATTGTATGCAAATTATTAAAAGACTCTTACGTCGACAACTTGACTTTTTTTTCCTGAGATATCAACAGCAGCTTATTTTTAAATCGAGACTTTTGTATTCTTCATGAAAATGTCACTCTTTATTGCCAATGTGTCCATCAAAAGACTGGTGTGCATTTTGAAGAACAATTATTTTTGAATGACAACGATGGAGAAGGGAAGAAAAAACAAACAGAGGAGTCCGCTTATTGAAATAATTTGTCATTGTTTGGCGAACTTCTTCCTCAAAAACACATTTGCAGCACAACATTTTATTTTGAGTTAAAGAAACAGAATGTGACTGCTGTGGATGTAATTCTGTATCTCTGGTGTATCATCTTTCCTCGTTTTTGTTCATCAGGAAAACATGTTTCCAAAACACATATTTGTTTTGATAAAGGAAGGAATTTTCAGAAACTCATCTCCCATCCAGGGAACATAAAAATAGAATTTGACAGCTGTGGAGATAAAAGTAATATGAACATTAAACTCGAAATCTTGCAATGGAAATGATTTCAATGAAATGAATAAACATTAGAATGCACTTTCAGCAACTGAAAGGGAAGAAAAGTATCATGAGGAAAGCGAAACAAAGAAACCAGCAAAAAGGCAAAAATAAACACGAAAAAGAAAGGAAAGTACACACTGATTGCTTCATGAAAAGCTTGTAGAACGTTAATTTTTATCTAGAAGGGGATATAGCTCAGTGGTAGAGCATTTGCCTGCAGCTCAACATGTCCTCAGTTGAAATCTGAGTGTCCCCATCATTCTCAACTTTTTGATAATAATATTTTAATGCAATTCAACAATTTCAAATGAGTGTTTGTGAAATCTGTGATGAATGTTGATGTTGGCTTCATTTAACACCTTTTCAAAATAAATAATGAAAGAATATGCAGAATTGGAATTGCAATGTAGCTTTGTATTTGCAAATGATTTGAAAACAAATTGTATGCAAATGATTAAAAGATTCTTACGTCGACAACTTGACTTTTTTTTTGCTGAGATATCAACAGCAGCTTATTTTTAAATCGAGACTTTTGTATTATTTATGAAAATGTCACTCATTATTGCCAATGTGTCCATTAAAAAGACTTGTGTGCATTTTGAAGAACAATTATTTTTGAATGACAACGATGGAGAAGGGAAGAAAAAACAAACAGAGGAGTCCGCTTATTGAAATAATTTGTTATTGTTTGGCGAACTTCTTCCCCAAAAACACATTTGCAGAACAACGTTTTATTTTCAGTTAAAGAAACAGAATGTGACTGCTGTGGATGTAATTCGAAATCTCTGGTGTATCATCTTTTCTCGTTGTTTTTAATCAGGAAAACATTTTCAAAAACACATATTTGTTTGGATAAAGGAAGGAATTTTCAGAAACTCATCTCCCGTGAAGGGAACATAAAAATAGAATATGACAGCTGTGGAGATAAAAGTAATATGAACATTAAACTCCAAATCTTGCAATGGAAATGATTTCAATGAAATGCACAAACATGAGAATGCACTTTCAGCAACTGAAAGGGAAGAAAAGTATCGTGAGGAAAGCGAAACAAAGAAACCAGCCAAAAGGCAAAAATAAACAATAAAAAGAAAGGTAAGTACACACTGATTGCTTCATGAAAAGCTTGTAGAACTTTTTTTTTTATAATGAGGGGATATAGCTCAGTGGTGGAGCATTTGACTGGAGTTCAAAATGTCCTCAGTTCGAATATGAGTGTCCACTTCATTCTCAACTTTTCGATAGCAATATTTTCATGAAATGCAACAAATTCAAAGGAGAATTTGTGAAATCTGTGATGAATGTTGATGTTGGCTTCATTTAACACCTTTTCAAATTAAATAATGAAAGAATATGCAGAATTGGAATTGCAATGCAGCTTTGTATTTGCAAATAATTTAAAAACAAATTGCATGCAAATTATTAAAAGACTCTTACGTCGACAAGTTGACTTTTTTTTGATGAGATATCAACAGCAGCTTATTTTTAAATCGAGACTTTTGTATTGTTCCTGAAAATGTCACTCATTATTGCCAATGTGTCCATCAAAAGACTGGTGTGCATTTTGAAGAACAATTATTTTTGAATGACAACGATTGAGAAGGGAAGAAAAAACAAACAGAGGAGTCCGCTTATTGAAATAATTTGTTATTGTTTGGCGAACTTCTTCCTCAAAAACACATTTGCAGAACAACGTTTTATTTTGAGTTAAAGAAACAGAATGTGACTGCTGTGGATGTAATTTTGTATCTCTGGTGTATAATCTTTTCTCGTTTTTGTTCATCAGGAAAACATTTTACAAAACACATCTTTGTTTGGATAAAGGTGGGAATTTTCAGAAACTCATCTCCCATCCAGGGAACATAAAAATAGAATTTGACAGCTGTGGAGATGAAAGTAATATGAACATTAAACTCCAAATCTTGCAATGGAAATGATTTCAATGAAATGAATACACATTAGAATGCACTTTCAGCAACTGAAAGGGAAGAAAAGTATCATGAGGAAAGCGAAACAAAGAAACCAGCAAAAAGGCAAAAATAAACAATGAAAAGAAAGGAAAGTACACACTGATTGCTTCATGAAAAGCTTGTAGAACTTTTTTTTTTATAATGAGGGGATATAGCTCAGTGGTAGAGTATTTGACTGCAGTTCAAAATGTCCTCAGTTCGAATCTGAGTGTCCCCTTCATTCTCAACTTTTTTACAACAATATTTTCATGAAATTCAGCAAATTCAAAGGAGTATTTGTGAAATATTTGATGAATGTTGATGTTGGCTTCATTTAACACCTTTTCAAAATAAATAATGAAAGAATATGCAGAATATGAATTGCAATGTAGCTTTGTATTTGCAAATAATTTAAAAACAAATTGTATGCAAATTATTAAAAGACTCTTACGTCGACAACTTGACTTTTTTTTTCCTGAGATATCAACAGCAGCTTATTTTTAAATCGAGACTTTTGTATTCTTCATGAAAATGTCACTCTTTATTGCCAATGTGTCCATCAAAAGACTGGTGTGCATTTTGAAGAACAATTATTTTTGAATGACAACGATGGAGAAGGGAAGAAAAAACAAACAGAGGAGTCCGCTTATTGAAATAATTTGTCATTGTTTGGCGAACTTCTTCCTCAAAAACACATTTGCAGCACAACATTTTATTTTGAGTTAAAGAAACAGAATGTGACTGCTGTGGATGTAATTCTGTATCTCTGGTGTGTAATCGTTTCTCGTTTTTTTTCATCAGGAAAACATTTTCCAAAACACATATTTGTTTGGATAAATGTGCGAATTTTCAGAAACTCATCTCCCATGAAGGGAACATAAAAATAGAATTTGACAGCTGTGGAGATAAAAGTAATATGAACATTAAACTCCAAATCTTGCAATGGAAATGATTTCAATGAAATGATTAAACATTAGAATGCACTTTCAGCAACTGAAAGGGAAGAAAAGTATCATGAGGAAAGCGAAACAAAGAAACCAGCAAAAAGGCAAAAATAAACACGAAAAAGAAAGGAAAGTACACACTGATTGCTTCATGAAAAGCTTGTAGAACGTTAATTTTTATCAAGAAGGGGATATAGCTCAGTGGTAGAGCATTTGACTGCAGCTCAACATGTCCTCAGTTGAAATCTGAGTGTCCCCATCATTCTCAACTTTTTGATAATAATATTTTAATGCAATTCAACAATTTCAAAGGAGTGTTTGTGAAATCTGTGATGAATGTTGATGTTGGCTTCATTTAACACCTTTTCAAAATAAATAATGAAAGAATATGCAGAATTGGAATTGCAATGTAGCTTTGTATTTGCAAATGATTTGAAAACAAATTGTATGCAAATGATTAAAAGATTCTTACGTCGACAACTTGACTTTTTTTTTGCTGAGATATCAACAGCAGCTTATTTTTAAATCGAGACTTTTGTATTATTTATGAAAATGTCACTCATTATTGCCAATGTGTCCATTAAAAAGACTTGTGTGCATTTTGAAGAACAATTATTTTTGAATGACAACGATGGAGAAGGGAAGAAAAAACAAACAGAGGAGTCCGCTTATTGAAATAATTTGTTATTGTTTGGCGAACTTCTTCCTCAAAAACACATTTGCAGAACAACGTTTTATTTTCAGTTAAAGAAACAGAATGTGACTGCTGTGGATGTAATTCGAAATCTCTGGTGTATCATCTTTTCTCGTTGTTTTTCATCAGGAAAACATTTTCAAAAACACATATTTGTTTGGATAAAGGAAGGAATTTTCAGAAACTCATCTCCCGTGAAGGGAACATAAAAATAGAATATGACAGCTGTGGAGATAAAAGTAATATGAACATTAAACTCCAAATCTTGCAATGGAAATGATTTCAATGAAATGCACAAACATGAGAATGCACTTTCAGCAACTGAAAGGGAAGAAAAGTATCATGAGGAAAGCGAAACAAAGAAACCAGCAAAAAGGCAAAAATAAACAATGAAAAGAAAGGAAAGTACACACTGATTGCTTCATGAAAAGCTTGTAGAACTTTTTTTTTTGTAATGAGGGGATATAGCTCAGTGGTAGAGTATTTGACTGCAGTTCAAAATGTCCTCAGTTCGAATCTGAGTGTCCCCTTCGTTCTCAACTTTTTTACAACAATATTTTCATGAAATTCAGCAAATTCAAAGGAGTATTTGTGAAATATTTGATGAATGTTGATGTTGGCTTCATTTAACACCTTTTCAAAATAAATAATGAAAGAATATGCAGAATATGAATTGCAATGTAGCTTTGTATTTGCAAATAATTTAAAAACAAATTGTATGCAAATTATTAAAAGACTCTTACGTCGACAACTTGACTTTTTTTTTGCTGAGATATCAACAGCAGCTTATTTTTAAATAGAGACTTTTGTATTCTTCATGAAAATGTCACTCATTATTGCCAATGTGTCCATCAAAAGACTGGTGTGCATTTTGAAGAGCAATTATTTTTGAATGACAACGATGGAGAAGGGAAGAAAAAACAAAACAGAGGAGTCCGCTTGTTGAAATAATTTGTTATTGTTTGGCGGACTTCCTCCTCAAAAACACATTTGCAGCACAACATTTTATTTTCAGTTAAAGAAACAGAATGTGACTGCTGTGGATGTAATTATATATCTCTGGTGTATAATCTTTTCTCGTTGTTTTTCATCAGGAAAACATTTTCAAAAACACATATTTGTTTGGATAAAGGAAGGAATTTTCAGGAACTCATCTCCCATGAAGTGAACATAAAAATAGAATTTGACAGCTGTGGAGATAAAAGTAATATGAACATTAAACTCCAAATCTTGCAATGGAAATGATTTCAATGAAATGCACAAATATGAGAATGCACTTTCAGCAACTGAAAGGGAAGAAAAGTATCGTGAGGAAAGCGAAACAAAGAAACCAGCCAAAAGGCAAAAATAAACAATAGAAAGAAAGGAAAGTACACACTGATTGCTTCATGAAAAGCTTGTAGAACTTTTATTTTTATGAAGAGGGGATATAGCTCAGTGGTAGAGCATTTGACTGCAGTTCGAAATGTCCTCAGTTCGAATCTGAGTGTCCCCTTCATTCTCAACTTCTTGACAGCAACATTTTCATGAAATTCAACAAATTCAAAGGAGCATTTGTGAAATCTGTGATGAATGTTGATGTTGGCTTCATTAAACACCTTTTCAAAATAAATAATGAAAGAATATGCAGAATATGAATTGCAATGTTGCTTTGTGTTTGCAAATAATTTAAAAACAAATTGCATGCAAATTATTAAAAGACTCTTACGTCGACAACTTGACTTTTTTTTTGCTGAGATATCAACATCAGCTTATTTTTAAATCGAGACTTTTATATTCTTCATGAAAATGTCACTCATTATTGCCAATGTGTCCATCAAAAGACTGGTGTGCATTTTGAAGAACAATTATTTTTGAATGACAACGATGGAGAAGGGAAGAAAAAACAAAACAGAGGAGTCCGCTTTTTGAAATAATTTGTCATTGTTTGGCGAACTTCCTCAAAAACACATTTGCAGCACAACATTTTATTTTGAGTTAAAGAAACAGAATGTGACTGCTGTGGATGTAATTTTGTATCTCTGGTGTATAATCTTTTCTCGGTTTTTTTCATCAGGAAAACATTTTCCAAAACAGATATTTGTTTGGATAAAGGTGAGAATTTTCAGAAACTCATCTCCCGTGAAGTTAACATAAAAATAGAATTTGACAGCTGTGGAGATAAAAGTAATATGAACATTAAACTCCAAATCTTGCAATGGAAATGATTTCAATGAAATGCACAAACATTAGAATGCACTTTCAGCAACTGAAAGGGAAGAAAAGTATCATGAGGAAAACGAAACAAAGAAACCAGCAAAAAGGCAAAAATAAACAATCAAAAGAAAGGAAAGTACACACTGATTGCTTCATCAAAAGCTTGTAGAACTTTTTTTTTTATAATGAGGGGATATAGCTCAGTGGTGGAGCATTTGACTGGAGTTCAAAATATCCTCAGTTCGAATATGAGTGTCCACTTCATTCTCAACTTTTCGATAGCAATATTTTCATGAAATTCAACAAATTCAAAGGAGAATTTGTGAAATCTGTGATGAATGTTGATGTTGGCTTCATTTAACACCTTTTCAAATTAAATAATGAAAGAATATGCAGAATTGGAATTGCAATGTAGCTTTGTATTTGCAAATAATTTAAAAACAAATTGTATGCAAATTATTAAAAGACTCTTACGTCGACAACTTGACTTTTTTTGCTGAGATATCAACAGCAGCTTATTTTTAAATGGAGACTTTTGTATTCTTCATGAAAATGTCACTCATTATTGCCAATGTGTCCATCAAAAGACTGGTGTGCATTTTGAAGAGCAATTATTTTTGAATGACAACGATGGAGAAGGGAAGGAAAAACAAACAGAGGAGTCCGCTTGTTGAAATAATTTGTTATTGTTTGGCGGACTTCTTCCTCAAAAACACATTTGCAGCACAACATTTTATTTTCAGTTAAAGAAACAGAATGTGACTGCTGTGGATGCAATTATATATCTCTGGTGTATAATCTTTTCTCGTTGTTTTTCATCAGGAAAACATTTTCCAAAACACATATTTGTTTGGATAAAGGTGGGAATTTTCAGAAACTCATCTCCCGTGAAGGGAACAAAAAAATAGAATTTGACAGCTGTGTCGATAAAAGTAATATGAACATTAAACTCCAAATCTTGCAATGGAAATGATTTCAATGAAATGCACAAACATGAGAATGCACTTTCAGCAACTGAAAGGGAAGAAAAGTATCATGAGGAAAGTGAAAGAAAGAAACCAGCCAAAAGGCAAAAATAAACAATAAAAAGAAAGGAAAGTACACACTGATTGCTTCATGAAAAGCTTGTAGAACTTTTTTTTATTATAATGAGGGGATATAGCTTAGTGGTAGAGTATTTGACTGCAGTTCAAAATGTCCTCAGTTCGAATCTGAGTGTCTCACTTCATTCTCAACTTTTCAATAGCAATATTTTCATGAAATTCAACAAATTCAAAGGAGTATTTGTGAAATCTGTGATGAATGTTGATGTTGGCTTCATTTAACACCTTTTCAAAATAAATAATGAAAGAATATGCAGAATATGAATTGCAATGTAGCTTTGTATTTGCAAATAATTTAAAAACAAATTGTATGCAAATTATTAAAAGACTCTTACGTGGACAACTTTACTTTTTTTTTGCTGAGATATCAACAGCAGCTTATTTTTAAATCGAGACTTTTGTATTCTTCATGAAAATGTCACTCTTTATTGCCAATGTGTCCATCAAAAGACTGGTGTGCATTTTGAAGAACAATTATTTTTGAATGACAACGATGGAGAAGGGAAGAAAAAACAAACAGAGGAGTCCGCTTATTGAAATAATTTGTCATTGTTTGGCGAACTTCTTCCTCAAAAACACATTTGCAGCACAACATTTTCTTTTGAGTTAAAGAAACAGAATGTGACTGCTGTGGATGTAATTCTGTATCTCTGGTATGTAATCGTTTCTCGTTTTTTTTCATCAGGAATACATTTTCCAAAACACATATTTGTTTGGATAAATGTGGGAATTTTCAGAAACTCATCTCCCATGAAGGGAACATAAAAATAGAATTTGACAGCTGTGGAGATAAAAGTAATATGACCATTAAACTCCAAATCTTGCAATGGAAATGATTTCAATGAAATGAATAAACATTAGAATGCACTTTCAGCAACTGAAAGGGAAGAAAAGTATCATGAGGAAAGCGAAACAAAGAAACCAGCAAAAAGGCAAAAATAAACACGAAAAAGAAAGGAAAGTACACACTGATTGCTTCATGAAAAGCTTGTAGAACGTTAATTTTTATCAAGAAGGGGATATAGCTCAGTGGTAGAGCATTTGACTGCAGCTCAACATGTCCTCAGTTGAAATCTGAGTGTCCCCATCATTCTCAACTTTTTGATAATAATATTTTAATGCAATTCAACAATTTCAAAGGAGTGTTTGTGAAATCTGTGATGAATGTTGATGTTGGCTTCATTTAACACCTTTTCAAAATAAATAATGAAAGAATATGCAGAATTGGAATTGCAATGTAGCTTTGTATTTACAAATGATTTGAAAACAAATTGTATGCAAATGATTAAAAGATTCTTACGTCGACAACTTGACTTTTTTTTTGCTGAGATATCAACAGCAGCTTATTTTTAAATCGAGACTTTTGTATTATTTATGAAAATGTCACTCATTATTGCCAATGTGTCCATTAAAAAGACTTGTGTGCATTTTGAAGAACAATTATTTTTGAATGACAACGATGGAGAAGGGAAGAAAAAACAAACAGAGGAGTCCGCTTATTGAAATAATTTGTTATTGTTTGGCGAACTTCTTCCTCAAAAACACATTTGCAGAACAACGTTTTATTTTCAGTTAAAGAAACAGAATGTGACTGCTGTGGATGTAATTCGAAATCTCTGGTGTATCATCTTTTCTCGTTGTTTTTCATCAGGAAAACATTTTCAAAAACACATATTTGTTTGGATAAAGGAAGGAATTTTCAGAAACTCATCTCCCGTGAAGGGAACATAAAAATAGAATATGACAACTGTGGAGATAAAAGTAATATGAACATTAAACTCCAAATCTTGCAATGGAAATGATTTCAATGAAATGCACAAACATGAGAATGCACTTTCAGCAACTGAAAGGGAAGAAAAGTATCATGAGGAAAGCGAAAGAAAGATACCAGCCAAAAGGCAAAAATAAACAATAAAAAGAAAGGTAAGTACACACTGATTGCTTCATGAAAAGCTTGTAGAACTTTTTTTTTATAGTGAGGGGATATAGCTCAGTGGTGGAGCATTTGACTGGAGTTCAAAATGTCCTCAGTTCGAATATGAGTGTCCACTTCATTCTCAACTTTTCGATAGCAATATTTTCATGAAATTCAACAAATTCAAAGGAGAATTTGTGAAATCTGTGATGAATGTTGATGTTGGCTTCATTTAACACCTTTTCAAATTAAATAATGAAAGAATATGCACAATTGGAATTGCAATGCAGCTTTGTATTTGCAAATAATTTAAAAACAAATTGCATGCAAATTATTAAAACACTTACGTCGACAACTTGACTTTTTTTTTGCTGAGATGTCAACATCAGCTTATTTTTAAATCGAGACTTTTCTTTTCTTTATGAAAATGTCACTCATTATTGCCAATGTGTCCATCAAAAGACTGGTGTGCATTTTGAAGAACAATTATTTTTGAATGACAACGATGGAGAAGGGAAGAAAAAACAAAACAGAGGAGTCCGCTTTTTGAAATAATTTGTCATTGTTTGGCGAACTTCTTCCTCAAAAACACATTTGCAGCACAACATTTTATTTTCAGTTAAAAAAACAGAATGTGACTGCTGTGGATGTAATTCTATATCTCTGGTGTGTAATCTTTTCTCGTTTTTTTTCATCAGGAAAACATTGTCCAAAACACATATTTGTTTGGATAAAGGTGGGAATTTTCAGAAACTCATCTCCCATTCGGGGAACATAAAAATAGAATTTGACAGCTGTGGAGATAAAAGTAATATGAACATTAAACTCCAAATCTTGGAATGGAAATGATTTCAATGAAATGCACAAACATGAGAATGCACTTTCAGCAACTGAAAGGGAAGAAAAGTATCATGAGGAAAGCGAAACAAAGAAACCAGCCAAAAGGCAAAAATAAACAATAAAAAGAAAGGAAAGTACACACTGATTGCTTCATGGAAAGCTTGTAGAAATTTTATTTTTATGAAGAGGGGATATCGCTCAGTGGTAGAGCATTTGACTGCAGTTCAAAATGTTCTCAATTCGAATCTGAGTGTCCCCTTCATTCTCAACTTTTTGACAGCAATATTTTCATGAAATTCAACAAATTCAAAGGAGTATTTGTGAAATATTTGATGAATGTTGATGTTGGCTTCATTGAACACCTTGTCAAAATAAATAATGAAAGAATATGCAGAATTGGAATTGCAATGTCGCTTTGTATTTGCAAATAATTTAAAAACAAATTGTATGCAAATTATTAAAAGACTCTTACGTCGACAACTTGACTTTTCTGGATGAGATATCAACAGCAGCTTATTTTTAAATCAAGACTTTTGTATTCTTCCTGAAAATGTCACTCATTATTGCCAATGTGTCCATCAAAAGACTGGTGTGCATTTTGAAGAACAATTATTTTTGAATGACAACGATGGAGAAGGGAAGAAAAAACAAACAGAGGAGTCCGCTTATTGAGATAATTTGTCATTGTTTGGTGAACTTCTTCCTCAAAAACACATTTGCAGCACAACATTTTATTTTGAGTTAAAGAAACAGAATGTGACTGCTGTGGATGTAATTCTGTATCTCTGGTGTGTAATCGTTTCTCGTTTTTTTTCATCAGGAAAACATTTTCCAAAACACATATTTGTTTGGATAAATGTGGGAATTTTCAGAAACTCATCTCCCATGAAGGGAACATAAAAATAGAATTTGACAGCTGTGGAGATAAAAGTAATATGAACATTAAACTCCAAATGTTGCAATGGAAATGATTTCAATGAAATGAATAAACATTAGAATGCACTTTCAGCAACTGAAAGGGAAGAAAAGTATCATGAGGAAAGCGAAACAAAGAAACCAGCAAAAAGGCAAAAATAAACACGAAAAAGAAAGGAAAGTACACACTGATTGCTTCATGAAAAGCTTGTAGAACGTTAATTTTTATCTAGAAGGGGATATAGCTCAGTGGTAGAGCATTTGACTGCAGCTCAACATGTCCTCAGTTGAAATCTGAGTGTCCCCATCATTCTCAACTTTTTGATAATAATATTTTAATGCAATTCAACAATTTCAAAGGAGTGTTTGTGAAATCTGTGATGAATGTTGATGTTGGCTTCATTTAACACCTTTTCAAAATAAATAATGAAAGAATATGCAGAATTGGAATTGCAATGTAGCTTTGTATTTGCAAATGATTTGAAAACAAATTGTATGCAAATGATTAAAAGATTCTTACGTCGACAACTTGACTTTTTTTTTGCTGAGATATCAACAGCAGCTTATTTTTAAATCGAGACTTTTGTATTATTTATGAAAATGTCACTCATTATTGCCAATGTGTCCATTAAAAAGACTTGTGTGCATTTTGAAGAACAATTATTTTTGAATGACAACGATGGAGAAGGGAAGAAAAAACAAACAGAGGAGTCCGCTTATTGAAATAATTTGTTATTGTTTGGTGAACTTCTTCCTCAAAAACACATTTGCAGAACAACGTTTTATTTTCAGTTAAAGAAACAGAATGTGACTGCTGTGGATGTAATTCGAAATCTCTGGTGTATCATCTTTTCTCGTTGTTTTTAATCAGGAAAACATTTTCAAAAACACATATTTGTTTGGATAAAGGAAGGAATTTTCAGAAACTCATCTCCCGTGAAGGGAACATAAAAATAGAATATGACAGCTGTGGAGATAAAAGTAATATGAACATTAAACTCCAAATCTTGCAATGGAAATGATTTCAATGAAATGCACAAACATGAGAATGCACTTTCAGCAACTGAAAGGGAAGAAAAGTATCGTGAGGAAAGCGAAACAAAGAAACCAGCCAAAAGGCTAAAATAAACAATAAAAAGAAAGGTAAGTACACACTGATTGCTTCATGAAAAGCTTGTAGAACTTTTTTTTTTATAATGAGGGGATATAGCTCAGTGGTGGAGCATTTGACTGGAGTTCATAAATGTCCTCAGTTCGAATATGAGTGTCCACTTCATTCTCAACTTTTCGATAGCAATATTTTCATGAAATGCAACAAATTCAAAGGAGAATTTGTGAAATCTGTGATGAATGTTGATGTTGGCTTCATTTAACACCTTTTCAAATTAAATAATTAAAGAATATGCAGAATTGGAATTGCAATGCAGCTTTGTATTTGCAAATAATTTAAAAACAAATTGCATGCAAATTATTAAAAGACTCTTACGTCGACAAGTTGACTTTTTTTTGATGAGATATCAACAGCAGCTTATTTTTAAATCGAGACTTTTGTATTGTTCCTGAAAATGTCACTCATTATTGCCAATGTGTCCATCAGAAGACTGGTGTGCATTTTGAAGAACAATTATTTTTGAATGACAACGATGGAGAAGGGAAGAAAAAACAAACAGAGGAGTCCGCTTATTGAAATAATTTGTCATTGTTTGGCGAACTTCTTCCTCAAAAACACATTTGCAGCACAACATTTTATTTTGAGTTAAAGAAACAGAATGTGACTGCTGTGGATGTAATTCTGTATCTCTGGTGTATCATCTTTCCTCGTTTTTGTTCATCAGGAAAACATGTTTCCAAAACACATATTTGTTTTGATAAAGGAAGGAATTTTCAGAAACTCATCTCCCATCCAGGGAACATAAAAATAGAATTTGACAGCTGTGGAGATAAAAGTAATATGAACATTAAACTCGAAATCTTGCAATGGAAATGATTTCAATGAAATGAATAAACATTAGAATGCACTTTCAGCAACTGAAAGGGAAGAAAAGTATCATGAGGAAAGCGAAACAAAGAAACCAGCAAAAAGGCAAAAATAAACACGAAAAAGAAAGGAAAGTACACACTGATTGCTTCATGAAAAGCTTGTAGAACGTTAATTTTTATCTAGAAGGGGATATAGCTCAGTGGTAGAGCATTTGCCTGCAGCTCAACATGTCCTCAGTTGAAATCTGAGTGTCCCCATCATTCTCAACTTTTTGATAATAATATTTTAATGCAATTCAACAATTTCAAATGAGTGTTTGTGAAATCTGTGATGAATGTTGATGTTGGCTTCATTTAACACCTTTTCAAAATAAATAATGAAAGAATATGCAGAATTGGAATTGCAATGTAGCTTTGTATTTGCAAATGATTTGAAAACAAATTGTATGCAAATGATTAAAAGATTCTTACGTCGACAACTTGACTTTTTTTTTGCTGAGATATCAACAGCAGCTTATTTTTAAATCGAGACTTTTGTATTATTTATGAAAATGTCACTCATTATTGCCAATGTGTCCATTAAAAAGACTTGTGTGCATTTTGAAGAACAATTATTTTTGAATGACAACGATGGAGAAGGGAAGAAAAAACAAACAGAGGAGTCCGCTTATTGAAATAATTTGTTATTGTTTGGCGAACTTCTTCCCCAAAAACACATTTGCAGAACAACGTTTTATTTTCAGTTAAAGAAACAGAATGTGACTGCTGTGGATGTAATTCGAAATCTCTGGTGTATCATCTTTTCTCGTTGTTTTTAATCAGGAAAACATTTTCAAAAACACATATTTGTTTGGATAAAGGAAGGAATTTTCAGAAAGTCATCTCCCGTGAAGGGAACATAAAAATAGAATATGACAGCTGTGGAGATAAAAGTAATATGAACATTAAACTCCAAATCTTGCAATGGAAATGATTTCAATGAAATGCACAAACATGAGAATGCACTTTCAGCAACTGAAAGGGAAGAAAAGTATCGTGAGGAAAGCGAAACAAAGAAACCAGCCAAAAGGCAAAAATAAACAATAAAAAGAAAGGTAAGTACACACTGATTGCTTCATGAAAAGCTTGTAGAACTTTTTTTTATATAATGAGGGGATATAGCTCAGTGGTGGAGCATTTGACTGGAGTTCAAAATGTCCTCAGTTCGAATATGAGTGTCCACTTCATTCTCAACTTTTCGATAGCAATATTTTCATGAAATGCAACAAATTCAAAGGAGAATTTGTGAAATCTGTGATGAATGTTGATGTTGGCTTCATTTAACACCTTTTCAAATTAAATAATGAAAGAATATGCAGAATTGGAATTGCAATGCAGCTTTGTATTTGCAAATAATTTAAAAACAAATTGCATGCAAATTATTAAAAGACTCTTACGTCGACAAGTTGACTTTTTTTTGATGAGATATCAACAGCAGCTTATTTTTAAATCGAGACTTTTGTATTGTTCCTGAAAATGTCACTCATTATTGCCAATGTGTCCATCAAAAGACTGGTGTGCATTTTGAAGAACAATTATTTTTGAATGACAACGATGGAGAAGGGAAGAAAAAACAAACAGAGGAGTCCGCTTATTGAAATAATTTGTTATTGTTTGGCGAACTTCTTCCTCAAAAACACATTTGCAGAACAACGTTTTATTTTGAGTTAAAGAAACAGAATGTGACTGCTGTGGATGTAATTTTGTATCTCTGGTGTATAATCTTTTCTCGTTTTTGTTCATCAGGAAAACATTTTACAAAACACATCTTTGTTTGGATAAAGGTGGGAATTTTCAGAAACTCATCTCCCATCCAGGGAACATAAAAATAGAATTTGACAGCTATGGAGATGAAAGTAATATGAACATTAAACTCCAAATCTTGCAATGGAAATGATTTCAATGAAATGAATACACATTAGAATGCACTTTCAGCAACTGAAAGGGAAGAAAAGTATCATGAGGAAAGCGAAACAAAGAAACCAGCAAAAAGGCAAAAATAAACAATGAAAAGAAAGGAAAGTACACACTGATTGCTTCATGAAAAGCTTGTAGAACTTTTTTTTTTATAATGAGGGGATATAGCTCAGTGGTAGAGTATTTGACTGCAGTTCAAAATGTCCTCAGTTCGAATCTGAGTGTCCCCTTCATTCTCAACTTTTTTACAACAATATTTTCATGAAATTCAGCAAATTCAAAGGAGTATTTGTGAAATATTTGATGAATGTTGATGTTGGCTTCATTTAACACCTTTTCAAAATAAATAATGAAAGAATATGCAGAATATGAATTGCAATGTAGCTTTGTATTTGCAAATAATTTAAAAACAAATTGTATGCAAATTATTAAAAGACTCTTACGTCGACAACTTGACTTTTTTTTTCCTGAGATATCAACAGCAGCTTATTTTTAAATCGAGACTTTTGTATTCTTCATGAAAATGTCACTCTTTATTGCCAATGTGTCCATCAAAAGACTGGTGTGCATTTTGAAGAACAATTATTTTTGAATGACAACGATGGAGAAGGGAAGAAAAAACAAACAGAGGAGTCCGCTTATTGAAATAATTTGTCATTGTTTGGCGAACTTCTTCCTCAAAAACACATTTGCAGCACAACATTTTATTTTGAGTTAAAGAAACAGAATGTGACTGCTGTGGATGTAATTCTGTATCTCTGGTGTGTAATCGTTTCTCGTTTTTTTTCATCAGGAAAACATTTTCCAAAACACATATTTGTTTGGATAAATGTGCGAATTTTCAGAAACTCATCTCCCATGAAGGGAACATAAAAATAGAATTTGACAGCTGTGGAGATAAAAGTAATATGAACATTAAACTCCAAATCTTGCAATGGAAATGATTTCAATGAAATGATTAAACATTAGAATGCACTTTCAGCAACTGAAAGGGAAGAAAAGTATCATGAGGAAAGCGAAACAAAGAAACCAGCAAAAAGGCAAAAATAAACACGAAAAAGAAAGGAAAGTACACACTGATTGCTTCATGAAAAGCTTGTAGAACGTTAATTTTTATCAAGAAGGGGATATAGCTCAGTGGTAGAGCATTTGACTGCAGCTCAACATGTCCTCAGTTGAAATCTGAGTGTCCCCATCATTCTCAACTTTTTGATAATAATATTTTAATGCAATTCAACAATTTCAAAGGAGTGTTTGTGAAATCTGTGATGAATGTTGATGTTGGCTTCATTTAACACCTTTTCAAAATAAATAATGAAAGAATATGCAGAATTGGAATTGCAATGTAGCTTTGTATTTGCAAATGATTTGAAAACAAATTGTATGCAAATGATTAAAAGATTCTTACGTCGACAACTTGACTTTTTTTTTGCTGAGATATCAACAGCAGCTTATTTTTAAATCGAGACTTTTGTATTATTTATGAAAATGTCACTCATTATTGCCAATGTGTCCATTAAAAAGACTTGTGTGCATTTTGAAGAACAATTATTTTTGAATGACAACGATGGAGAAGGGAAGAAAAAACAAACAGAGGAGTCCGCTTATTGAAATAATTTGTTATTGTTTGGCGAACTTCTTCCTCAAAAACACATTTGCAGAACAACGTTTTATTTTCAGTTAAAGAAACAGAATGTGACTGCTGTGGATGTAATTCGAAATCTCTGGTGTATCATCTTTTCTCGTTGTTTTTCATCAGGAAAACATTTTCAAAAACACATATTTGTTTGGATAAAGGAAGGAATTTTCAGAAACTCATCTCCCGTGAAGGGAACATAAAAATAGAATATGACAGCTGTGGAGATAAAAGTAATATGAACATTAAACTCCAAATCTTGCAATGGAAATGATTTCAATGAAATGCACAAACATGAGAATGCACTTTCAGCAACTGAAAGGGAAGAAAAGTATCATGAGGAAAGCGAAACAAAGAAACCAGCAAAAAGGCAAAAATAAACAATGAAAAGAAAGGAAAGTACACACTGATTGCTTCATGAAAAGCTTGTAGAACTTTTTTTTTTGTAATGAGGGGATATAGCTCAGTGGTAGAGTATTTGACTGCAGTTCAAAATGTCCTCAGTTCGAATCTGAGTGTCCCCTTCGTTCTCAACTTTTTTACAACAATATTTTCATGAAATTCAGCAAATTCAAAGGAGTATTTGTGAAATATTTGATGAATGTTGATGTTGGCTTCATTTAACACCTTTTCAAAATAAATAATGAAAGAATATGCAGAATATGAATTGCAATGTAGCTTTGTATTTGCAAATAATTTAAAAACAAATTGTATGCAAATTATTAAAAGACTCTTACGTCGACAACTTGACTTTTTTTTTGCTGAGATATCAACAGCAGCTTATTTTTAAATAGAGACTTTTGTATTCTTCATGAAAATGTCACTCATTATTGCCAATGTGTCCATCAAAAGACTGGTGTGCATTTTGAAGAGCAAT
Source organism: Myxine glutinosa (assembly GCF_964187855.1). Classification (NCBI taxonomy): domain Eukaryota; kingdom Metazoa; phylum Chordata; class Myxini; order Myxiniformes; family Myxinidae; genus Myxine; species Myxine glutinosa. The sequence goes on along the minus strand of NC_136261.1, from coordinate 151,288,730 downwards.
TATTTTTGAATGACAACGATGGAGAAGGGAAGAAAAAACAAAACAGAGGAGTCCGCTTGTTGAAATAATTTGTTATTGTTTGGCGGACTTCCTCCTCAAAAACACATTTGCAGCACAACATTTTATTTTCAGTTAAAGAAACAGAATGTGACTGCTGTGGATGTAATTATATATCTCTGGTGTATAATCTTTTCTCGTTGTTTTTCATCAGGAAAACATTTTCAAAAACACATATTTGTTTGGATAAAGGAAGGAATTTTCAGGAACTCATCTCCCATGAAGTGAACATAAAAATAGAATTTGACAGCTGTGGAGATAAAAGTAATATGAACATTAAACTCCAAATCTTGCAATGGAAATGATTTCAATGAAATGCACAAATATGAGAATGCACTTTCAGCAACTGAAAGGGAAGAAAAGTATCGTGAGGAAAGCGAAACAAAGAAACCAGCCAAAAGGCAAAAAATAAACAATAGAAAGAAAGGAAAGTACACACTGATTGCTTCATGAAAAGCTTGTAGAACTTTTATTTTTATGAAGAGGGGATATAGCTCAGTGGTAGAGCATTTGACTGCAGTTCGAAATGTCCTCAGTTCGAATCTGAGTGTCCCCTTCATTCTCAACTTCTTGACAGCAACATTTTCATGAAATTCAACAAATTCAAAGGAGCATTTGTGAAATCTGTGATGAATGTTGATGTTGGCTTCATTTAACACCTTTTCAAAATAAATAATGAAAGAATATGCAGAATATGAATTGCAATGTTGCTTTGTGTTTGCAAATAATTTAAAAACAAATTGCATGCAAATTATTAAAAGACTCTTATGTCGACAACTTGACTTTTTTTTTGCTGAGATATCAACATCAGCTTATTTTTAAATCGAGACTTTTATATTCTTCATGAAAATGTCACTCATTATTGCCAATGTGTCCATCAAAAGACTGGTGTGCATTTTGAAGAACAATTATTTTTGAATGACAACGATGGAGAAGGGAAGAAAAAACAAAACAGAGGAGTCCGCTTTTTGAAATAATTTGTCATTGTTTGGCGAACTTCCTCAAAAACACATTTGCAGCACAACATTTTATTTTGAGTTAAAGAAACAGAATGTGACTGCTGTGGATGTAATTTTGTATCTCTGGTGTATAATCTTTTCTCGGTTTTTTTCATCAGGAAAACATTTTCCAAAACAGATATTTGTTTGGATAAAGGTGAGAATTTTCAGAAACTCATCTCCCGTGAAGTTAACATAAAAATAGAATTTGACAGCTGTGGAGATAAAAGTAATATGAACATTAAACTCCAAATCTTGCAATGGAAATGATTTCAATGAAATGCACAAACATTAGAATGCACTTTCAGCAACTGAAAGGGAAGAAAAGTATCATGAGGAAAACGAAACAAAGAAACCAGCAAAAAGGCAAAAATAAACAATCAAAAGAAAGGAAAGTACACACTGATTGCTTCATGAAAAGCTTGTAGAACTTTTTTTTTTATAATGAGGGGATATAGCTCAGTGGTGGAGCATTTGACTGGAGTTCAAAATATCCTCAGTTCGAATATGAGTGTCCACTTCATTCTCAACTTTTCGATAGCAATATTTTCATGAAATTCAACAAATTCAAAGGAGAATTTGTGAAATCTGTGATGAATGTTGATGTTGGCTTCATTTAACACCTTTTCAAATTAAATAATGAAAGAATATGCAGAATTGGAATTGCAATGTAGCTTTGTATTTGCAAATAATTTAAAAACAAATTGTATGCAAATTATTAAAAGACTCTTACGTCGACAACTTGACTTTTTTTGCTGAGATATCAACAGCAGCTTATTTTTAAATGGAGACTTTTGTATTCTTCATGAAAATGTCACTCATTATTGCCAATGTGTCCATCAAAAGACTGGTGTGCATTTTGAAGAGCAATTATTTTTGAATGACAACGATGGAGAAGGGAAGGAAAAACAAACAGAGGAGTCCGCTTGTTGAAATAATTTGTTATTGTTTGGCGGACTTCTTCCTCAAAAACACATTTGCAGCACAACATTTTATTTTCAGTTAAAGAAACAGAATGTGACTGCTGTGGATGCAATTATATATCTCTGGTGTATAATCTTTTCTCGTTGTTTTTCATCAGGAAAACATTTTCCAAAACACATATTTGTTTGGATAAAGGTGGGAATTTTCAGAAACTCATCTCCCGTGAAGGGAACAAAAAAATAGAATTTGACAGCTGTGTCGATAAAAGTAATATGAACATTAAACTCGAAATCTTGCAATGGAAATGATTTCAATGAAATGCACAAACATGAGAATGCACTTTCATCAACTGAAAGGGAAGAAAAGTATCATGAGGAAAGTGAAAGAAAGAAACCAGCCAAAAGGCAAAAATAAACAATAAAAAGAAAGGAAAGTACACACTGATTGCTTCATGAAAAGCTTGTAGAACTTTTTTTTATTATAATGAGGGGATATAGCTTAGTGGTAGAGTATTTGACTGCAGTTCAAAATGTCCTCAGTTCGAATCTGAGTGTCTCACTTCATTCTCAACTTTTCAATAGCAATATTTTCATGAAATTCAACAAATTCAAAGGAGTATTTGTGAAATCTGTGATGAATGTTGATGTTGGCTTCATTTAACACCTTTTCAAAATAAATAATGAAAGAATATGCAGAATATGAATTGCAATGTAGCTTTGTATTTGCAAATAATTTAAAAACAAATTGTATGCAAATTATTAAAAGACTCTTACGTGGACAACTTTACTTTTTTTTTGCTGAGATATCAACAGCAGCTTATTTTTAAATCGAGACTTTTGTATTCTTCATGAAAATGTCACTCTTTATTGCCAATGTGTCCATCAAAAGACTGGTGTGCATTTTGAAGAACAATTATTTTTGAATGACAACGATGGAGAAGGGAAGAAAAAACAAACAGAGGAGTCCGCTTATTGAAATAATTTGTCATTGTTTGGCGAACTTCTTCCTCAAAAACACATTTGCAGCACAACATTTTCTTTTGAGTTAAAGAAACAGAATGTGACTGCTGTGGATGTAATTCTGTATCTCTGGTATGTAATCGTTTCTCGTTTTTTTTCATCAGGAATACATTTTCCAAAACACATATTTGTTTGGATAAATGTGGGAATTTTCAGAAACTCATCTCCCATGAAGGGAACATAAAAATAGAATTTGACAGCTGTGGAGATAAAAGTAATATGACCATTAAACTCCAAATCTTGCAATGGAAATGATTTCAATGAAATGAATAAACATTAGAATGCACTTTCAGCAACTGAAAGGGAAGAAAAGTATCATGAGGAAAGCGAAACAAAGAAACCAGCAAAAAGGCAAAAATAAACACGAAAAAGAAAGGAAAGTACACACTGATTGCTTCATGAAAAGCTTGTAGAACGTTAATTTTTATCAAGAAGGGGATATAGCTCAGTGGTAGAGCATTTGACTGCAGCTCAACATGTCCTCAGTTGAAATCTGAGTGTCCCCATCATTCTCAACTTTTTGATAATAATATTTTAATGCAATTCAACAATTTCAAAGGAGTGTTTGTGAAATCTGTGATGAATGTTGATGTTGGCTTCATTTAACACCTTTTCAAAATAAATAATGAAAGAATATGCAGAATTGGAATTGCAATGTAGCTTTGTATTTACAAATGATTTGAAAACAAATTGTATGCAAATGATTAAAAGATTCTTACGTCGACAACTTGACTTTTTTTTTGCTGAGATATCAACAGCAGCTTATTTTTAAATCGAGACTTTTGTATTATTTATGAAAATGTCACTCATTATTGCCAATGTGTCCATTAAAAAGACTTGTGTGCATTTTGAAGAACAATTATTTTTGAATGACAACGATGGAGAAGGGAAGAAAAAACAAACAGAGGAGTCCGCTTATTGAAATAATTTGTTATTGTTTGGCGAACTTCTTCCTCAAAAACACATTTGCAGAACAACGTTTTATTTTCAGTTAAAGAAACAGAATGTGACTGCTGTGGATGTAATTCGAAATCTCTGGTGTATCATCTTTTCTCGTTGTTTTTCATCAGGAAAACATTTTCAAAAACACATATTTGTTTGGATAAAGGAAGGAATTTTCAGAAACTCATCTCCCGTGAAGGGAACATAAAAATAGAATATGACAACTGTGGAGATAAAAGTAATATGAACATTAAACTCCAAATCTTGCAATGGAAATGATTTCAATGAAATGCACAAACATGAGAATGCACTTTCAGCAACTGAAAGGGAAGAAAAGTATCATGAGGAAAGCGAAAGAAAGATACCAGCCAAAAGGCAAAAATAAACAATAAAAAGAAAGGTAAGTACACACTGATTGCTTCATGAAAAGCTTGTAGAACTTTTTTTTTATAGTGAGGGGATATAGCTCAGTGGTGGAGCATTTGACTGGAGTTCAAAATGTCCTCAGTTCGAATATGAGTGTCCACTTCATTCTCAACTTTTCGATAGCAATATTTTCATGAAATTCAACAAATTCAAAGGAGAATTTGTGAAATCTGTGATGAATGTTGATGTTGGCTTCATTTAACACCTTTTCAAATTAAATAATGAAAGAATATGCACAATTGGAATTGCAATGCAGCTTTGTATTTGCAAATAATTTAAAAACAAATTGCATGCAAATTATTAAAACACTTACGTCGACAACTTGACTTTTTTTTTGCTGAGATGTCAACATCAGCTTATTTTTAAATCGAGACTTTTCTTTTCTTTATGAAAATGTCACTCATTATTGCCAATGTGTCCATCAAAAGACTGGTGTGCATTTTGAAGAACAATTATTTTTGAATGACAACGATGGAGTAGGGAAGAAAAAACAAAACAGAGGAGTCCGCTTTTTGAAATAATTTGTCATTGTTTGGCGAACTTCTTCCTCAAAAACACATTTGCAGCACAACATTTTATTTTCAGTTAAAAAAACAGAATGTGACTGCTGTGGATGTAATTCTATATCTCTGGTGTGTAATCTTTTCTCGTTTTTTTTCATCAGGAAAACATTGTCCAAAACACATATTTGTTTGGATAAAGGTGGGAATTTTCAGAAACTCATCTCCCATTCGGGGAACATAAAAATAGAATTTGACAGCTGTGGAGATAAAAGTAATATGAACATTAAACTCCAAATCTTGGAATGGAAATGATTTCAATGAAATGCACAAACATGAGAATGCACTTTCAGCAACTGAAAGGGAAGAAAAGTATCATGAGGAAAGCGAAACAAAGAAACCAGCCAAAAGGCAAAAATAAACAATAAAAAGAAAGGAAAGTACACACTGATTGCTTCATGGAAAGCTTGTAGAAATTTTATTTTTTATGAAGAGGGGATATCGCTCAGTGGTAGAGCATTTGACTGCAGTTCAAAATGTTCTCAATTCGAATCTGAGTGTCCCCTTCATTCTCAACTTTTTGACAGCAATATTTTCATGAAATTCAACAAATTCAAAGGAGTATTTGTGAAATATTTGATGAATGTTGATGTTGGCTTCATTGAACACCTTGTCAAAATAAATAATGAAAGAATATGCAGAATTGGAATTGCAATGTCGCTTTGTATTTGCAAATAATTTAAAAACAAATTGTATGCAAATTATTAAAAGACTCTTACGTCGACAACTTGACTTTTCTGGATGAGATATCAACAGCAGCTTATTTTTAAATCAAGACTTTTGTATTCTTCCTGAAAATGTCACTCATTATTGCCAATGTGTCCATCAAAAGACTGGTGTGCATTTTGAAGAACAATTATTTTTGAATGACAACGATGGAGAAGGGAAGAAAAAACAAACAGAGGAGTCCGCTTATTGAGATAATTTGTCATTGTTTGGTGAACTTCTTCCTCAAAAACACATTTGCAGCACAACATTTTATTTTGAGTTAAAGAAACAGAATGTGACTGCTGTGGATGTAATTCTGTATCTCTGGTGTGTAATCGTTTCTCGTTTTTTTTCATCAGGAAAACATTTTCCAAAACACATATTTGTTTGGATAAATGTGGGAATTTTCAGAAACTCATCTCCCATGAAGGGAACATAAAAATAGAATTTGACAGCTGTGGAGATAAAAGTAATATGAACATTAAACTCCAAATGTTGCAATGGAAATGATTTCAATGAAATGAATAAACATGAGAATGCACTTTCAGCAACTGAAAGGGAAGAAAAGTATCATGAGGAAAGCGAAAGAAAGATACCAGCCAAAAGGCAAAAATAAACAATAAAAAGAAAGGTAAGTACACACTGATTGCTTCATGAAAAGCTTGTAGAACTTTTTTTTTATAGTGAGGGGATATAGCTCAGTGGTGGAGCATTTGACTGGAGTTCAAAATGTCCTCAGTTCGAATATGAGTGTCCACTTCATTCTCAACTTTTCGATAGCAATATTTTCATGAAATTCAACAAATTCAAAGGAGAATTTGTGAAATCTGTGATGAATGTTGATGTTGGCTTCATTTAACACCTTTTCAAATTAAATAATGAAAGAATATGCACAATTGGAATTGCAATGCAGCTTTGTATTTGCAAATAATTTAAAAACAAATTGCATGCAAATTATTAAAACACTTACGTCGACAACTTGACTTTTTTTTTGCTGAGATGTCAACATCAGCTTATTTTTAAATCGAGACTTTTCTTTTCTTTATGAAAATGTCACTCATTATTGCCAATGTGTCCATCAAAAGACTGGTGTGCATTTTGAAGAACAATTATTTTTGAATGACAACGATGGAGAAGGGAAGAAAAAACAAAACAGAGGAGTCCGCTTTTTGAAATAATTTGTCATTGTTTGGCGAACTTCTTCCTCAAAAACACATTTGCAGCACAACATTTTATTTTCAGTTAAAAAAACAGAATGTGACTGCTGTGGATGTAATTCTATATCTCTGGTGTGTAATCTTTTCTCGTTTTTTTTCATCAGGAAAACATTGTCCAAAACACATATTTGTTTGGATAAAGGTGGGAATTTTCAGAAACTCATCTCCCATTCGGGGAACATAAAAATAGAATTTGACAGCTGTGGAGATAAAAGTAATATGAACATTAAACTCCAAATCTTGGAATGGAAATGATTTCAATGAAATGCACAAACATGAGAATGCACTTTCAGCAACTGAAAGGGAAGAAAAGTATCATGAGGAAAGCGAAACAAAGAAACCAGCCAAAAGGCAAAAATAAACAATAAAAAGAAAGGAAAGTACACACTGATTGCTTCATGGAAAGCTTGTAGAAATTTTATTTTTATGAAGAGGGGATATCGCTCAGTGGTAGAGCATTTGACTGCAGTTCAAAATGTTCTCAATTCGAATCTGAGTGTCCCCTTCATTCTCAACTTTTTGACAGCAATATTTTCATGAAATTCAACAAATTCAAAGGAGTATTTGTGAAATATTTGATGAATGTTGATGTTGGCTTCATTGAACACCTTGTCAAAATAAATAATGAAAGAATATGCAGAATTGGAATTGCAATGTCGCTTTGTATTTGCAAATAATTTAAAAACAAATTGTATGCAAATTATTAAAAGACTCTTACGTCGACAACTTGACTTTTCTGGATGAGATATCAACAGCAGCTTATTTTTAAATCAAGACTTTTGTATTCTTCCTGAAAATGTCACTCATTATTGCCAATGTGTCCATCAAAAGACTGGTGTGCATTTTGAAGAACAATTATTTTTGAATGACAACGATGGAGAAGGGAAGAAAAAACAAACAGAGGAGTCCGCTTATTGAGATAATTTGTCATTGTTTGGTGAACTTCTTCCTCAAAAACACATTTGCAGCACAACATTTTATTTTGAGTTAAAGAAACAGAATGTGACTGCTGTGGATGTAATTCTGTATCTCTGGTGTGTAATCGTTTCTCGTTTTTTTTCATCAGGAAAACATTTTCCAAAACACATATTTGTTTGGATAAATGTGGGAATTTTCAGAAACTCATCTCCCATGAAGGGAACATAAAAATAGAATTTGACAGCTGTGGAGATAAAAGTAATATGAACATTAAACTCCAAATGTTGCAATGGAAATGATTTCAATGAAATGAATAAACATGAGAATGCACTTTCAGCAACTGAAAGGGAAGAAAAGTATCATGAGGAAAGCGAAAGAAAGATACCAGCCAAAAGGCAAAAATAAACAATAAAAAGAAAGGTAAGTACACACTGATTGCTTCATGAAAAGCTTGTAGAACTTTTTTTTTATAGTGAGGGGATATAGCTCAGTGGTGGAGCATTTGACTGGAGTTCAAAATGTCCTCAGTTCGAATATGAGTGTCCACTTCATTCTCAACTTTTCGATAGCAATATTTTCATGAAATTCAACAAATTCAAAGGAGAATTTGTGAAATCTGTGATGAATGTTGATGTTGGCTTCATTTAACACCTTTTCAAATTAAATAATGAAAGAATATGCACAATTGGAATTGCAATGCAGCTTTGTATTTGCAAATAATTTAAAAACAAATTGCATGCAAATTATTAAAACACTTACGTCGACAACTTGACTTTTTTTTTGCTGAGATGTCAACATCAGCTTATTTTTAAATCGAGACTTTTCTTTTCTTTATGAAAATGTCACTCATTATTGCCAATGTGTCCATCAAAAGACTGGTGTGCATTTTGAAGAACAATTATTTTTGAATGACAACGATGGAGAAGGGAAGAAAAAACAAAACAGAGGAGTCCGCTTTTTGAAATAATTTGTCATTGTTTGGCGAACTTCTTCCTCAAAAACACATTTGCAGCACAACATTTTATTTTCAGTTAAAAAAACAGAATGTGACTGCTGTGGATGTAATTCTATATCTCTGGTGTGTAATCTTTTCTCGTTTTTTTTCATCAGGAAAACATTGTCCAAAACACATATTTGTTTGGATAAAGGTGGGAATTTTCAGAAACTCATCTCCCATTCGGGGAACATAAAAATAGAATTTGACAGCTGTGGAGATAAAAGTAATATGAACATTAAACTCCAAATCTTGGAATGGAAATGATTTCAATGAAATGCACAAACATGAGAATGCACTTTCAGCAACTGAAAGGGAAGAAAAGTATCATGAGGAAAGCGAAACAAAGAAACCAGCCAAAAGGCAAAAATAAACAATAAAAAGAAAGGAAAGTACACACTGATTGCTTCATGGAAAGCTTGTAGAAATTTTATTTTTATGAAGAGGGGATATCGCTCAGTGGTAGAGCATTTGACTGCAGTTCAAAATGTTCTCAATTCGAATCTGAGTGTCCCCTTCATTCTCAACTTTTTGACAGCAATATTTTCATGAAATTCAACAAATTCAAAGGAGTATTTGTGAAATATTTGATGAATGTTGATGTTGGCTTCATTGAACACCTTGTCAAAATAAATAATGAAAGAATATGCAGAATTGGAATTGCAATGTCGCTTTGTATTTGCAAATAATTTAAAAACAAATTGCATGCAAATTATTAAAACACTTACGTCGACAACTTGACTTTTTTTTTGCTGAGATGTCAACATCAGCTTATTTTTAAATCGAGACTTTTCTTTTCTTTATGAAAATGTCACTCATTATTGCCAATGTGTCCATCAAAAGACTGGTGTGCATTTTGAAGAACAATTATTTTTGAATGACAACGATGGAGAAGGGAAGAAAAAACAAAACAGAGGAGTCCGCTTTTTGAAATAATTTGTCATTGTTTGGCGAACTTCTTCCTCAAAAACACATTTGCAGCACAACATTTTATTTTCAGTTAAAAAAACAGAATGTGACTGCTGTGGATGTAATTCTATATCTCTGGTGTGTAATCTTTTCTCGTTTTTTTTCATCAGGAAAACATTGTCCAAAACACATATTTGTTTGGATAAAGGTGGGAATTTTCAGAAACTCATCTCCCATTCGGGGAACATAAAAATAGAATTTGACAGCTGTGGAGATAAAATTAATATGAACATTAAACTCCAAATCTTGGAATGGAAATGATTTCAATGAAATGCACAAACATGAGAATGCACTTTCAGCAACTGAAAGGGAAGAAAAGTATCATGAGGAAAGCGAAACAAAGAAACCAGCCAAAAGGCAAAAATAAACAATAAAAAGAAAGGAAAGTACACACTGATTGCTTCATGGAAAGCTTGTAGAAATTTTATTTTTATGAAGAGGGGATATCGCTCAGTGGTAGAGCATTTGACTGCAGTTCAAAATGTTCTCAATTCGAATCTGAGTGTCCCCTTCATTCTCAACATTTTGACAGCAATATTTTCATGAAATTCAACAAATTCAAAGGAGTATTTGTGAAATATTTGATGAATGTTGATGTTGGCTTCATTGAACACCTTGTCAAAATAAATAATGAAAGAATATGCAGAATTGGAATTGCAATGTCGCTTTGTATTTGCAAATAATTTAAAAACAAATTGTATGCAAATTATTAAAAGACTCTTACGTCGACAACTTGACTTTTCTGGATGAGATATCAACAGCAGCTTATTTTTAAATCAAGACTTTTGTATTCTTCCTGAAAATGTCACTCATTATTGCCAATGTGTCCATCAAAAGACTGGTGTGCATTTTGAAGAACAATTATTTTTGAATGACAACGATGGAGAAGGGAAGAAAAAACAAAACAGAGGAGTCCGCTTTTTGAAATAATTTGTCATTGTTTGGCAAACTTCCTCAAAAACACATTTGCAGCACAACATTTTATTTTGAGTTAAAGAAACAGAATGTGACTGCTGTGGATGTAATTTTGTATCTCTGGTGTATCATCTTTTCTGGGTTTTTTTCATCAGGAAAACATTTTCCAAAACAGATATTTGTTTGGATAAAGGTGGGAATTTTCAGAAACTCATCTCCCATCCAGGGAACATAAAAATAGAATTTGACAGCTGTGGAGATGAAAGTAATATGAACATTAAACTCCAAATCTTGCAATGGAAATGATTTCAATGAAATGAATACACATTAGAATGCACTTTCAGCAACTGAAAGGGAAGAAAAGTATCATGAGGAAAGCGAAACAAAGAAACCAGCAAAAAGGCAAAAATAAACAATCAAAAGAAAGGAAAGTACACACTGATTGCTTCATGAAAAGCTTGTAGAACTTTTTTTTTTATAATGAGGGGATATAGCTTAGTGGTAGAGTATTTGACTGCAGTTCAAAATGTCCTCAGTTCAAATCTGAGTGTCCCCTTCATTCTCAACTTTTTTTTTTATAATGAGGGGATATAGCTCAGTGGTAGAGTATTTGACTACAGTTCAAAATGTCCTCAGTTCGAATCTGAGTGTTCCCTTCATTCTCAACTTTTTTACAACAATATTTTCATGAAATTCAGCAAATTCAAAGGAGTATTTGTGAAATAATTGATGAATGTTGATGTTGACTTCATTTAACACCTTTTCAAAATAAATAATGAAAGAATATGCAGAATATGAATTGCAATGTAGCTTTGTATTTGCAAATAATTTAAAAACAAATTGTATGCAAATTATTAAAAGACTCTTACGTGGACAACTTTACTTTTTTTTTGCTGAGATATCAACAGCAGCTTATTTTTAAATCGAGACTTTTGTATTCTTCATGAAAATGTCACTCTTTTTTGCCAATGTGTCCATCAAAAGACTGGTGTGCATTTTGAAGAACAATTATTTTTGAATGACAACGATGGAGAAGGGAAGAAAAAACAAACAGAGGAGTCCACTTATTGAAATAATTTGTCATTGTTTGGCGAACTTCTTCCTCAAAAACACATTTGCAGCACAACATTTTCTTTTGAGTTAAAGAAACAGAATGTGACTGCTGTGGATGTAATTCTGTATCTCTGGTATGTAATCGTTTCTCGTTTTTTTTCATCAGGAATACATTTTCCAAAACACATATTTGTTTGGATAAATGTGGGAATTTTCAGAAACTCATCTCCCATGAAGGGAACATAAAAATAGAATTTGACAGCTGTGGAGATAAAAGTAATATGACCATTAAACTCCAAATCTTGCAATGGAAATGATTTCAATGAAATGAATAAACATTAGAATGCACTTTCAGCAACTGAAAGGGAAGAAAAGTATCATGAGGAAAGCGAAACAAAGAAACCAGCAAAAAGGCAAAAATAAACACGAAAAAGAAAGGAAAGTACACACTGATTGCTTCATGAAAAGCTTGTAGAACGTTAATTTTTATCAAGAAGGGGATATAGCTCAGTGGTAGAGCATTTGACTGCAGCTCAACATGTCCTCAGTTGAAATCTGAGTGTCCCCATCATTCTCAACTTTTTGATAATAATATTTTAATGCAATTCAACAATTTCAAAGGAGTGTTTGTGAAATCTGTGATGAATGTTGATGTTGGCTTCATTTAACACCTTTTCAAAATAAATAATGAAAGAATATGCAGAATTGGAATTGCAATGTAGCTTTGTATTTGCAAATGATTTGAAAACAAATTGTATGCAAATGATTAAAAGATTCTTACGTCGACAACTTGACTTTTTTTTTGCTGAGATACCAACAGCAGCTTATTTTTAAATCGAGACTTTTGTATTATTTATGAAAATGTCACTCATTATTGCCAATGTGTCCATTAAAAAGACTTGTGTGCATTTTGAAGAACAATTATTTTTGAATGACAACGATGGAGAAGGGAAGAAAAAACAAACAGAGGAGTCCGCTTATTGAAATAATTTGTTATTGTTTGGCGAACTTCTTCCTCAAAAACACATTTGCAGAACAACGTTTTATTTTCAGTTAAAGAAACAGAATGTGACTGCTGTGGATGTAATTCGAAATCTCTGGTGTATCATCTTTTCTCGTTGTTTTTCATCAGGAAAACATTTTCAAAAACACATATTTGTTTGGATAAAGGAAGGAATTTTCAGAAACTCATCTCCCGTGAAGGGAACATAAAAATAGAATATGACAACTGTGGAGATAAAAGTAATATGAACATTAAACTCCAAATCTTGCAATGGAAATGATTTCAATGAAATGCACAAACATGAGAATGCACTTTCAGCAACTGAAAGGGAAGAAAAGTATCATGAGGAAAGCGAAAGAAAGATACCAGCCAAAAGGCAAAAATAAACAATAAAAAGAAAGGTAAGTACACACTGATTGCTTCATGAAAAGCTTGTAGAACTTTTTTTTTATAGTGAGGGGATATAGCTCAGTGGTGGAGCATTTGACTGGAGTTCAAAATGTCCTCAGTTCGAATATGAGTGTCCACTTCATTCTGAACTTTTCGATAGCAATATTTTCATGAAATTCAACAAATTCAAAGGAGAATTTGTGAAATCTGTGATGAATGTTGATGTTGGCTTCATTTAACACCTTTTCAAATTAAATAATGAAAGAATATGCACAATTGGAATTGCAATGCAGCTTTGTATTTGCAAATAATTTAAAAACAAATTGCATGCAAATTATTAAAACACTCTTACGTCGACAACTTGACTTTTTTTTTGCTGAGATATCAACAGCAGCTTATTTTTAAATCGAGACTTTTGTATTGTTCCTGAAAATGTCACTCATTATTGCCAATGTGTCCATCAAAAGACTGGTGTGCATTTTGAAGAACAATTATTTTTGAATGACAACGATGGAGAAGGGAAGAAAAAACAAACAGAGGAGTCCGCTTATTGAAATAATTTGTTATTGTTTGGCGAACTTCTTCCTCAAAAACACATTTGCAGAACAACGTTTTATTTTCAGTTAAAGAAACAGAATGTGACTGCTGTGGATGTAATTCGAAATCTCTGGTGTATCATCTTTTCTCGTTGTTTTTCATCAGGAAAACATTTTCAAAAACACATATTTGTTTGGATAAAGGAAGGAATTTTCAGAAACTCATCTCCCGTGAAGGGAACATAAAAATAGAATATGACAGCTGTGGAGATAAAAGTAATATGAACATTAAACTCCAAATCTTGCAATGGAAATGATTTCAATGAAATGCACAAACATGAGAATGCACTTTCAGCAACTGAAAGGGAAGAAAAGTATCATGAGGAAAGCGAAAGAAAGATACCAGCCAAAAGGCAAAAATAAACAATAAAAAGAAAGGTAAGTACACACTGATTGCTTCATGAAAAGCTTGTAGAACTTTTTTTTTTATAATGAGGGGATATAGCTCAGTGGTGGAGCATTTAACTTGAGTTCAAAATGTCGTCAGTTCGAATATGAGTGTCCACTTCATTCTCAACTTTTCGATAGCAATATTTTCATGAAATGCAACAAATTCAAAGGAGAATTTGTGAAATCTGTGATGAATGTTGATGTTGGCTTCATTTAACACCTTTTCAAATTAAATAATGAAAGAATATGCAGAATTGGAATTGCAATGCAGCTTTGTATTTGCAAATAATTTAAAAACAAATTGCATGCAAATTATTAAAAGACTCTTACGTCGACAAGTTGACTTTTTTTTGATGAGATATCAACAGCAGCTTATTTTTAAATCGAGACTTTTGTATTGTTCCTGAAAATGTCACTCATTATTGCCAATGTGTCCATCAAAAGACTGGTGTGCATTTTGAAGAACAATTATTTTTGAATGACAACGATGGAGAAGGGAAGAAAAAACAAACAGAGGAGTCCGCTTATTGAAATAATTTGTCATTGTTTGGCGAACTTCTTCCTCAAAAACACATTTGCAGAACAACGTTTTATTTTCAGTTAAAGAAACAGAATGTGACTGCTGTGGATGTAATTCGAAATCTCTGGTGTATCATCTTTTCTCGTTGTTTTTCATCAGGAAAACATTTTCAAAAACACATATTTGTTTGGACAAAGGAAGGAATTTTCAGAAACTCATCTCCCATTAAGGGAACATAAAAATAGTATTTGACAGCTGTGGATATAAAAGTAATATGGACATTAAACTCCAAATCTTGCAATGGAAATGATTTCTATGAAATGCACAAACATGAGAATGCACTTTCAGCAACTGAAAGGGAAGAAAAGTATCATGAGGAAAGCGAAACAAAGAAACCAGCCAAAAGGCAAAAATAAACAATAAAGAGAAAGGAAAGTACACACTGATTGCTTCATAAAAAGCTTGAGAAATTTTATTTTTATGCAGAGGGGATATAGCTCAGTGGTAGAGCATTTGACTGCAGTTCAAAATGTCCTCAGTTCGAATCTGAGTGTCCCCTTCATTCTCAACTTCTTGACAGCAACATTTTCATGAAATTCAACAAATTCAAAGGAGCATTTGTGAAATCTGTGATGAATGTTGATGTTGGCTTCATTAAACACCTTTTCAAAATAAATAATGAAAGAATATGCAGAATATGAATTGCAATGTAGCTTTGTGTTTGCAAATAATTTAAAAACAAATTGCATGCAAATTATTAAAAGACTCTTACGTCGACAACTTGACTTTTTTTTTGCTGAGATATCAACATCAGCTTATTTTTAAATCGAGACTTTTATATTCTTCATGAAAATGTCACTCATTATTGCCAATGTGTCCATCAAAAGACTGGTGTGCATTTTGAAGAACAATTATTTTTGAATGACAACGATGGAGAAGGGAAGAAAAAACAAAACAGAGGAGTCCGCTTTTTGAAATAATTTGTCATTGTTTGGCGAACTTCCTCAAAAACACATTTGCAGCACAACATTTTATTTTGAGTTAAAGAAACAGAATGTGACTGCTGTGGATGTAATTTTGTATCTCTGGTGTATAATCTTTTCT
The DNA here is from genome assembly GCF_964187855.1 of Myxine glutinosa. Classification (NCBI taxonomy): domain Eukaryota; kingdom Metazoa; phylum Chordata; class Myxini; order Myxiniformes; family Myxinidae; genus Myxine; species Myxine glutinosa. Next base: position 151,273,027 of record NC_136261.1, on the reverse strand, counting down.
CGGTTTTTTTCATCAGGAAAACATTTTCCAAAACAGATATTTGTTTGGATAAAGGTGAGAATTTTCAGAAACTCATCTCCCGTGAAGTTAACATAAAAATAGAATTTGACAGCTGTGGAGATAAAAGTAATATGAACATTAAACTCCAAATCTTGCAATGGAAATGATTTCAATGAAATGCACAAACATTAGAATGCACTTTCAGCAACTGAAAGGGAAGAAAAGTATCATGAGGAAAACGAAACAAAGAAACCAGCAAAAAGGCAAAAATAAACACGAAAAAAAAAGGAAAGTAGAAACTGATTGCTTCATGAAAAGCTTGTAGAACTTTCTTTTATCAAGAGGGGATATAGCTCAGTGGTAGAGCATTTGATCGCAGTTCAAAATGTCATCAGTTCAAATCTGAGTGTCCCCATCATTCTCAACTTTTTGATAATAATATTTTCATGAAATTCAACAAATTCAAAGGAGTGTTTGTGAAATCTGTGATGAATGTTGATGTTGGCTTCATTTAACACCTTTTCAAAATAAATAATGAAAGAATATGCAGAATTGGAATTGCAATGTAGCTTTGTATTTGCAAATGATTTGAAAACAAATTGTATGCAAATGATTAAAAGATTCTTACGTCGACAACTTGACTTTTTTTTTGCTGAGATATCAACAGCAGCTTATTTTTAAATCGAGACTTTTGTATTATTTATGAAAATGTCACTCATTATTGCCAATGTGTCCATTAAAAAGACTTGTGTGCATTTTGAAGAACAATTATTTTTGAATGACAACGATGGAGAAGGGAAGAAAAAACAAACAGAGGAGTCCGCTTATTGAAATAATTTGTTATTGTTTGGCGAACTTCTTCCTCAAAAACACATTTGCAGAACAACGTTTTATTTTCAGTTAAAGAAACAGAATGTGACTGCTGTGGATGTAATTCGAAATCTCTGGTGTATCATCTTTTCTCGTTGTTTTTCATCAGGAAAACATTTTCAAAAACACATATTTGTTTGGATAAAGGAAGGAATTTTCAGAAACTCATCTCCCGTGAAGGGAACATAAAAATAGAATATGACAGCTGTGGAGATAAAAGTAATATGAACATTAAACTCCAAATCTTGCAATGGAAATGATTTCAATGAAATGCACAAACATGAGAATGCACTTTCAGCAACTGAAAGGGAAGAAAAGTATCATGAGGAAAGCGAAAGAAAGATACCAGCCAAAAGGCAAAAATAAACAATAAAAAGAAAGGTAAGTACACACTGATTGCTTCATGAAAAGCTTGTAGAACTTTTTTTTTTATAATGAGGGGATATAGCTCAGTGGTGGAGCATTTGAATGGAGTTCAAAATGTCCTCAGTTCGAATATGAGTGTCCACTTCATTCTCAACTTTTCGATAGCAATATTTTCATGAAATGCAACAAATTCAAAGGAGAATTTTTGAAATCTGTGATGAATGAGGATGTTGGCTTCATTTAACACCTTTTCAAATTAAATAATGAAAGAATATGCAGAATTGGAATTGCAATGCAGCTTTGTATTTGCAAATAATTTAAAAACAAATTGCATGCAAATTATTAAAAGACTCTTACGTCGACAAGTTGACTTTTTTTTGATGAGATATCAACAGCAGCTTATTTTTAAATCGAGACTTTTGTATTGTTCCTGAAAATGTCACTCATTATTGCCAATGTGTCCATCAAAAGACTGGTGTGCATTTTGAAGAACAATTATTTTTGAATGACAACGATTGAGAAGGGAAGAAAAAACAAAACAGAGGAGTCCGCTTATTGAAATAATTTGTCATTGTTTGGCGAACTTCTTCCTCAAAAACACATTTGCAGCACAACATTTTATTTTGAGTTAAAGAAACAGAATGTGACTGCTGTGGATGTAATTCTGTATCTCTGGTGTATCATCTTTTCTCGTTTTTGTTCATCAGGAAAACATTTTCCAAAACACATATTTGTTTGGATAAAGGTGGGAATTTTCAGAAACTCATCTCCCATCCAGGGAACATAAAAATAGAATTTGACAGCTGTGGAGATGAAAGTAATATGAACATTAAACTCCAAATCTTGCAATGGAAATGATTTCAATGAAATGAATACACATTAGAATGCACTTTCAGCAACTGAAAGGGAAGAAAAGTATCATGAGGAAAGCGAAACAAAGAAACCAGCAAAAAGGCAAAAATAAACACGAAAAAGAAAGGAAAGTACAAACTGATTGCTTCATGAAAAGCTTGTAGAACGTTAATTTTTATCAAGAAGGGGATATAGCTCAGTGGTAGAGCATTTGACTGCAGCTCAACATGTCCTCAGTTGAAATCTGAGTGTCCCCATCATTCTCAACTTTTTGATAATAATATTTTAATGCAATTCAACAATTCCAAGGAGTGTTTGTGAAATCTGTGATGAATGTTGATGTTGGCTTCATTTAACACCTTTTCAAAATAAATAATGAAAGAATATGCAGAATTGGAATTGCAATGTAGCTTTGTATTTGCAAATGATTTGAAAACAAATTGTATGCAAATGATTAAAAGATTCTTACGTCGACAACTTGACCTTTTTTTTGCTGAGATATCAACTGCAGCTTATTTTTAAATCGAGACTTTTGTATTATTTATGAAAATGTCACTCATTATTGCCAATGTGTCCATTAAAAAGACTTGTGTGCATTTTGAAGAACAATTATTTTTGAATGACAACGATGGAGAAGGGAAGAAAAAACAAACAGAGGAGTCCGCTTATTAAAATAATTTGTTATTGTTTGGCGAACTTCTTCCTCAAAAACACATTTGCAGAACAACGTTTTATTTTCAGTTAAAGAAACAGAATGTGACTGCTGTGGATGTAATTCGAAATCTCTGGTGTGTCATCTTTTCTCGTTGTTTTTCATCAGGAAAACATTTTCAAAAACACATATTTGTTTGGATAAAGGAAGGAATTTTCAGAAACTCATCTCCCGTGAAGGGAACAAAAAAATAGAATTTGACAGCTGTGTCGATAAAAGTAATATGAACATTAAACTCCAAATCTTGCAATGGAAATGATTTCAATGAAATGCACAAACATTAGAATGCACTTTCAGCAACTGAAAGGGAAGAAAAGTATCATGAGGAAAACGAAACAAAGAAACCAGCAAAAAGGCAAAAATAAACACGAAAAAAAAAGGAAAGTAGAAACTGATTGCTTCATGAAAAGCTTGTAGAACTTTATTTTATCAAGAGGGGATATAGCTCAGTGGTAGAGCATTTGACCGCAGTTTATAAATGTCCTCAGTTCGAATCTGAGTGTCCACTTCATTCTCAACTTTTCGATAGCAATATTTTCATGAAATTCAACAAATTCAAAGGAGTATTTGTGAAATCTGTGCTGAATGTTGATGTTGGCTTCATTTAACACCTTTTCAAAATAAATAATGAAAGAATATGCAGTATTGGGATTGCAATGCAGCTTTGTATTTGCAAATAATTTGAAAACAAATTGTATGCAAATTATTAAAAGACTTAAGTCGACAACTTGACTTTTTTTTGCTGAGATATCAACAGCAGCTTATTTTTAAATCGAGACTTTTGTATTCTTCCTGAAAATGTCACTCATTATTGCCAATGTGTCCATCAAAAGACTGGTGTGCATTTTGAAGAACAATTATTTTTGAATGACAACGATGGAGAAGGGAAGAAAAAACAAAACAGATGGGGCCGCTTATTGAAATAATTTGTCATTGTTTGGCGAACTTCTCCCTCAAAAACACATTTGCAGCACAACATTTTATTTTGAGTTAAAGAAACAGAATGTGACTGCTGTGGATGTAATTCTGTATCTCTGGTGTATCATCTTTCCTCGTTTTTGTTCATCAGGAAAACATTTTCCAAAACACATATTTGTTTCGATAAAGGAAGGAATTTTCAGAAACTCATCTCCCATCCAGGGAACATAAAAATAGAATTTGACAGCTGTGGAGATAAAAGTAATATGAACATTAAACTCCAAATCTTGCAATGGAAATGATTTCAATGAAATGAATACACATTAGAATGCACTTTCAGCAACTGAAAGGGAAGAAAAGTATCATGAGGAAAGCGAAACAAAGAAACCAGCAAAAAGGCAAAAATAAACAATCAAAAGAAAGGAAAGTACACACTGATTGCTTCATGAAAAGCTTGTAGAAATTTTTTTTTAATAATGAGGGATATAGCTCAGTGGTAGAGCATTTGACTGCAGTTCAAAATGTCCTCAGTTCGAATCTGAGTGTCCCCTTCATTCTCAACTTTTTTACAACAATATTTTCATGAAATTCAACAAATTCAAAGGAGTATTTGTGAAATCTTTGATGAATGTTGATGTTGGCTTCATTTAACACCTTTTCAAAATAAATAATGAAAGAATATGCAGAATATGAAGTGCAATGTGGCTTTGTATTTGCAAATAATTTAAAAACAAATTGTATGCAAATTATTAAAAGACTCTTACGTCGACAACTTGACTTTTTTTTTGCTGAGATATCAACAGCAGCTTATTTTTAAATCGAGACTTTTGTATTCTTCATGAAAATGTCACTCTTTATTGCCAATGTGTCCATCAAAAGACTGGTGTGCATTTTGAAGAACAATTATATTTGAATGACAACGATGGAGAAGGGAAGAAAAAACAAACAGAGGAGTCCGCTTATTGAAATAATTTGTCATTGTTTGGCGAACTTCTTCCTCAAAAACACATTTGCAGCACAACATTTTATTTTCAGTTAAAGAAACAGAATGTGACTGCTGTGGATGTCATTCTGCATCCACAGCATCCACAGTGTGTATCCACAGTGTGTAATCTTTTCTCATTGTTTTTCATCAGGAAAACATTTTCCAAAACACATATTTGTTTGGACAAAGGAAGGAATTTTCAGAAACTCATCTCCCATTAAGGGAACATAAAAATAGTATTTGACAGCTGTGGATATAAAAGTAATATGGACATTAAACTCCAAATCTTGCAATGGAAATGATTTCTATGAAATGCACAAACATGAGAATGCACTTTCAGCAACTGAAAGGGAAGAAAAGTATCATGAGGAAAGCGAAACAAAGAAACCAGCCAAAAGGCAAAAATAAACAATAAAGAGAAAGGAAAGTACACACTGATTGCTTCATAAAAAGCTTGAGAAATTTTATTTTTATGCAGAGGGGATATAGCTCAGTGGTAGAGCATTTGACTGCAGTTCAAAATGTCCTCAGTTCGAATCTGAGTGTCCCCTTCATTCTCAACTTCTTGACAGCAACATTTTCATGAAATTCAACAAATTCAAAGGAGCATTTGTGAAATCTGTGATGAATGTTGATGTTGGCTTCATTAAACACCTTTTCAAAATAAATAATGAAAGAATATGCAGAATATGAATTGCAATGTAGCTTTGTGTTTGCAAATAATTTAAAAACAAATTGCATGCAAATTATTAAAAGACTCTTACGTCGACAACTTGACTTTTTTTTTGCTGAGATATCAACATCAGCTTATTTTTAAATCGAGACTTTTATATTCTTCATGAAAATGTCACTCATTATTGCCAATGTGTCCATCAAAAGACTGGTGTGCATTTTGAAGAACAATTATTTTTGAATGACAACGATGGAGAAGGGAAGAAAAAACAAAACAGAGGAGTCCGCTTTTTGAAATAATTTGTCATTGTTTGGCGAACTTCCTCAAAAACACATTTGCAGCACAACATTTTATTTTGAGTTAAAGAAACAGAATGTGACTGCTGTGGATGTAATTTTGTATCTCTGGTGTATAATCTTTTCTCGGTTTTTTTCATCAGGAAAACATTTTCCAAAACAGATATTTGTTTGGATAAAGGTGAGAATTTTCAGAAACTCATCTCCCATGAAGGGAACATAAAAATAGAATTTGACAGCTGTGGAGATAAAAGTAATATGAACATTAAACTCCAAATCTTGCAATGGAAATGATTTCAATGAAATGAATAAACATTAGAATGCACTTTCAGCAACTGAAAGGGAAGAAAAGTATCATGAGGAAAGCGAAACAAAGAAACCAGCAAAAAGGCAAAAATAAACACGAAAAAGAAAGGAAAGTACACACTGATTGCTTCATGAAAAGCTTGTAGAACGTTAATTTTTATCAAGAAGGGGATATAGCTCAGTGGTAGAGCATTTGACTGCAGCTCAACATGTCCTCAGTCGAAATCTGAGTGTCCCCATCATTCTCAACTTTTTGATAATAATATTTTAATGCAATTCAACAATTTCAAAGGAGTGTTTGTGAAATCTGTGATGAATGTTGATGTTGGCTTCATTTAACACCTTTTCAAAATAAATAATGAAAGAATATGCAGAATTGGAATTGCAATGTAGCTTTGTATTTGCAAATGATTTGAAAACAAATTGTATGCAAATGATTAAAAGATTCTTACGTCGACAACTTGACTTTTTTTTTGCTGAGATATCAACAGCAGCTTATTTTTAAATCGAGACTTTTGTATTATTTATGAAAATGTCACTCATTATTGCCAATGTGTCCATTAAAAAGACTTGTGTGCATTTTGAAGAACAATTATTTTTGAATGACAACGATGGAGAAGGGAAGAAAAAACAAACAGAGGAGTCCGCTTATTGAAATAATTTGTTATTGTTTGGCGAACTTCTTCCTCAAAAACACATTTGCAGAACAACGTTTTATTTTCAGTTAAAGAAACAGAATGTGACTGCTGTGGATGTAATTCGAAATCTCTGGTGTATCATCTTTTCTCGTTGTTTTTCATCAGGAAAACATTTTCAAAAACACATATTTGTTTGGATAAAGGAAGGAATTTTCAGAAACTCATCTCCCGTGAAGGGAACATAAAAATAGAATATGACAGCTGTGGAGATAAAAGTAATATGAACATTAAACTCCAAATCTTGCAATGGAAATGATTTCAATGAAATGCACAAACATGAGAATGCACTTTCAGCAACTGAAAGGGAAGAAAAGTATCATGAGGAAAGCGAAAGAAAGATACCAGCCAAAAGGCAAAAATAAACAATAAAAAGAAAGGTAAGTACACACTGATTGCTTCATGAAAAGCTTGTAGAACTTTTTTTTTTATAATGAGGGGATATAGCTCAGTGGTGGAGCATTTGAATGGAGTTCAAAATGTCCTCAGTTCGAATATGAGTGTCCACTTCATTCTCAACTTTTCGATAGCAATATTTTCATGAAATGCAACAAATTCAAAGGAGAATTTGTGAAATCTGTGATGAATGAGGATGTTGGCTTCATTTAACACCTTTTCAAATTAAATAATGAAAGAATATGCAGAATTGGAATTGCAATGCAGCTTTGTATTTGCAAATAATTTAAAAACAAATTGCATGCAAATTATTAAAAGACTCTTACGTCGACAAGTTGACTTTTTTTGATGAGATATCAACAGCAGCTTATTTTTAAATCGAGACTTTTGTATTGTTCCTGAAAATGTCACTCATTATTGCCAATGTGTCCATCAAAAGACTGGTGTGCATTTTGAAGAACAATTATTTTTGAATGACAACGATTGAGAAGGGAAGAAAAAACAAAACAGAGGAGTCCGCTTATTGAAATAATTTGTCATTGTTTGGCGAACTTCTTCCTCAAAAACACATTTGCAGCACAACATTTTATTTTGAGTTAAAGAAACAGAATGTGACTGCTGTGGATGTAATTCTGTATCTCTGGTGTATCATCTTTTCTCGTTTTTGTTCATCAGGAAAACATTTTACAAAACACATATTTGTTTGGATAAAGGTGGGAATTTTCAGAAACTCATCTCCCATCCAGGGAACATAAAAATAGAATTTGACAGCTGTGGAGATGAAAGTAATATGAACATTAAACTCCAAATCTTGCAATGGAAATGATTTCAATGAAATGAATACACATTAGAATGCACTTTCAGCAACTGAAAGGGAAGAAAAGTATCATGAGGAAAGCGAAACAAAGAAACCAGCAAAAAGGCAAAAATAAACACGAAAAAGAAAGGAAAGTACAAACTGATTGCTTCATGAAAAGCTTGTAGAACGTTAATTTTTATCAAGAAGGGGATATAGCTCAGTGGTAGAGCATTTGACTGCAGCTCAACATGTCCTCAGTTGAAATCTGAGTGTCCCCATCATTCTCAACTTTTTGATAATAATATTTTAATGCAATTCAACAATTCCAAGGAGTGTTTGTGAAATCTGTGATGAATGTTGATGTTGGCTTCATTTAACACCTTTTCAAAATAAATAATGAAAGAATATGCAGAATTGGAATTGCAATGTAGCTTTGTATTTGCAAATGATTTGAAAACAAATTGTATGCAAATGATTAAAAGATTCTTACGTCGACAACTTGACCTTTTTTTTGCTGAGATATCAACTGCAGCTTATTTTTAAATCGAGACTTTTGTATTATTTATGAAAATGTCACTCATTATTGCCAATGTGTCCATTAAAAAGACTTGTGTGCATTTTGAAGAACAATTATTTTTGAATGACAACGATGGAGAAGGGAAGAAAAAACAAACAGAGGAGTCCGCTTATTAAAATAATTTGTTATTGTTTGGCGAACTTCTTCCTCAAAAACACATTTGCAGAACAACGTTTTATTTTCAGTTAAAGAAACAGAATGTGACTGCTGTGGATGTAATTCGAAATCTCTGGTGTGTCATCTTTTCTCGTTGTTTTTCATCAGGAAAACATTTTCAAAAACACATATTTGTTTGGATAAAGGAAGGAATTTTCAGAAACTCATCTCCCGTGAAGGGAACAAAAAAATAGAATTTGACAGCTGTGTCGATAAAAGTAATATGAACATTAAACTCCAAATCTTGCAATGGAAATGATTTCAATGAAATGCACAAACATTAGAATGCACTTTCAGCAACTGAAAGGGAAGAAAAGTATCATGAGGAAAACGAAACAAAGAAACCAGCAAAAAGGCAAAAATAAACACGAAAAAAAAAGGAAAGTAGAAACTGATTGCTTCATGAAAAGCTTGTAGAACTTTATTTTATCAAGAGGGGATATAGCTCAGTGGTAGAGCATTTGACCGCAGTTTATAAATGTCCTCAGTTCGAATCTGAGTGTCCACTTCATTCTCAACTTTTCGATAGCAATATTTTCATGAAATTCAACAAATTCAAAGGAGTATTTGTGAAATCTGTGCTGAATGTTGATGTTGGCTTCATTTAACACCTTTTCAAAATAAATAATGAAAGAATATGCAGTATTGGGATTGCAATGCAGCTTTGTATTTGCAAATAATTTGAAAACAAATTGTATGCAAATTATTAAAAGACTTAAGTCGACAACTTGACTTTTTTTTGCTGAGATATCAACAGCAGCTTATTTTTAAATCGAGACTTTTGTATTCTTCCTGAAAATGTCACTCATTATTGCCAATGTGTCCATCAAAAGACTGGTGTGCATTTTGAAGAACAATTATTTTTGAATGACAACGATGGAGAAGGGAAGAAAAAACAAAACAGATGGGGCCGCTTATTGAAATAATTTGTCATTGTTTGGCGAACTTCTCCCTCAAAAACACATTTGCAGCACAACATTTTATTTTGAGTTAAAGAAACAGAATGTGACTGCTGTGGATGTAATTCTGTATCTCTGGTGTATCATCTTTCCTCGTTTTTGTTCATCAGGAAAACATTTTCCAAAACACATATTTGTTTCGATAAAGGAAGGAATTTTCAGAAACTCATCTCCCATCCAGGGAACATAAAAATAGAATTTGACAGCTGTGGAGATAAAAGTAATATGAACATTAAACTCCAAATCTTGCAATGGAAATGATTTCAATGAAATGAATACACATTAGAATGCACTTTCAGCAACTGAAAGGGAAGAAAAGTATCATGAGGAAAGCGAAACAAAGAAACCAGCAAAAAGGCAAAAATAAACAATCAAAAGAAAGGAAAGTACACACTGATTGCTTCATGAAAAGCTTGTAGAAATTTTTTTTTAATAATGAGGGATATAGCTCAGTGGTAGAGCATTTGACTGCAGTTCAAAATGTCCTCAGTTCGAATCTGAGTGTCCCCTTCATTCTCAACTTTTTTACAACAATATTTTCATGAAATTCAACAAATTCAAAGGAGTATTTGTGAAATCTTTGATGAATGTTGATGTTGGCTTCATTTAACACCTTTTCAAAATAAATAATGAAAGAATATGCAGAATATGAAGTGCAATGTGGCTTTGTATTTGCAAATAATTTAAAAACAAATTGTATGCAAATTATTAAAAGACTCTTACGTCGACAACTTGACTTTTTTTTTGCTGAGATATCAACAGCAGCTTATTTTTAAATCGAGACTTTTGTATTCTTCATGAAAATGTCACTCTTTATTGCCAATGTGTCCATCAAAAGACTGGTGTGCATTTTGAAGAACAATTATATTTGAATGACAACGATGGAGAAGGGAAGAAAAAACAAACAGAGGAGTCCGCTTATTGAAATAATTTGTCATTGTTTGGCGAACTTCTTCCTCAAAAACACATTTGCAGCACAACATTTTATTTTCAGTTAAAGAAACAGAATGTGACTGCTGTGGATGTCATTCTGCATCCACAGCATCCACAGTGTGTATCCACAGTGTGTAATCTTTTCTCATTGTTTTTCATCAGGAAAACATTTTCCAAAACACATATTTGTTTGGACAAAGGAAGGAATTTTCAGAAACTCATCTCCCATTAAGGGAACATAAAAATAGTATTTGACAGCTGTGGATATAAAAGTAATATGGACATTAAACTCCAAATCTTGCAATGGAAATGATTTCTATGAAATGCACAAACATGAGAATGCACTTTCAGCAACTGAAAGGGAAGAAAAGTATCATGAGGAAAGCGAAACAAAGAAACCAGCCAAAAGGCAAAAATAAACAATAAAGAGAAAGGAAAGTACACACTGATTGCTTCATAAAAAGCTTGAGAAATTTTATTTTTATGCAGAGGGGATATAGCTCAGTGGTAGAGCATTTGACTGCAGTTCAAAATGTCCTCAGTTCGAATCTGAGTGTCCCCTTCATTCTCAACTTCTTGACAGCAACATTTTCATGAAATTCAACAAATTCAAAGGAGCATTTGTGAAATCTGTGATGAATGTTGATGTTGGCTTCATTAAACACCTTTTCAAAATAAATAATGAAAGAATATGCAGAATATGAATTGCAATGTAGCTTTGTGTTTGCAAATAATTTAAAAACAAATTGCATGCAAATTATTAAAAGACTCTTACGTCGACAACTTGACTTTTTTTTTGCTGAGATATCAACATCAGCTTATTTTTAAATCGAGACTTTTATATTCTTCATGAAAATGTCACTCATTATTGCCAATGTGTCCATCAAAAGACTGGTGTGCATTTTGAAGAACAATTATTTTTGAATGACAACGATGGAGAAGGGAAGAAAAAACAAAACAGAGGAGTCCGCTTTTTGAAATAATTTGTCATTGTTTGGCGAACTTCCTCAAAAACACATTTGCAGCACAACATTTTATTTTGAGTTAAAGAAACAGAATGTGACTGCTGTGGATGTAATTTTGTATCTCTGGTGTATAATCTTTTCTCGGTTTTTTTCATCAGGAAAACATTTTCCAAAACAGATATTTGTTTGGATAAAGGTGAGAATTTTCAGAAACTCATCTCCCATGAAGGGAACATAAAAATAGAATTTGACAGCTGTGGAGATAAAAGTAATATGAACATTAAACTCCAAATCTTGCAATGGAAATGATTTCAATGAAATGAATAAACATTAGAATGCACTTTCAGCAACTGAAAGGGAAGAAAAGTATCATGAGGAAAGCGAAAGAAAGATACCAGCCAAAAGGCAAAAATAAACAATAAAAAGAAAGGTAAGTACACACTGATTGCTTCATGAAAAGCTTGTAGAACTTTTTTTTTTATAATGAGGGGATATAGCTCAGTGGTGGAGCATTTGAATGGAGTTCAAAATGTCCTCAGTTCGAATATGAGTGTCCACTTCATTCTCAACTTTTCGATAGCAATATTTTCATGAAATGCAACAAATTCAAAGGAGAATTTGTGAAATCTGTGATGAATGAGGATGTTGGCTTCATTTAACACCTTTTCAAATTAAATAATGAAAGAATATGCAGAATTGGAATTGCAATGCAGCTTTGTATTTGCAAATAATTTAAAAACAAATTGTATGCAAATTATTAAGACTCTTACGTCGCCAACTTGACTTTTTTTTTCCTGAGATATCAACAGCAGCTTATTTTTAAATCGAGACTTTTGTATTCTTCATGAAAATGTCACTCTTTATTGCCAATGTGTCCATCAAAAGACTGGTGTGCATTTTGAAGAACAATTATTTTTGAATGACAACGATGGAGAAGGGAAGAAAAAACAAAACAGAGGAGTCCGCTTTTTGAAATAATTTGTCATTGTTTGGCGAACTTCCTCAAAAACACATTTGCAGTACAACATTTTATTTTGAGTTAAAGAAACAGAATGTGACTGCTGTGGATGTAATTTTGTATCTCTGGTGTATCATCTTTTCTCGGTTTTTTTCATCAGAAAAACATTTTCCAAAACAGATATTTGTTTGGATAAAGGTGGGAATTTTCAGAAACTCATCTCCCGTGAAGTTAACATAAAAATAGAATTTGACAGCTGTGGAGATAAAAGTAATATGAACATTAAACTCCAAATCTTGCAATGGAAATGATTTCAATGAAATGCACAAACATTAGAATGCACTTTCAGCAACTGAAAGGGAAGAAAAGTATCATGAGGAAAGCGAAACAAAGAAACCAGCAAAAAGGCAAAAATAAACAATCAAAAGAAAGGAAAGTACACACTGATTGCTTCATGAAAAGCTTGTAGAACTTTTCTTTTTGTAATGAGGGGATATAGCTCAGTGGTAGAGTATTTGACTGCAGTTCAAGATGTCCTCAGTTCGAATCTGAGTGTCCCCTTCATTCTCAACTTTTTTACAACAATATTTTCATGAAATTCAGCAAATTCAAAGGAGTATTTGTGAAATATTTGATGAATGTTGATGTTGGCTTCATTTAACACCTTTTCAAAATAAATAATGAAAGAATATGCAGAATATGAATTGCAATGTAGCTTTGTATTTGCAAATAATTTAAAAATAAATTGTATGCAAATTATTAAAAGACTCTTACGTCGACAACTTGACTTTTTTTTTGCTGAGATATCAACAGCAGCTTATTTTTAAATAGAGACTTTTGTATTCTTCATGAAAATGTCACTCATTATTGCCAATGTGTCCATCAAAAGACTGGTGTGCATTTTGAAGAGCAATTATTTTTGAATGACAACGATGGAGAAGGGAAGAAAAAACAAACAGAGGAGTCCGCTTGTTGAAATAATTTGTTATTGTTTGGCGGACTTCCTCCTCAAAAACACATTTGCAGCACAACATTTTATTTTCAGTTAAAGAAACAGAATGTGACTGCTGTGGATGTAATTATATATCTCTGGTGTATAATCTTTTCTCGTTGTTTTTCATCAGGAAAACATTTTCAAAAACACATATTTGTTTGGATAAAGGAAGGAATTTTCAGGAACTCATCTCCCATGAAGTGAACATAAAAATAGAATTTGACAGCTGTGGAGATAAAAGTAATATGAAGATTAAACTCCAAATCTTGCAATGGAAATGTTTTCAATGAAATGCACAAATATGAGAATGCACTTTCAGCAACTGAAAGGGAAGAAAAGTATCGTGAGGAAAGCGAAACAAAGAAACCAGCCAAAAGGCAAAAATAAACAATAGAAAGAAAGGAAAGTACACACTGATTGCTTCATGAAAAGCTTGTAGAACTTTTATTTTTATGAAGAGGGGATATAGCTCAGTGGTAGAGCATTTGACTGCAGTTCAAAATGTCCTCAGTTCGAATCTGAGTGTCCCCTTCATTCTCAACTTCTTGACAGCAACATTTTCATGAAATTCAACAAATTCAAAGGAGCATTTGTGAAATCTGTGATGAATGTTGATGTTGGCTTCATTAAACACCTTTTCAAAATAAATAATGAAAGAATATGCAGAATATGAATTGCAATGTAGCTTTGTGTTTGCAAATAATTTAAAAACAAATTGCATGCAAATTATTAAAAGACTCTTACGTCGACAACTTGACTTTTTTTTTGCTGAGATATCAACATCAGCTTATTTTTAAATCGAGACTTTTATATTCTTCATGAAAATGTCACTCATTATTGCCAATGTGTCCATCAAAAGACTGGTGTGCATTTTGAAGAACAATTATTTTTGAATGACAACGATGGAGAAGGGAAGAAAAAACAAAACAGAGGAGTCCGCTTTTTGAAATAATTTGTCATTGTTTGGCGAACTTCCTCAAAAACACATTTGCAGCACAACATTTTATTTTGAGTTAAAGAAACAGAATGTGACTGCTGTGGATGTAATTTTGTATCTCTGGTGTATAATCTTTTCTCGGTTTTTTTCATCAGGAAAACATTTTCCAAAACAGATATTTGTTTGGATAAAGGTGAGAATTTTCAGAAACTCATCTCCCATGAAGTTAACATAAAAATAGAATTTGACAGCTGTGGAGATAAAAGTAATATGAACATTAAACTCCAAATCTTGCAATGGAAATGATTTCAATGAAATGCACAAACATGAGAATGCACTTTCAGCAACTGAAAGGGAAGAAAAGTATCATGAGGAAAGTGAAAGAAAGAAACCAGCCAAAAGGCAAAAATAAACAATAAAAAGAAAGGAAAGTACACACTGATTGCTTCATGAAAAGCTTGTAGAACTTTTTTTTATTATAATGAGGGGATATAGCTCAGTGGTAGAGTATTTGACTGCAGTTTAAAATGTCCTCAGTTCGAATCTGAGTGTCCACTTCATTCTCAACTTTTCGATAGCAATATTTTCATGAAATTCAACAAATTCAAAGGAGTATTTGTGAAATCTGTGATGAATGTTGATGTTGGCTTCATTTAACACCTTTTCAAAATAAATAATGAAAGAATATGCAGTATTGGAATTGCAATGCAGCTTTGTATTTGCAAATAATTTAAAAACAAATTGTATGCAAATTATTAAAAGATTCTTACGTCGACAACTTGACTTTTTTTTGATGAGATATCAACAGCAGCTTATTTTTAAATCGAGACTTTTGTATTGTTCATGAAAATGTCACTCATTATTGCCAATGTGTCCATCAAAAGACTGGTGTGCATTTTGAAGAACAATTATTTTTGAATGACAACGATGGAGAAGGGAAGAAAAAACAAAACAGAGGAGTCCGCTTTTTGAAATAATTTGTCATTGTTTGGCAAACTTCCTCAAAAACACATTTGCAGCACAACATTTAATTTTGAGTTAAAGAAACAGAATGTGACTGCTGTGGATGTAATTTTGTATCTCTGGTGTATCATCTTTTCTGGGTTTTTTTCATCAGGAAAACATTTTCCAAAACAGATATTTGTTTGGATAAAGGTGGGAATTTTCAGAAACTCATCTCCCATCCAGGGAACATAAAAATAGAATTTGACAGCTGTGGAGATGAAAGTAATATGAACATTAAACTCCAAATCTTGCAATGGAAATGAATTCAATGAAATGAATAAACATTATAATGCACTTTCAGCAACTGAAAGGGAAGAAAAGTATCATGAGGAAAGCGAAACAAAGAAACCAGCAAAAAGGCAAAAATAAACAATCAAAAGAAAGGAAAGTACACACTGATTGCTTCATGAAAAGCTTGTAGAACTTTTTTTTTTATAATGAGGGGATATAGCTCAGTGGTGGAGCATTTGACTGGAGTTCAAAATGTCCTCAGTTCGAATATGAGTGTCCACTTCATTCTCAACTTTTCGATAGCAATATTTTCATGAAATTCAACAAATTCAAAGGAGAATTTGTGAAATCTGTGATGAATGTTGATGTTGGCTTCATTTAACACCTTTTCAAATTAAATAATGAAAGAATATGCAGAATTGGAATTGCAATGTAGCTTTGTATTTGCAAATAATTTAAAAACAAATTGTATGCAAATTATTAAAAGACTCTTACGTCGACAACTTGACTTTTTTTGCTGAGATATCAACAGCAGCTTATTTTTAAATGGAGACTTTTGTATTCTTCATGAAAATGTCACTCATTATTGCCAATGTGTCCATCAAAAGACTGGTGTGCATTTTGAAGAGCAATTATTTTTGAATGACAACGATGGAGAAGGGAAGAAAAAACAAACAGAGGAGTCCGCTTGTTGAAATAATTTGTTATTGTTTGGCGGACTTCTTCCTCAAAAACACATTTGCAGCACAACATTTTATTTTCAGTTAAAGAAACAGAATGTGACTGCTGTGGATGCAATTATATATCTCTGGTGTATAATCTTTTCTCGTTGTTTTTCATCAGGAAAACATTTTCCAAAACACATATTTGTTTGGATAAAGGAAGGAATTTTCAGAAACTCATCTCCCGTGAAGGGAACAAAAAAATAGAATTTGACAGCTGTGTCGATAAAAGTAATATGAACATTAAACTCCAAATCTTGCAATGGAAATGATTTCAATGAAATGCACAAACATGAGAATGCACTTTCAGCAACTGAAAGGGAAGAAAAGTATCATGAGGAAAGTGAAAGAAAGAAACCAGCCAAAAGGCAAAAATAAACAATAAAAAGAAAGGAAAGTACACACTGATTGCTTCATGAAAAGCTTGTAGAACTTTTTTTTATTATAATGAGGGGATATAGCTCAGTGGTAGAGTATTTGACTGCAAGTTCATAAATGTCCTCAGTTCGAATCTGAGTGTCTCACTTCATTCTCAACTTTTCAATAGCAATATTTTCATGAAATTCAACAAATTCAAAGAAGTATTTGTGAAATCTGTGATGAATGTGGATGTTGGCTTCATTTAACACCTTTTCAAAATAAATAATGAAAGAATATGCAGTATTGGAATTGCAATGCAGCTTTGTATTTGCAAATAATTTAAAAACAAATTGTATGCAAATTATTAAAAGATTCTTACGTCGACAACTTGACTTTTTTTGATGAGATATCAACAGCAGCTTATTTTTAAATCGAGACTTTTGTATTGTTCCTGAAAATGTCACTCATTATTGCCAATGTGTCCATCAAAAGACTGGTGTGCATTTTGAAGAACAATTATTTTTGAATGACAACGATGGAGAAGGGAAGAAAAAACAAAACAGAGGAGGCCGCTTTTTGAAATAATTTGTCATTGTTTGGCAAACTTCCTCAAAAACACATTTGCAGCACAACATTTTATTTTGAGTTAAAGAAACAGAATGTGACTGCTGTGGATGTAATTTTGTATCTCTGGTGTATCATCTTTTCTGGGTTTTTTTCATCAGGAAAACATTTTCCAAAACAGATATTTGTTTGGATAAAGGTGGGAATTTTCAGAAACTCATCTCCCATCCAGGGAACATAAAAATAGAATTTGACAGCTGTGGAGATGAAAGTAATATGAACATTAAACTCCAAATCTTGCAATGGAAATGATTTCAATGAAATGAATACACATTAGAATGCACTTTCAGCAACTGAAAGGGAAGAAAAGTATCATGAGGAAAGCGAAACAAAGAAACCAGCAAAAAGGCAAAAATAAACAATCAAAAGAAAGGAAAGTACACACTGATTGCTTCATGAAAAGCTTGTAGAACTTTTTTTTTTATAATGAGGGGATATAGCTCAGTGGTAGAGTGTTTGACTGCAGTTCAAAATGTCCTCAGTTCAAATCTGAGTCTCCCCTTCATTCTCAACTTTTTTACAACAATATTTTCATGAAATTCAGCAAATTCAAAGGAGTATTTGTGAAATAATTGATGAATGTTGATGTTGGCTTCATTTAACACCTTTTCAAAATAAATAATGAAAGAATATGCAGAATTGGAATTGCAATGTAGCTTTGTATTTACAAATGATTTGAAAACAAATTGTATGCAAATGATTAAAAGATTCTTACGTCGACAACTTGACTTTTTTTTTGCTGAGATATCAACAGCAGCTTATTTTTAAATCGAGACTTTTGTATTATTTATGAAAATGTCACTCATTATTGCCAATGTGTCCATTAAAAAGACTTGTGTGCATTTTGAAGAACAATTATTTTTGAATGACAACGATGGAGAAGGGAAGAAAAAACAAACAGAGGAGTCCGCTTATTGAAATAATTTGTTATTGTTTGGCGAACTTCTTCCTCAAAAACACATTTGCAGAACAACGTTTTATTTTCAGTTAAAGAAACAGAATGTGACTGCTGTGGATGTAATTCGAAATCTCTGGTGTATCATCTTTTCTCGTTGTTTTTCATCAGGAAAACATTTTCAAAAACACATATTTGTTTGGATAAAGGAAGGAATTTTCAGAAACTCATCTCCCGTGAAGGGAACATAAAAATAGAATATGACAACTGTGGAGATAAAAGTAATATGAACATTAAACTCCAAATCTTGCAATGGAAATGATTTCAATGAAATGCACAAACATGAGAATGCACTTTCAGCAACTGAAAGGGAAGAAAAGTATCATGAGGAAAGCGAAAGAAAGATACCAGCCAAAAGGCAAAAATAAACAATAAAAAGAAAGGTAAGTACACACTGATTGCTTCATGAAAAGCTTGTAGAACTTTTTTTTTTATAGTGAGGGGATATAGCTCAGTGGTGGAGCATTTGACTGGAGTTCAAAATGTCCTCAGTTCGAATATGAGTGTCCACTTCATTCTCAACTTTTCGATAGCAATATTTTCATGAAATTCAACAAATTCAAAGGAGAATTTGTGAAATCTGTGATGAATGTTGATGTTGGCTTCATTTAACACCTTTTCAAATTAAATAATGAAAGAATATGCACAATTGGAATTGCAATGCAGCTTTGTATTTGCAAATAATTTAAAAACAAATTGCATGCAAATTATTAAAACACTTACGTCGACAACTTGACTTTTTTTTTGCTGAGATGTCAACATCAGCTTATTTTTAAATCGAGACTTTTGTATTGTTCCTGAAAATGTCACTCATTATTGCCAATGTGTCCATCAAAAGACTGGTGTGCATTTTGAAGAACAATTATTTTTGAATGACAACGATTGAGAAGGGAAGAAAAAACAAAACAGAGGAGTCCGCTTATTGAAATAATTTGTCATTGTTTGGCGAACTTCTTCCTCAAAAACACATTTGCAGCACAACATTTTATTTTGAGTTAAAGAAACAGAATGTGACTGCTGTGGATGTAATTCTGTATCTCTGGTGTATCATCTTTTCTCGTTTTTGTTCATCAGGAAAACATTTTACAAAACACATATTTGTTTGGATAAAGGTGGGAATTTTCAGAAACTCATCTCCCATCCAGGGAACATAAAAATAGAATTTGACAGCTGTGGAGATGAAAGTAATATGAACATTAAACTCCAAATCTTGCAATGGAAATGATTTCAATGAAATGAATACACATTAGAATGCACTTTCAGCAACTGAAAGGGAAGAAAAGTATCATGAGGAAAGCGAAACAAAGAAACCAGCAAAAAGGCAAAAATAAACACGAAAAAGAAAGGAAAGTACAAACTGATTGCTTCATGAAAAGCTTGTAGAACGTTAATTTTTATCAAGAAGGGGATATAGCTCAGTGGTAGAGCATTTGACTGCAGCTCAACATGTCCTCAGTTGAAATCTGAGTGTCCCCATCATTCTCAACTTTTTGATAATAATATTTTAATGCAATTCAACAATTCCAAGGAGTGTTTGTGAAATCTGTGATGAATGTTGATGTTGGCTTCATTTAACACCTTTTCAAAATAAATAATGAAAGAATATGCAGAATTGGAATTGCAATGTAGCTTTGTATTTGCAAATGATTTGAAAACAAATTGTATGCAAATGATTAAAAGATTCTTACGTCGACAACTTGACCTTTTTTTTGCTGAGATATCAACTGCAGCTTATTTTTAAATCGAGACTTTTGTATTATTTATGAAAATGTCACTCATTATTGCCAATGTGTCCATTAAAAAGACTTGTGTGCATTTTGAAGAACAATTATTTTTGAATGACAACGATGGAGAAGGGAAGAAAAAACAAACAGAGGAGTCCGCTTATTAAAATAATTTGTTATTGTTTGGCGAACTTCTTCCTCAAAAACACATTTGCAGAACAACGTTTTATTTTCAGTTAAAGAAACAGAATGTGACTGCTGTGGATGTAATTCGAAATCTCTGGTGTGTCATCTTTTCTCGTTGTTTTTCATCAGGAAAACATTTTCAAAAACACATATTTGTTTGGATAAAGGAAGGAATTTTCAGAAACTCATCTCCCGTGAAGGGAACAAAAAAATAGAATTTGACAGCTGTGTCGATAAAAGTAATATGAACATTAAACTCCAAATCTTGCAATGGAAATGATTTCAATGAAATGCACAAACATTAGAATGCACTTTCAGCAACTGAAAGGGAAGAAAAGTATCATGAGGAAAACGAAACAAAGAAACCAGCAAAAAGGCAAAAATAAACACGAAAAAAAAAGGAAAGTAGAAACTGATTGCTTCATGAAAAGCTTGTAGAACTTTATTTTATCAAGAGGGGATATAGCTCAGTGGTAGAGCATTTGACCGCAGTTTATAAATGTCCTCAGTTCGAATCTGAGTGTCCACTTCATTCTCAACTTTTCGATAGCAATATTTTCATGAAATTCAACAAATTCAAAGGAGTATTTGTGAAATCTGTGCTGAATGTTGATGTTGGCTTCATTTAACACCTTTTCAAAATAAATAATGAAAGAATATGCAGTATTGGGATTGCAATGCAGCTTTGTATTTGCAAATAATTTGAAAACAAATTGTATGCAAATTATTAAAAGACTTAAGTCGACAACTTGACTTTTTTTTGCTGAGATATCAACAGCAGCTTATTTTTAAATCGAGACTTTTGTATTCTTCCTGAAAATGTCACTCATTATTGCCAATGTGTCCATCAAAAGACTGGTGTGCATTTTGAAGAACAATTATTTTTGAATGACAACGATGGAGAAGGGAAGAAAAAACAAAACAGATGGGGCCGCTTATTGAAATAATTTGTCATTGTTTGGCGAACTTCTCCCTCAAAAACACATTTGCAGCACAACATTTTATTTTGAGTTAAAGAAACAGAATGTGACTGCTGTGGATGTAATTCTGTATCTCTGGTGTATCATCTTTCCTCGTTTTTGTTCATCAGGAAAACATTTTCCAAAACACATATTTGTTTCGATAAAGGAAGGAATTTTCAGAAACTCATCTCCCATCCAGGGAACATAAAAATAGAATTTGACAGCTGTGGAGATAAAAGTAATATGAACATTAAACTCCAAATCTTGCAATGGAAATGATTTCAATGAAATGAATACACATTAGAATGCACTTTCAGCAACTGAAAGGGAAGAAAAGTATCATGAGGAAAGCGAAACAAAGAAACCAGCAAAAAGGCAAAAATAAACAATCAAAAGAAAGGAAAGTACACACTGATTGCTTCATGAAAAGCTTGTAGAAATTTTTTTTTAATAATGAGGGATATAGCTCAGTGGTAGAGCATTTGACTGCAGTTCAAAATGTCCTCAGTTCGAATCTGAGTGTCCCCTTCATTCTCAACTTTTTTACAACAATATTTTCATGAAATTCAACAAATTCAAAGGAGTATTTGTGAAATCTTTGATGAATGTTGATGTTGGCTTCATTTAACACCTTTTCAAAATAAATAATGAAAGAATATGCAGAATATGAAGTGCAATGTGGCTTTGTATTTGCAAATAATTTAAAAACAAATTGTATGCAAATTATTAAAAGACTCTTACGTCGACAACTTGACTTTTTTTTTGCTGAGATATCAACAGCAGCTTATTTTTAAATCGAGACTTTTGTATTCTTCATGAAAATGTCACTCTTTATTGCCAATGTGTCCATCAAAAGACTGGTGTGCATTTTGAAGAACAATTATATTTGAATGACAACGATGGAGAAGGGAAGAAAAAACAAACAGAGGAGTCCGCTTATTGAAATAATTTGTCATTGTTTGGCGAACTTCTTCCTCAAAAACACATTTGCAGCACAACATTTTATTTTCAGTTAAAGAAACAGAATGTGACTGCTGTGGATGTCATTCTGCATCCACAGCATCCACAGTGTGTATCCACAGTGTGTAATCTTTTCTCATTGTTTTTCATCAGGAAAACATTTTCCAAAACACATATTTGTTTGGACAAAGGAAGGAATTTTCAGAAACTCATCTCCCATTAAGGGAACATAAAAATAGTATTTGACAGCTGTGGATATAAAAGTAATATGGACATTAAACTCCAAATCTTGCAATGGAAATGATTTCTATGAAATGCACAAACATGAGAATGCACTTTCAGCAACTGAAAGGGAAGAAAAGTATCATGAGGAAAGCGAAACAAAGAAACCAGCCAAAAGGCAAAAATAAACAATAAAGAGAAAGGAAAGTACACACTGATTGCTTCATAAAAAGCTTGAGAAATTTTATTTTTATGCAGAGGGGATATAGCTCAGTGGTAGAGCATTTGACTGCAGTTCAAAATGTCCTCAGTTCGAATCTGAGTGTCCCCTTCATTCTCAACTTCTTGACAGCAACATTTTCATGAAATTCAACAAATTCAAAGGAGCATTTGTGAAATCTGTGATGAATGTTGATGTTGGCTTCATTAAACACCTTTTCAAAATAAATAATGAAAGAATATGCAGAATATGAATTGCAATGTAGCTTTGTGTTTGCAAATAATTTAAAAACAAATTGCATGCAAATTATTAAAAGACTCTTACGTCGACAACTTGACTTTTTTTTTGCTGAGATATCAACATCAGCTTATTTTTAAATCGAGACTTTTATATTCTTCATGAAAATGTCACTCATTATTGCCAATGTGTCCATCAAAAGACTGGTGTGCATTTTGAAGAACAATTATTTTTGAATGACAACGATGGAGAAGGGAAGAAAAAACAAAACAGAGGAGTCCGCTTTTTGAAATAATTTGTCATTGTTTGGCGAACTTCCTCAAAAACACATTTGCAGCACAACATTTTATTTTGAGTTAAAGAAACAGAATGTGACTGCTGTGGATGTAATTTTGTATCTCTGGTGTATAATCTTTTCTCGGTTTTTTTCATCAGGAAAACATTTTCCAAAACAGATATTTGTTTGGATAAAGGTGAGAATTTTCAGAAACTCATCTCCCATGAAGGGAACATAAAAATAGAATTTGACAGCTGTGGAGATAAAAGTAATATGAACATTAAACTCCAAATCTTGCAATGGAAATGATTTCAATGAAATGAATAAACATTAGAATGCACTTTCAGCAACTGAAAGGGAAGAAAAGTATCATGAGGAAAGCGAAAGAAAGATACCAGCCAAAAGGCAAAAATAAACAATAAAAAGAAAGGTAAGTACACACTGATTGCTTCATGAAAAGCTTGTAGAACTTTTTTTTTTATAATGAGGGGATATAGCTCAGTGGTGGAGCATTTGAATGGAGTTCAAAATGTCCTCAGTTCGAATATGAGTGTCCACTTCATTCTCAACTTTTCGATAGCAATATTTTCATGAAATGCAACAAATTCAAAGGAGAATTTGTGAAATCTGTGATGAATGAGGATGTTGGCTTCATTTAACACCTTTTCAAATTAAATAATGAAAGAATATGCAGAATTGGAATTGCAATGCAGCTTTGTATTTGCAAATAATTTAAAAACAAATTGTATGCAAATTATTAAGACTCTTACGTCGCCAACTTGACTTTTTTTTTCCTGAGATATCAACAGCAGCTTATTTTTAAATCGAGACTTTTGTATTCTTCATGAAAATGTCACTCTTTATTGCCAATGTGTCCATCAAAAGACTGGTGTGCATTTTGAAGAACAATTATTTTTGAATGACAACGATGGAGAAGGGAAGAAAAAACAAAACAGAGGAGTCCGCTTTTTGAAATAATTTGTCATTGTTTGGCGAACTTCCTCAAAAACACATTTGCAGTACAACATTTTATTTTGAGTTAAAGAAACAGAATGTGACTGCTGTGGATGTAATTTTGTATCTCTGGTGTATCATCTTTTCTCGGTTTTTTTCATCAGAAAAACATTTTCCAAAACAGATATTTGTTTGGATAAAGGTGGGAATTTTCAGAAACTCATCTCCCGTGAAGTTAACATAAAAATAGAATTTGACAGCTGTGGAGATAAAAGTAATATGAACATTAAACTCCAAATCTTGCAATGGAAATGATTTCAATGAAATGCACAAACATTAGAATGCACTTTCAGCAACTGAAAGGGAAGAAAAGTATCATGAGGAAAGCGAAACAAAGAAACCAGCAAAAAGGCAAAAATAAACAATCAAAAGAAAGGAAAGTACACACTGATTGCTTCATGAAAAGCTTGTAGAACTTTTCTTTTTGTAATGAGGGGATATAGCTCAGTGGTAGAGTATTTGACTGCAGTTCAAGATGTCCTCAGTTCGAATCTGAGTGTCCCCTTCATTCTCAACTTTTTTACAACAATATTTTCATGAAATTCAGCAAATTCAAAGGAGTATTTGTGAAATATTTGATGAATGTTGATGTTGGCTTCATTTAACACCTTTTCAAAATAAATAATGAAAGAATATGCAGAATATGAATTGCAATGTAGCTTTGTATTTGCAAATAATTTAAAAATAAATTGTATGCAAATTATTAAAAGACTCTTACGTCGACAACTTGACTTTTTTTTTGCTGAGATATCAACAGCAGCTTATTTTTAAATAGAGACTTTTGTATTCTTCATGAAAATGTCACTCATTATTGCCAATGTGTCCATCAAAAGACTGGTGTGCATTTTGAAGAGCAATTATTTTTGAATGACAACGATGGAGAAGGGAAGAAAAAACAAACAGAGGAGTCCGCTTGTTGAAATAATTTGTTATTGTTTGGCGGACTTCCTCCTCAAAAACACATTTGCAGCACAACATTTTATTTTCAGTTAAAGAAACAGAATGTGACTGCTGTGGATGTAATTATATATCTCTGGTGTATAATCTTTTCTCGTTGTTTTTCATCAGGAAAACATTTTCAAAAACACATATTTGTTTGGATAAAGGAAGGAATTTTCAGGAACTCATCTCCCATGAAGTGAACATAAAAATAGAATTTGACAGCTGTGGAGATAAAAGTAATATGAAGATTAAACTCCAAATCTTGCAATGGAAATGTTTTCAATGAAATGCACAAATATGAGAATGCACTTTCAGCAACTGAAAGGGAAGAAAAGTATCGTGAGGAAAGCGAAACAAAGAAACCAGCCAAAAGGCAAAAATAAACAATAGAAAGAAAGGAAAGTACACACTGATTGCTTCATGAAAAGCTTGTAGAACTTTTATTTTTATGAAGAGGGGATATAGCTCAGTGGTAGAGCATTTGACTGCAGTTCAAAATGTCCTCAGTTCGAATCTGAGTGTCCCCTTCATTCTCAACTTCTTGACAGCAACATTTTCATGAAATTCAACAAATTCAAAGGAGCATTTGTGAAATCTGTGATGAATGTTGATGTTGGCTTCATTAAACACCTTTTCAAAATAAATAATGAAAGAATATGCAGAATATGAATTGCAATGTAGCTTTGTGTTTGCAAATAATTTAAAAACAAATTGCATGCAAATTATTAAAAGACTCTTACGTCGACAACTTGACTTTTTTTTTGCTGAGATATCAACATCAGCTTATTTTTAAATCGAGACTTTTATATTCTTCATGAAAATGTCACTCATTATTGCCAATGTGTCCATCAAAAGACTGGTGTGCATTTTGAAGAACAATTATTTTTGAATGACAACGATGGAGAAGGGAAGAAAAAACAAAACAGAGGAGTCCGCTTTTTGAAATAATTTGTCATTGTTTGGCGAACTTCCTCAAAAACACATTTGCAGCACAACATTTTATTTTGAGTTAAAGAAACAGAATGTGACTGCTGTGGATGTAATTTTGTATCTCTGGTGTATAATCTTTTCTCGGTTTTTTTCATCAGGAAAACATTTTCCAAAACAGATATTTGTTTGGATAAAGGTGAGAATTTTCAGAAACTCATCTCCCATGAAGTTAACATAAAAATAGAATTTGACAGCTGTGGAGATAAAAGTAATATGAACATTAAACTCCAAATCTTGCAATGGAAATGATTTCAATGAAATGCACAAACATGAGAATGCACTTTCAGCAACTGAAAGGGAAGAAAAGTATCATGAGGAAAGTGAAAGAAAGAAACCAGCCAAAAGGCAAAAATAAACAATAAAAAGAAAGGAAAGTACACACTGATTGCTTCATGAAAAGCTTGTAGAACTTTTTTTTATTATAATGAGGGGATATAGCTCAGTGGTAGAGTATTTGACTGCAGTTTAAAATGTCCTCAGTTCGAATCTGAGTGTCCACTTCATTCTCAACTTTTCGATAGCAATATTTTCATGAAATTCAACAAATTCAAAGGAGTATTTGTGAAATCTGTGATGAATGTTGATGTTGGCTTCATTTAACACCTTTTCAAAATAAATAATGAAAGAATATGCAGTATTGGAATTGCAATGCAGCTTTGTATTTGCAAATAATTTAAAAACAAATTGTATGCAAATTATTAAAAGATTCTTACGTCGACAACTTGACTTTTTTTTGATGAGATATCAACAGCAGCTTATTTTTAAATCGAGACTTTTGTATTGTTCATGAAAATGTCACTCATTATTGCCAATGTGTCCATCAAAAGACTGGTGTGCATTTTGAAGAACAATTATTTTTGAATGACAACGATGGAGAAGGGAAGAAAAAACAAAACAGAGGAGTCCGCTTTTTGAAATAATTTGTCATTGTTTGGCAAACTTCCTCAAAAACACATTTGCAGCACAACATTTAATTTTGAGTTAAAGAAACAGAATGTGACTGCTGTGGATGTAATTTTGTATCTCTGGTGTATCATCTTTTCTGGGTTTTTTTCATCAGGAAAACATTTTCCAAAACAGATATTTGTTTGGATAAAGGTGGGAATTTTCAGAAACTCATCTCCCATCCAGGGAACATAAAAATAGAATTTGACAGCTGTGGAGATGAAAGTAATATGAACATTAAACTCCAAATCTTGCAATGGAAATGAATTCAATGAAATGAATAAACATTATAATGCACTTTCAGCAACTGAAAGGGAAGAAAAGTATCATGAGGAAAGCGAAACAAAGAAACCAGCAAAAAGGCAAAAATAAACAATCAAAAGAAAGGAAAGTACACACTGATTGCTTCATGAAAAGCTTGTAGAACTTTTTTTTTTATAATGAGGGGATATAGCTCAGTGGTGGAGCATTTGACTGGAGTTCAAAATGTCCTCAGTTCGAATATGAGTGTCCACTTCATTCTCAACTTTTCGATAGCAATATTTTCATGAAATTCAACAAATTCAAAGGAGAATTTGTGAAATCTGTGATGAATGTTGATGTTGGCTTCATTTAACACCTTTTCAAATTAAATAATGAAAGAATATGCAGAATTGGAATTGCAATGTAGCTTTGTATTTGCAAATAATTTAAAAACAAATTGTATGCAAATTATTAAAAGACTCTTACGTCGACAACTTGACTTTTTTTGCTGAGATATCAACAGCAGCTTATTTTTAAATGGAGACTTTTGTATTCTTCATGAAAATGTCACTCATTATTGCCAATGTGTCCATCAAAAGACTGGTGTGCATTTTGAAGAGCAATTATTTTTGAATGACAACGATGGAGAAGGGAAGAAAAAACAAACAGAGGAGTCCGCTTGTTGAAATAATTTGTTATTGTTTGGCGGACTTCTTCCTCAAAAACACATTTGCAGCACAACATTTTATTTTCAGTTAAAGAAACAGAATGTGACTGCTGTGGATGCAATTATATATCTCTGGTGTATAATCTTTTCTCGTTGTTTTTCATCAGGAAAACATTTTCCAAAACACATATTTGTTTGGATAAAGGAAGGAATTTTCAGAAACTCATCTCCCGTGAAGGGAACAAAAAAATAGAATTTGACAGCTGTGTCGATAAAAGTAATATGAACATTAAACTCCAAATCTTGCAATGGAAATGATTTCAATGAAATGCACAAACATGAGAATGCACTTTCAGCAACTGAAAGGGAAGAAAAGTATCATGAGGAAAGTGAAAGAAAGAAACCAGCCAAAAGGCAAAAATAAACAATAAAAAGAAAGGAAAGTACACACTGATTGCTTCATGAAAAGCTTGTAGAACTTTTTTTTATTATAATGAGGGGATATAGCTCAGTGGTAGAGTATTTGACTGCAAGTTCATAAATGTCCTCAGTTCGAATCTGAGTGTCTCACTTCATTCTCAACTTTTCAATAGCAATATTTTCATGAAATTCAACAAATTCAAAGAAGTATTTGTGAAATCTGTGATGAATGTGGATGTTGGCTTCATTTAACACCTTTTCAAAATAAATAATGAAAGAATATGCAGTATTGGAATTGCAATGCAGCTTTGTATTTGCAAATAATTTAAAAACAAATTGTATGCAAATTATTAAAAGATTCTTACGTCGACAACTTGACTTTTTTTGATGAGATATCAACAGCAGCTTATTTTTAAATCGAGACTTTTGTATTGTTCCTGAAAATGTCACTCATTATTGCCAATGTGTCCATCAAAAGACTGGTGTGCATTTTGAAGAACAATTATTTTTGAATGACAACGATGGAGAAGGGAAGAAAAAACAAAACAGAGGAGGCCGCTTTTTGAAATAATTTGTCATTGTTTGGCAAACTTCCTCAAAAACACATTTGCAGCACAACATTTTATTTTGAGTTAAAGAAACAGAATGTGACTGCTGTGGATGTAATTTTGTATCTCTGGTGTATCATCTTTTCTGGGTTTTTTTCATCAGGAAAACATTTTCCAAAACAGATATTTGTTTGGATAAAGGTGGGAATTTTCAGAAACTCATCTCCCATCCAGGGAACATAAAAATAGAATTTGACAGCTGTGGAGATGAAAGTAATATGAACATTAAACTCCAAATCTTGCAATGGAAATGATTTCAATGAAATGAATACACATTAGAATGCACTTTCAGCAACTGAAAGGGAAGAAAAGTATCATGAGGAAAGCGAAACAAAGAAACCAGCAAAAAGGCAAAAATAAACAATCAAAAGAAAGGAAAGTACACACTGATTGCTTCATGAAAAGCTTGTAGAACTTTTTTTTTTATAATGAGGGGATATAGCTCAGTGGTAGAGTGTTTGACTGCAGTTCAAAATGTCCTCAGTTCAAATCTGAGTCTCCCCTTCATTCTCAACTTTTTTACAACAATATTTTCATGAAATTCAGCAAATTCAAAGGAGTATTTGTGAAATAATTGATGAATGTTGATGTTGGCTTCATTTAACACCTTTTCAAAATAAATAATGAAAGAATATGCAGAATTGGAATTGCAATGTAGCTTTGTATTTACAAATGATTTGAAAACAAATTGTATGCAAATGATTAAAAGATTCTTACGTCGACAACTTGACTTTTTTTTTGCTGAGATATCAACAGCAGCTTATTTTTAAATCGAGACTTTTGTATTATTTATGAAAATGTCACTCATTATTGCCAATGTGTCCATTAAAAAGACTTGTGTGCATTTTGAAGAACAATTATTTTTGAATGACAACGATGGAGAAGGGAAGAAAAAACAAACAGAGGAGTCCGCTTATTGAAATAATTTGTTATTGTTTGGCGAACTTCTTCCTCAAAAACACATTTGCAGAACAACGTTTTATTTTCAGTTAAAGAAACAGAATGTGACTGCTGTGGATGTAATTCGAAATCTCTGGTGTATCATCTTTTCTCGTTGTTTTTCATCAGGAAAACATTTTCAAAAACACATATTTGTTTGGATAAAGGAAGGAATTTTCAGAAACTCATCTCCCGTGAAGGGAACATAAAAATAGAATATGACAACTGTGGAGATAAAAGTAATATGAACATTAAACTCCAAATCTTGCAATGGAAATGATTTCAATGAAATGCACAAACATGAGAATGCACTTTCAGCAACTGAAAGGGAAGAAAAGTATCATGAGGAAAGCGAAAGAAAGATACCAGCCAAAAGGCAAAAATAAACAATAAAAAGAAAGGTAAGTACACACTGATTGCTTCATGAAAAGCTTGTAGAACTTTTTTTTTTATAGTGAGGGGATATAGCTCAGTGGTGGAGCATTTGACTGGAGTTCAAAATGTCCTCAGTTCGAATATGAGTGTCCACTTCATTCTCAACTTTTCGATAGCAATATTTTCATGAAATTCAACAAATTCAAAGGAGAATTTGTGAAATCTGTGATGAATGTTGATGTTGGCTTCATTTAACACCTTTTCAAATTAAATAATGAAAGAATATGCACAATTGGAATTGCAATGCAGCTTTGTATTTGCAAATAATTTAAAAACAAATTGCATGCAAATTATTAAAACACTTACGTCGACAACTTGACTTTTTTTTTGCTGAGATGTCAACATCAGCTTATTTTTAAATCGAGACTTTCTTTTCTTTATGAAAATGTCACTCATTATTGCCAATGTGTCCATCAAAAGACTGGTGTGCATTTTGAAGAACAATTATTTTTGAATGACAACGATGGAGAAGGGAAGAAAAAACAAAACAGAGGAGTCCGCTTTTTGAAATAATTTGTCATTGTTTGGCGAACTTCTTCCTCAAAAACACATTTGCAGCACAACATTTTATTTTCAGTTAAAAAAACAGAATGTGACTGCTGTGGATGTAATTCTATATCTCTGGTGTGTAATCTTTTCTCGTTTTTTTTCATCAGGAAAACATTGTCCAAAACACATATTTGTTTGGATAAAGGTGGGAATTTTCAGAAACTCATCTCCCATTCGGGGAACATAAAAATAGAATTTGACAGCTGTGGAGATAAAAGTAATATGAACATTAAACTCCAAATCTTGGAATGGAAATGATTTCAATGAAATGCACAAACATGAGAATGCACTTTCAGCAACTGAAAGGGAAGAAAAGTATCATGAGGAAAGCGAAACAAAGAAACCAGCCAAAAGGCAAAAATAAACAATAAAAAGAAAGGAAAGTACACACTGATTGCTTCATGGAAAGCTTGTAGAAATTTTATTTTTATGAAGAGGGGATATCGCTCAGTGGTAGAGCATTTGACTGCAGTTCAAAATGTTCTCAATTCGAATCTGAGTGTCCCCTTCATTCTCAACTTTTTGACAGCAATATTTTCATGAAATTCAACAAATTCAAAGGAGTATTTGTGAAATTTTGATGAATGTTGATGTTGGCTTCATTGAACACCTTGTCAAAATAAATAATGAAAGAATATGCAGAATTGGAATTGCAATGTCGCTTTGTATTTGCAAATAATTTAAAAACAAATTGTATGCAAATTATTAAAAGACTCTTACGTCGACAACTTGACTTTTCTGGATGAGATATCAACAGCAGCTTATTTTTAAAACAAGACTTTTGTATTCTTCCTGAAAATGTCACTCATTATTGCCAATGTGTCCATCAAAAGACTGGTGTGCATTTTGAAGAACAATTATTTTTGAATGACAACGATGGAGAAGGGAAGAAAAAACAAACAGAGGAGTCCGCTTATTGAGATAATTTGTCATTGTTTGGTGAACTTCTTCCTCAAAAACACATTTGCAGCACAACATTTTATTTTGAGTTAAAGAAACAGAATGTGACTGCTGTGGATGTAATTCTGTATCTCTGGTGTGTAATCGTTTCTCGTTTTTTTTCATCAGGAAAACATTTTCCAAAACACATATTTGTTTGGATAAATGTGGGAATTTTCAGAAACTCATCTCCCATGAAGGGAACATAAAAATAGAATTTGACAGCTGTGGAGATAAAAGCAATATGAACATTAAACTCCAAATCTTGCAATGGAAATGATTTCAATGAAATGAATAAACATTAGAATGCACTTTCAGCAACTGAAAGGGAAGAAAAGTATCATGAGGAAAGCGAAACAAAGAAACCAGCAAAAAGGCAAAAATAAACACGAAAAAGAAAGGAAAGTACACACTGATTGCTTCATGAAAAGCTTGTAGAACGTTTATTTTTATCAAGAAGGGGATATAGCTCAGTGGTAGAGCATTTGACTGCAGTTCAACATGTCCTCAGTTGAAATCTGAGTGTCCCCATCATTCTCAACTTTTTGATAATAATATTTTAATGCAATTCAACAATTTCAAAGGAGTGTTTGTGAAATCTGTAATGAATGTTGATGTTGGCTTCATTTAACACCTTTTCAAAATAAATAATGAAAGAATATGCAGAATTGGATTTGCAATGTAGCTTTGTATTTGCAAATGATTTGAAAACAAATTGTATGCAAATGATTAAAAGATTCTTATGTCGACAACTTGACTTTTTTTTGCTGAGATATCAACAGCAGCTTATTTTTAAATCGAGACTTTTGTATTATTTATGAAAATGTCACTCATTATTGCCAATGTGTCCATCAAAAGACTGGTGTGCATTTTGAAGAACAATTATTTTTGAATGACAACGATGGAGAAGGGAAGAAAAAACAAAACAGAGGAGTCCGCTTTTTGAAATAATTTGTCATTGTTTGGCAAACTTCCTCAAAAACACATTTGCAGCACAACATTTTATTTTGAGTTAAAGAAACAGAATGTGACTGCTGTGGATGTAATTTTGTATCTCTGGTGTATCATCTTTTCTGGGTTTTTTTCATCAGGAAAACATTTTCCAAAACAGATATTTGTTTGGATAAAGGTGGGAATTTTCAGAAACTCATATCCCATGAAGGGAACATAAAAATAGAATTTGACAGCTGTGGAGATGAAAGTAATATGAACATTAAACTCCAAATCTTGCAATGGAAATGATTTCAATGAAATGAATACACATTAGAATGCACTTTCAGCAACTGAAAGGGAAGAAAAGTATCATGAGGAAAGCGAAACAAAGAAACCAGCAAAAAGGCAAAAATAAACAATCAAAAGAAAGGAAAGTACACACTGATTGCTTCATGAAAAGCTTGTAGAACTTTTTTGTTTATAATGAGGGGATATAGCTCAGTGGTAGAGTATTTGACTGCAGTTCAAAATGTCCTCAGTTCGAATCTGAGTGTCCCCTTCATTCTCAACTTTTTTACAACAATATTTTCATGAAATTCAGCAAATTCAAAGGAGTATTTGTGAAATAATTGATGAATGTTGATGTTGACTTCATTTAACACCTTTTCAAAATAAATAATGAAAGAATATGCAGAATATTAATTGCAATGTAGCTTTGTATTTGCAAATAATTTAAAAACAAATTGTATGCAAATTATTAAAAGACTCTTACGTGGACAACTTTACTTTTTTTTTGCTGAGATATCAACAGCAGCTTATTTTTAAATCGAGACTTTTGTATTCTTCATGAAAATGTCACTCTTTTTTGCCAATGTGTCCATCAAAAGACTGGTGTGCATTTTGAAGAACAATTATTTTTGAATGACAACGATGGAGAAGGGAAGAAAAAACAAACAGAGGAGTCCACTTATTGAAATAATTTGTCATTGTTTGGCGAACTTCTTCCTCAAAAACACATTTGCAGCACAACATTTTCTTTTGAGTTAAAGAAACAGAATGTGACTGCTGTGGATGTAATTCTGTATCTCTGGTATGTAATCGTTTCTCGTTTTTTTTCATCAGGAATACATTTTCCAAAACACATATTTGTTTGGATAAATGTGGGAATTTTCAGAAACTCATCTCCCATGAAGGGAACATAAAAATAGAATTTGACAGCTGTGGAGATAAAAGTAATATGACCATTAAACTCCAAATCTTGCAATGGAAATGATTTCAATGAAATGAATAAACATTAGAATGCACTTTCAGCAACTGAAAGGGAAGAAAAGTATCATGAGGAAAGCAAAACAAAGAAACCAGCAAAAAGGCAAAAATAAACACGAAAAAGAAAGGAAAGTACACACTGATTGCTTCATGAAAAGCTTGTAGAACGTTAATTTTTATCAAGAAGGGGATATAGCTCAGTGGTAGAGCATTTGACTGCAGCTCAACATGTCCTCAGTTGAAATCTGAGTGTCCCCATCATTCTCAACTTTTTGATAATAATATTTTAATGCAATTCAACAATTTCAAAGGAGTGTTTGTGAAATCTGTGATGAATGTTGATGTTGGCTTCATTTAACACCTTTTCAAAATAAATAATGAAAGAATATGCAGAATTGGAATTGCAATGTAGCTTTGTATTTGCAAATGATTTGAAAACAAATTGTATGCAAATGATTAAAAGATTCTTACGTCGACAACTTGACTTTTTTTTTGCTGAGATACCAACAGCAGCTTATTTTTAAATCGAGACTTTTGTATTATTTATGAAAATGTCACTCATTATTGCCAATGTGTCCATTAAAAAGACTTGTGTGCATTTTGAAGAACAATTATTTTTGAATGACAACGATGGAGAAGGGAAGAAAAAACAAACAGAGGAGTCCGCTTATTGAAATAATTTGTTATTGTTTGGCGAACTTCTTCCTCAAAAACACATTTGCAGAACAACGTTTTATTTTCAGTTAAAGAAACAGAATGTGACTGCTGTGGATGTAATTCGAAATCTCTGGTGTATCATCTTTTCTCGTTGTTTTTCATCAGGAAAACATTTTCAAAAACACATATTTGTTTGGATAAAGGAAGGAATTTTCAGAAACTCATCTCCCGTGAAGGGAACATAAAAATAGAATATGACAACTGTGGAGATAAAAGTAATATGAACATTAAACTCCAAATCTTGCAATGGAAATGATTTCAATGAAATGCACAAACATGAGAATGCACTTTCAGCAACTGAAAGGGAAGAAAAGTATCATGAGGAAAGCGAAAGAAAGATACCAGCCAAAAGGCAAAAATAAACAATAAAAAGAAAGGTAAGTACACACTGATTGCTTCATGAAAAGCTTGTAGAACTTTTTTTTTTGTAGTGAGGGGATATAGCTCAGTGGTGGAGCATTTGACTGGAGTTCAAAATGTCCTCAGTTCGAATATGAGTGTCCACTTCATTCTCAACTTTTCGATAGCAATATTTTCATGAAATTCAACAAATTCAAAGGAGAATTTGTGAAATCTGTGATGAATGTTGATGTTGGCTTCATTTAACACCTTTTCAAATTAAATAATGAAAGAATATGCACAATTGGAATTGCAATGCAGCTTTGTATTTGCAAATAATTTAAAAACAAATTGCATGCAAATTATTAAAACACTCTTACGTCGACAACTTGACTTTTTTTTTGCTGAGATGTCAACATCAGCTTATTTTTAAATCGAGACTTTTCTTTTCTTTATGAAAATGTCACTCATTATTGCCAATGTGTCCATCAAAAGACTGGTGTGCATTTTGAAGAACAATTATTTTTGAATGACAACGATAGAGAAGGGAAGAAAAAACAAAACAGAGGAGTCCGCTTTTTGAAATAATTTGTCATTGTTTGGTGAACTTCTTCCTCAAAAACACATTTGCAGCACAACATTTTATTTTCAGTTAAAAAAACAGAATGTGACTGCTGTGGATGTAATTCTATATCTCTGGTGTGTAATCTTTTCTCGTTTTTTTTCATCAGGAAAACATTGTCCAAAACACATATTTGTTTGGATAAAGGTGGGAATTTTCAGAAACTCATCTCCCATTCGGGGAACATAAAAATAGAATTTGACAGCTGTGGAGATAAAAGTAATATGAACATTAAACTCCAAATCTTGGAATGGAAATGATTTCAATGAAATGCACAAACATGAGAATGCACTTTCAGCAACTGAAAGGGAAGAAAAGTATCATGAGGAAAGCGAAACAAAGAAACCAGCCAAAAGGCAAAAATAAACAATAAAAAGAAAGGAAAGTACACACTGATTGCTTCATGGAAAGCTTGTAGAAATTTTATTTTTATGAAGAGGGGATATCGCTCAGTGGTAGAGCATTTGACTGCAGTTCAAAATGTTCTCAGTTCGAATCTGAATGTCCCCTTCATTCTCAACTTTTTGACAGCAATATTTTCATGAAATTCAACAAATTCAAAGGAATATTTGTGAAATATTTAATGAATGTTGATGTTGGCTTCATTGAACACCTTGTCAAAATAAATAATGAAAGAATATGCAGAATTGGAATTGCAATGTCGCTTTGTATTTGCAAATAATTTAAAAACAAATTGTATGCAAATTATTAAAAGACTCTTACGTCGACAACTTGACTTTTTTTTTGCTGAGATATCAACAGCAGCTTATTTTTAAATCGAGACTTTTGTATTCTTCATGAAAATGTCACTCTTTATTGCCAATGTGTCCATCAAAAGACTGGTGTGCATTTTGAAGAACAATTATTTTTGAATGACAACGATGGAGAAGGGAAGAAAAAACAAACAGAGGAGTCCGCTCATTGAAATAATTTGTCATTGTTTGGCGAACTTCTTCCTGAAAAACACATTTGCAGCACAACATTTTATTTTGAGTTAAAGAAACAGAATGTGACTGCTGTGGATGTAATTCTGTATCTCTGGTATGTAATCGTTTCTCGTTTTTTTTCATCAGGAAAACATTTTCGAAAACACATATTTGTTTGGATAAAGGTGGGAATTTTCAGAAACTCATCTCTGATGAAGGGAACATAAAAATAGTATTTGACAGCTGTGGAAATAAAAGTAATATGGACATTAAACTCCACATCTTGCAATGGAAATGATTTCAATGAAATGCATAAACTTTAGAATGCACTTTCAGCAACTGAAAGGGATGAAAAGTATCATGAGGAAAGCGAAACAAAGAAACCAGCAAAAAGGCAAAAATAAACAATAAAAAGAAAGGAAAGTACACACTGATTGCTTCATGAAAAGCTTGTAGAACTTTGTGTTATCAAGAGGGGATACAGCTCAGTGGTAGAGCATTTGATCGCAGTTCAAAATGTCGTCAGTTCAAATCTGAGTGTCCCCATCATTCTCAACTTTTTGATAATAATATTTTCATGAAATTCAACAAATTCAAAGGAGTGTTTGTGAAATCTGTGATGAATGTTGATGTTGGCTTCATTTAACACCTTTTCAAAATAAATAATGAAAGAATATGCAGAATTGGATTTGCAATGTAGCTTTGTATTTGCAAATGATTTGAAAACAAATTGTATGCAAATGATTAAAAGATTCTTACGTCGACAACTTGACTTTTTTTTTGCTGAGATATCAACAGCAGCTTATTTTTAAATCGAGACTTTTGTATTATTTATGAAAATGTCACTCATTATTGCCAATGTGTCCATTAAAAAGACTAGTGTGCATTTTGAAGAACAATTATTTTTGAATGACAACGATGGAGAAGGGAAGAAAAAACAAACAGAGGAGTCCGCTTATTGAAATAATTTGTTATTGTTTGGCGAACTTCTTCCTCAAAAACACATTTGCAGAACAACGTTTTATTTTCAGTTAAAGAAACAGAATGTGACGGCTGTGGATGTAATTCTATATCTCTGGTGTATCATCTTTTCTCGTTGTTTTTCATCAGGAAAACATTTTCCAAAACACATATTTGTTTGGATAAAGGAAGGAATTTTCAGAAACTCATGTCCCGTGAAGGGAACAAAAAAATAGAATTTGACAGCTGTGTCGATAAAAGTAATATGAACATTAAACTCCAAATCTTGCAATGGAAATGATTTCAATGAAATGCACAAACATGAGAATGCACTTTCAGCAACTGAAAGGGAAGAAAAGTATCATGAGGAAAGTGAAAGAAAGAAACCAGCCAAAAGGCAAAAATAAACAATAAAAAGAAAGGAAAGTACACACTGATTGCTTCATGAAAAGCTTGTAGAACTTTTTTTAATATAATGAGGGATATAGCTCAGTGGTAGAGTATTTGACTGCAGTTCAAAATGTCCTCAGTTCGAATCTGAGTGTCCACTTCATTCTCAAGTTTTCGATAGCAATATTTTCATGAAATTCAACAAATTCAAAGGAGTATTTGTGAAATCTGTGATGAATGTTGATGTTGGCTTCATTTAACACCTTTTCAAAATAAATAATGAAAGAATATGCAGTATTGGAATTGCAATGCAGCTTTGTATTTGCAAATAACTTAAAAACAAATTGTATGCAAATTATTAAAAGATTCTTACGTCGACAACTTGACTTTTTTTTGATGAGATATCAACAGCAGCTTATTTTTAAATCGAGACTTTTGTATTCTTCCTGAAAATGTCACTCATTATTGCCAATGTGTCCATCAAAAGACTGGTGTGCATTTTGAAGAACAATTATTTTTGAATGACAACGATGGAGAAGGGAAGAAAAAACAAAACAGAGGAGTCCGCTTTTTGAAATAATTTGTCATTGTTTGGCAAACTTCCTCAAAAACACATTTGCAGCACAACATTTTATTTTGAGTTAAAGAAACAGAATGTGACTGCTGTGGATGTAATTTTGTATCTCTGGTGTATCATCTTTTCTCGGTTTTTTTCATCAGGAAAACATTTTCCAAAACAGATATTTGTTTGGATAAAGGTGGGAATTTTCAGAAACTCATCTCCCATGAAGGGAACATAAAAATAGAATTTGACAGCTGTGGAGATAAAAGTAATATGAACATTAAACTCCAAATCTTGCAATGGAAATGATTTCAATGAAATGAATAAACATTAGAATGCACTTTCAGCAACTGAAAGGGAAGAAAAGTATCATGAGGAAAGCGAAACAAAGAAACCAGCAAAAAGGCAAAAATAAACACGAAAAAGAAAGGAAAGTACACACTGATTGCTTCATGAAAAGCTTGTAGAACGTTAATTTTTATCTAGAAGGGGATATAGCTCAGTGGTAGAGCATTTGACTGCAACTCAACATGTCCTCAGTTGAAATCTGAGTGTCCCCATCATTCTCAAGTTTTTGATAATAATATTTTAATGCAATTCAACAATTTCAAAGGAGTGTTTGTGAAATCTGTGATGAATGTTGATGTTGGCTTCATTTAACACCTTTTCAAAATAAATAATGAAAGAATATGCAGAATTGGAATTGCAATGTAGCTTTGTATTTGCAAATGATTTGAAAACAAATTGTATGCAAATGATTAAAAGATTCTTACGTCGACAACTTGATTTTTTTTTTGCTGAGATATCAACAGCAGCTTATTTTTAAATCGAGACTTTTGTATTATTTATGAAAATGTCACTCATTATTGCCAATGTGTCCATTAAAAAGACTTGTGTGCATTTTGAAGAACAATTATTTTTGAATGACAACGATGGAGAAGGGAAGAAAAAACAAACAGAGGAGTCCGCTTATTGAAATAATTTGTTATTGTTTGGCGAACTTCTTCCTCAAAAACACATTTGCAGAACAACGTTTTATTTTCAGTTAAAGAAACAGAATGTGACTGCTGTGGATGTAATTCGAAATCTCTGGTGTATCATCTTTTCTCGTTGTTTTTCATTAGGAAAACATTTTCAAAAACACATATTTGTTTGGATAAAGGAAGGAATTTTCAGAAACTCATCTCCCGTGAAGGGAACATAAAAATAGAATATGACAGCTGTGGAGATAAAAGTAATATGAACATTAAACTCCAAATCTTGCAATGGAAATGATTTCAATGAAATGCACAAACATGAGAATGCACTTTCAGCAACTGAAAGGGAAGAAAAGTATCATGAGGAAAGCGAAAGAAAGATACCAGCCAAAAGGCAAAAATAAACAATAAAAAGAAAGGTAAGTACACACTGATTGCTTCATGAAAAGCTTGTAGAACTTTTTGTTTTATAATGAGGGGATATAGCTCAGTGTTGGAGCATTTGACTGGAGTTCAAAATGTCGTCAGTTCGAATATAGAATGTCCACTTCATTCTCAACTTTTCAATAGCAATATTTTCATGAAATGCAACAAATTCAAAGGAGAATTTGTGAAATCTGTGATGAATGTTGATGTTGGCTTCATTTAACACCTTTTCAAATTAAATAATGAAAGAATATGCAGAATTGGAATTGCAATGCAGCTTTGTATTTGCAAATAATTTAAAAACAAATTGCATGCAAATTATTAAAAGACTCTTACGTCGACAAGTTGACTTTTTTTTGATGAGATATCAACAGCAGCTTATTTTTAAATCGAGACTTTTGTATTGTTCCTGAAAATGTCACTCATTATTGCCAATGTGTCCATCAAAAGACTGGTGTGCATTTTGAAGAACAATTATTTTTGAATGACAACGATGGAGAAGGGAAGAAAAAACAAACAGAGGAGTCCGCTTATTGAAATAATTTGTCATTGTTTGGCGAACTTCTTCCTCAAAAACACATTTGCAGAACAACGTTTTATTTTCAGTTAAAGAAACAGAATGTGACTGCTGTGGATGTAATTCGAAATCTCTGGTGTATCATCTTTTCTCGTTGTTTTTCATCAGGAAAACATTTTCAAAAACACATCTTTGTTTGGATAAAGGAAGGAATTTTCAGAAACTCATCTCCCGTGAAGGGAACATAAAAATAGAATATGAC
This sequence comes from Myxine glutinosa, assembly GCF_964187855.1. Classification (NCBI taxonomy): domain Eukaryota; kingdom Metazoa; phylum Chordata; class Myxini; order Myxiniformes; family Myxinidae; genus Myxine; species Myxine glutinosa. Next base: position 151,232,407 of record NC_136261.1, on the reverse strand, counting down.
AGCTGTGGAGATAAAAGTAATATGAACATTAAACTCCAAATCTTGCAATGGAAATGATTTCAATGAAATGCACAAACATGAGAATGCACTTTCAGCAACTGAAAGGGAAGAAAAATATCATGAGGAAAGCGAAAGAAAGATACCAGCCAAAAGGCAAAAATAAACAATAAAAAGAAAGGTAAGTACACACTGATTGCTTCATGAAAAGCTTGTAGAACTTTTTTTTTTATAATGAGGGGATATAGCTCAGTGGTGGAGCATTTGACTGGAGTTCAAAATGTCCTCAGTTCGAATATGAATGTCCACTTCATTCTCAACTTTTCGATAGCAATATTTTCATGAAATTCAACAAATTCAAAGGAGAATTTGTGAAATCTGTGATGAATGTTGATGTTGGCTTCATTTAACACCTTTTCAAATTAAATAATGAAAGAATATGCAGAATTGGAATTGCAATGCAGCTTTGTATTTGCAAATAATTTAAAAACAAATTGCATGCAAATTATTAAAAGACTCTTACGTCGACAAGTTGACTTTTTTTTGATGAGATATCAACAGCAGCTTATTTTTAAATCGAGACTTTTGTATTGTTCCTGAAAATGTCACTCATTATTGCCAATGTGTCCATCAAAAGACTGGTGTGCATTTTGAAGAACAATTATTTTTGAATGACAACGATGGAGAAGGGAAGAAAAAACAAACAGAGGAGTCCGCTTATTGAAATAATTTGTTATTGTTTGGCGAACTTCTTCCTCAAAAACACATTTGCAGCACAACATTTTATTTTCAGTTAAAGAAACAGAATGTGACTGCTGTGGATGTAATTCTGTATCTCTGGTATGTAATCGTTTCTCGTTTTTTTTCATCAGGAATACATTTTCCAAAACACATATTTGTTTGGATAAAGGAAGGAATTTTCAGAAACTCATCTCCCATGAAGGGAACATAAAAATAGAATTTGACAGCTGTGGAGATAAAAGTAATATGACCATTAAACTCCAAATCTTGCAATGGAAATGATTTCAATGAAATGAATAAACATTAGAATGCACTTTCAGCAACTGAAAGGGAAGAAAAGTATCATGAGGAAAGCGAAACAAAGAAACCAGCAAAAAGGCAAAAATAAACACGAAAAAGAAAGGAAAGTACACACTGATTGCTTCATGAAAAGCTTGTAGAACGTTAATTTTTATCAAGAAGGGGATATAGCTCAGTGGTAGAGCATTTGACTGCAGCTCAACATGTCCTCAGTTGAAATCTGAGTGTCCCCATCGTTCTCAACTTTTTGATAATAATATTTTAATGCAATTCAACAATTTCAAAGGAGTGTTTGTGAAATCTGTGATGAATGTTGATGTTGGCTTCATTTAACACCTTTTCAAAATAAATAATGAAAGAATATGCAGAATTGGAATTGCAATGTAGCTTTGTATTTACAAATGATTTGAAAACAAATTGTATGCAAATGATTAAAAGATTCTTACGTCGACAACTTGACTTTTTTTTTGCTGAGATATCAACAGCAGCTTATTTTTAAATCGAGACTTTTGTATTATTTATGAAAATGTCACTCATTATTGCCAATGTGTCCATTAAAAAGACTTGTGTGCATTTTGAAGAACAATTATTTTTGAATGACAACGATGGAGAAGGGAAGAAAAAACAAACAGAGGAGACCGCTTATTGAAATAATTTGTTATTGTTTGGCGAACTTCTTCCTCAAAAACACATTTGCAGAACAACGTTTTATTTTCAGTTAAAGAAACAGAATGTGACTGCTGTGGATGTAATTCGAAATCTCTGGTGTATCATCTTTTCTCGTTGTTTTTCATCAGGAAAACATTTTCAAAAACACATATTTGTTTGGATAAAGGAAGGAATTTTCAGAAACTCATCTCCCGTGAAGGGAACATAAAAATAGAATATGACAACTGTGGAGATAAAAGTAATATGAACATTAAACTCCAAATCTTGCAATGGAAATGATTTCAATGAAATGCACAAACATGAGAATGCACTTTCAGCAACTGAAAGGGAAGAAAAGTATCATGAGGAAAGCGAAAGAAAGATACCAGCCAAAAGGCAAAAATAAACAATAAAAAGAAAGGTAAGTACACACTGATTGCTTCATGAAAAGCTTGTAGAACTTTTTTTTTTATAGTGAGTGGATATAGCTCAGTGGTGGAGCATTTGACTGGAGTTCAAAATGTCCTCAGTTCGAATATGAGTGTCCACTTCATTCTCAACTTTTCGATAGCAATATTTTCATGAAATTCAACAAATTCAAAGGAGAATTTGTGAAATCTGTGATGAATGTTGATGTTGGCTTCATTTAACACCTTTTCAAATTAAATAATGAAAGAATATGCGCAATTGGAATTGCAATGCAGCTTTGTATTTGCAAATAATTTAAAAACAAATTGCATGCAAATTATTAAAACACTCTTACGTCGACAACTTGACTTTTTTTTTGCTGAGATGTCAACATCAGCTTATTTTTAAATCGAGACTTTTCTTTTCTTTATGAAAATGTCACTCATTATTGCCAATGTGTCCATCAAAAGACTGGTGTGCATTTTGAAGAACAATTATTTTTGAATGACAACGATGGAGAAGGGAAGAAAAAACAAAACAGAGGAGTCCGCTTTTTGAAATAATTTGTCATTGTTTGGCGAACTTCTTCCTCAAAAACACATTTGCAGCACAACATTTTATTTTCAGTTAAAAAAACAGAATGTGACTGCTGTGGATGTAATTCTATATCTCTGGTGTGTAATCTTTTCTCGTTTTTTTTCATCAGGAAAACATTGTCCAAAACACATATTTGTTTGGATAAAGGTGGGAATTTTCAGAAACTCATCTCCCATTCGGGGAACATAAAAATAGAATTTGACAGCTGTGGAGATAAAAGTAATATGAACATTAAACTCCAAATCTTGGAATGGAAATGATTTCAATGAAATGCACAAACATGAGAATGCACTTTCAGCAACTGAAAGGGAAGAAAAGTATCATAAGGAAAGCGAAACAAAGAAACCAGCCAAAAGGCAAAAATAAACAATAAAAAGAAAGGAAAGTACACACTGATTGCTTCATGGAAAGCTTGTAGAAATTTTATTTTTATGAAGAGGGGATATCGCTCAGTGGTAGAGCATTTGACTGCAGTTCAAAATGTTCTCAGTTCGAATCTGAATGTCCCCTTCATTCTCAACTTTTTGACAGCAATATTTTCATGAAATTCAACAAATTCAAAGGAGTATTTGTGAAATATTTGATGAATGTTGATGTTGGCTTCATTGAACACCTTGTCAAAATAAATAATGAAAGAATATGCAGAATTGGAATTGCAATGTCGCTTTGTATTTGCAAATAATTTAAAAACAAATTGTATGCAAATTATTAAAAGACTCTTACGTCGACAACTTGACTTTTTTTTGCTGAGATATCAACAGCAGCTTATTTTTAAATCGAGACTTTTGTATTCTTCATGAAAATGTCACTCTTTATTGCCAATGTGTCCATCAAAAGACTGGTGTGCATTTTGAAGAACAATTATTTTTGAATGACAACGATGGAGAAGGGAAGAAAAAACAAACAGAGGAGTCCGCTCATTGAAATAATTTGTCATTGTTTGGCGAACTTCGTCCTGAAAAACACATTTGCAGCACAACATTTTATTTTGAGTTAAAGAAACAGAATGTGACTGCTGTGGATGTAATTCTGTATCTCTGGTATGTAATCGTTTCTCGTTTTTTTTCATCAGGAAAACATTTTCCAAAACACATATTTGTTTGGATAAAGGTGGGAATTTTCAGAAACTCATCTCTGATGAAGGGAACATAAAAATAGTATTTGACAGCTGTGGAAATAAAAGTAATATGGACATTAAACTCCACATCTTGCAATGGAAATGATTTCAATGAAATGCATAAACTTTAGAATGCACTTTCAGCAACTGAAAGGGATGAAAAGTATCATGAGGAAAGCGAAACAAAGAAACCAGCAAAAAGGCAAAAATAAACAATAAAAAGAAAGGAAAGTACACACTGATTGCTTCATGAAAAGCTTGTAGAACTTTGTTTTATCAAGAGGGGATACAGCTCAGTGGTAGAGCATTTGATCGCAGTTCAAAATGTCGTCAGTTCAAATCTGAGTGTCCCTATCGTTCTCAACTTTTTGATAATAATATTTTCATGAAATTCAACAAATTCAAAGGAGTGTTTGTGAAATCTGTGATGAATGTTGATGTTGGCTTCATTTAACACCTTTTCAAAATAAATAATGAAAGAATATGCAGAATTGGATTTGCAATGTAGCTTTGTATTTGCAAATGATTTGAAAACAAATTGTATGCAAATGATTAAAAGATTCTTACGTCGACAACTTGACTTTTTTTTTGCTGAGATATCAACAGCAGCTTATTTTTAAATCGAGACTTTTGTATTATTTATGAAAATGTCACTCATTATTGCCAATGTGTCCATTAAAAAGACTAGTGTGCATTTTGAAGAACAATTATTTTTGAATGACAACGATGGAGAAGGGAAGAAAAAACAAACAGAGGAGTCCGCTTATTGAAATAATTTGTTATTGTTTGGCGAACTTCTTCCTCAAAAACACATTTGCAGAACAACGTTTTATTTTCAGTTAAAGAAACAGAATGTGACGGCTGTGGATGTAATTCTATATCTCTGGTGTATCATCTTTTCTCGTTGTTTTTCATCAGGAAAACATTTTCCAAAACACATATTTGTTTGGATAAAGGAAGGAATTTTCAGAAACTCATGTCCCGTGAAGGGAACAAAAAAATAGAATTTGACAGCTGTGTCGATAAAAGTAATATGAACATTAAACTCCAAATCTTGCAATGGAAATGATTTCAATGAAATGCACAAACATGAGAATGCACTTTCAGCAACTGAAAGGGAAGAAAAGTATCATGAGGAAAGTGAAAGAAAGAAACCAGCCAAAAGGCAAAAATAACAATAAAAAGAAAGGAAAGTACACACTGATTGCTTCATGAAAAGCTTGTAGAACTTTTTTTTATTATAATGAGGGGATATAGCTCAGTGGTAGAGTATTTGACTGCAGTTCAAAATGTCCTCAGTTCGAATCTGAGTGTCCACTTCATTCTCAACTTTTCGATAGCAATATTGTCATGAAATTCAACAAATTCAAAGGAGTATTTGTGAAATCTGTGATGAATGTTGATGTTGGCTTCATTTAACACCTTTTCAAAATAAATAATGAAAGAATATGCAGTATTGGAATTGCAATGCAGCTTTGTATTTGCAAATAATTTAAAAACAAATTGTATGCAAATTATTAAAAGATTCTTACGTCGACAACTTGACTTTTTTTTGATGAGATATCAACAGCAGCTTATTTTTAAATCGAGACTTTTGTATTCTTCCTGAAAATGTCACTCATTATTGCCAATGTGTCCATCAAAAGACTGGTGTGCATTTTGAAGAACAATTATTTTTGAATGACAACGATGGAGAAGGGAAGAAAAAACAAAACAGAGGAGTCCGCTTTTTGAAATAATTTGTCATTGTTTGGCAAACTTCCTCAAAAACACATTTGCAGCACAACATTTTATTTTGAGTTAAAGAAACAGAATGTGACTGCTGTGGATGTAATTTTGTATCTCTGGTGTATCATCTTTTCTCGGTTTTTTTCATCAGGAAAACATTTTCCAAAACAGATATTTGTTTGGATAAAGGTGGGAATTTTCAGAAACTCATCTCCCATCCAGGGAACATAAAAATTGAATTTGACAGCTGTGGAGATGAAAGTAATATGAACATTAAACTCCAAATCTTGCAATGGAAATGATTTCAATGAAATGAATACACATTAGAATGCACTTTCAGCAACTGAAAGGGAAGAAAAGTATCATGGGGAAAGCGAAACAAAGAAACCAGCAAAAAGGCAAAAATAAACAATCAAAAGAAAGGAAAGTACACACTGATTGCTTCATGAAAAGCTTGTAGAACTTTTTTTTTTTACAATGAGGGGATATAGCTCAGTGGTAGAGTATTTGACTGCAGTTCAAAATGTCCTCAGTTCGAATCTGAGTGTCCACTTCATTCTCAACTTTTCGATAGCAATATTTTCATGAAATTCAACAAATTCAAAGGAGAATTTGTGAAATCTGTGATGAATGTTGATGTTGGCTTCATTTAACACCTTTTCAAATTAAATAATGAAAGAATATGCAGAATTGGAATTGCAATGCAGCTTTGTATTTGCAAATAATTTAAAAACAAATTGCATGCAAATTATTAAAAGACTCTTACGTCGACAAGTTGACTTTTTTTTGATGAGATATGAACAGCAGCTTATTTTTAAATCGAGACTTTTGTATTGTTCCTGAAAATGTCACTCATTATTGCCAATGTGTCCATCAAAAGACTGGTGTGCATTTTGAAGAACAATTATTTTTGAATGACAACGATGGAGAAGGGAAGAAAAAACAAACAGCGGAGTCCGCTTATTGAAATAATTTGTTATTGTTTGGCGAACTTCTTCCTCAAAAACACATTTGCAGAACAACGTTTTATTTTCAGTTAAAGAAACAGAATGTGACTGCTGTGGATGTAATTCGAAATCTCTGGTGTATCATCTTTTCTCGTTGTTTTTCATTAGGAAAACATTTTCAAAAACACATATTTGTTTGGATAAAGGAAGGAATTTTCAGAAACTCATCTCCCGTGAAGGGAACATAAAAATAGAATATGACAGCTGTGGAGATAAAAGTAATATGAACATTAAACTCCAAATCTTGCAATGGAAATGATTTCAATGAAATGCACAAACATGAGAATGCACTTTCAGCAACTGAAAGGGAAGAAAAGTATCATGAGGAAAGCGAAAGAAAGATACCAGCCAAAAGGCAAAAATAAACAATAAAAAGAAAGGTAAGTACACACTGATTGCTTCATGAAAAGCTTGTAGAACTTTTTTTTTTATAATGAGGGGATATAGCTCAGTGGTGGAGCATTTAACTTGAGTTCAAAATGTCGTCAGTTCGAATATGAGTGTCCACTTCATTCTCAACTTTTCGATAGCAATATTTTCATGAAATGCAACAAATTCAAAGGAGAATTTGTGAAATCTGTGATGAATGTTGATGTTGGCTTCATTTAACACCTTTTCAAATTAAATAATGAAAGAATATGCAGAATTGGAATTGCAATGCAGCTTTGTATTTGCAAATAATTTAAAAACAAATTGCATGCAAATTATTAAAAGACTCTTACGTCGACAAGTTGACTTTTTTTTGATGAGATATCAACAGCAGCTTATTTTTAAATCGAGACTTTTGTATTGTTCCTGAAAATGTCACTCATTATTGCCAATGTGTCCATCAAAAGACTGGTGTGCATTTTGAAGAACAATTATTTTTGAATGACAACGATGGAGAAGGGAAGAAAAAACAAACAGAGGAGTCCGCTTATTGAAATAATTTGTCATTGTTTGGCGAACTTCTTCCTCAAAAACACATTTGCAGAACAACGTTTTATTTTCAGTTAAAGAAACAGAATGTGACTGCTGTGGATGTAATTCGAAATCTCTGGTGTATCATCTTTTCTCGTTGTTTTTCATCAGGAAAACATTTTCAAAAACACATCTTTGTTTGGATAAAGGAAGGAATTTTCAGAAACTCATCTCCCGTGAAGGGAACATAAAAATAGAATATGACAGCTGTGGAGATAAAAGTAATATGAACATTAAACTCCAAATCTTGCAATGGAAATGATTTCAATGAAATGCACAAACATGAGAATGCACTTTCAGCAACTGAAAGGGAAGAAAAGTATCATGAGGAAAGCGAAAGAAAGATACCAGCCAAAAGGCAAAAATAAACAATAAAAAGAAAGGTAAGTACACACTGATTGCTTCATGAAAAGCTTGTAGAACTTTTTTTTTTATAATGAGGGGATATAGCTCAGTGGTGGAGCATTTAACTTGAGTTCAAAATGTCCTCAGTTCGAATATGAATGTCCACTTCATTCTCAACTTTTCGATAGCAATATTTTCATGAAATTCAACAAATTCAAAGGAGAATTTGTGAAATCTGTGATGAATGTTGATGTTGGCTTCATTTAACACCTTTTCAAATTAAATGATGAAAGAATATGCAGAATTGGAATTGCAATGCAGCTTTGTATTTGCAAATAATTTAAAAACAAATTGCATGCAAATTATTAAAAGACTCTTACGTCGACAGGTTGACTTTTTTTTGATGAGATATCAACAGCAGCTTATTTTTAAATCGAGACTTTTGTATTGTTCCTGAAAATGTCACTCATTATTGCCAATGTGTCCATCAAAAGACTGGTGTGCATTTTGAAGAACAATTATTTTTGAATGACAACGATGGAGAAGGGAAGAAAAAACAAACAGAGGAGTCCGCTTATTGAAATAATTTGTCATTGTTTGGCGAACTTCTTCCTCAAAAACACATTTGCAGAACAACGTTTTATTTTCAGTTAAAGAAACAGAATGTGACTGCTGTGGATGTAATTCGAAATCTCTGGTGTATCATCTTTTCTCGTTGTTTTTCATCAGGAAAACATTTTCAAAAACACATCTTTGTTTGGATAAAGGAAGGAATTTTCAGAAACTCATCTCCCGTGAAGGGAACATAAAAATAGAATATGACAGCTGTGGAGATAAAAGTAATATGAACATTAAACTCCAAATCTTGCAATGGAAATGATTTCAATGAAATGCACAAACATGAGAATGCACTTTCAGCAACTGAAAGGGAAGAAAAGTATCATGAGGAAAGCGAAAGAAAGATACCAGCCAAAAGGCAAAAATAAACAATAAAAAGAAAGGTAAGTACACACTGATTGCTTCATGAAAAGCTTGTAGAACTTTTTTTTTTATAATGAGGGGATATAGCTCAGTGGTGGAGCATTTGACTGGAGTTCAAAATGTCCTCAGTTCGAATATGAATGTCCACTTCATTCTCAACTTTTCGATAGCAATATTTTCATGAAATTCAACAAATTCAAAGGAGAATTTGTGAAATCTGTGATGAATGTTGATGTTGGCTTCATTTAACACCTTTTCAAATTAAATAATGAAAGAATATGCAGAATTGGAATTGCAATGCAGCTTTGTATTTGCAAATAATTTAAAAACAAATTGCATGCAAATTATTAAAAGACTTAAGTCGACAACTTGACTTTTTTTTGCTGAGATATCAACAGCAGCTTATTTTTAAATCGAGACTTTTGTATTCTTCCTGAAAATGTCACTCATTATTGCCAATGTGTCCATCAAAAGACTGGTGTGCATTTTGAAGAACAATTATTTTTGAATGACAACGATGGAGAAGGGAAGAAAAAACAAAACAGATGGGGCCGCTTATTGAAATAATTTGTCATTGTTTGGCGAACTTCTCCCTCAAAAACACATTTGCAGCACAACATTTTATTTTGAGTTAAAGAAACAGAATGTGACTGCTGTGGATGTAATTCTGTATCTCTGGTGTATCATCTTTCCTCGTTTTTGTTCATCAGGAAAACATTTTCCAAAACACATATTTGTTTCGATAAAGGAAGGAATTTTCAGAAACTCATCTCCCATGAAGGGAACATAAAAATAGAATTTGACAGCTGTGTCGATAAAAGTAATATGAACATTAAACTCCAAATCTTGCAATGGAAATGATTTCAATGAAATGCACAAACATGAGAATGCACTTTCAGCAACTGAAAGGGAAGAAAAGTATCATGAGGAAAGTGAAAGAAAGAAACCAGCCAAAAGGCAAAAATAACAATAAAAAGAAAGGAAAGTACACACTGATTGCTTCATGAAAAGCTTGTAGAACTTTTTTTTATTATAATGAGGGGATATAGCTCAGTGGTAGAGTATTTGACTGCAGTTCAAAATGTCCTCAGTTCGAATCTGAGTGTCCACTTCATTCTCAACTTTTCGATAGCAATATTGTCATGAAATTCAACAAATTCAAAGGAGTATTTGTGAAATCTGTGATGAATGTTGATGTTGGCTTCATTTAACACCTTTTCAAAATAAGTAATGAAAGAATATGCAGTATTGGAATTGCAATGCAGCTTTGTATTTGCAAATAATTTAAAAACAAATTGTATGCAAATTATTAAAAGATTCTTACGTCGACAACTTGACTTTTTTTTGATGAGATATCAACAGCAGCTTATTTTTAAATCGAGACTTTTGTATTCTTCCTGAAAATGTCACTCATTATTGCCAATGTGTCCATCAAAAGACTGGTGTGCATTTTGAAGAACAATTATTTTTGAATGACAACGATGGAGAAGGGAAGAAAAAACAAAACAGAGGAGTCCGCTTTTTGAAATAATTTGTCATTGTTTGGCAAACTTCCTCAAAAACACATTTGCAGCACAACATTTTATTTTGAGTTAAAGAAACAGAATGTGACTGCTGTGGATGTAATTTTGTATCTCTGGTGTATCATCTTTTCTCGGTTTTTTTCATCAGGAAAACATTTTCCAAAACAGATATTTGTTTGGATAAAGGTGGGAATTTTCAGAAACTCATCTCCCATCCAGGGAACATAAAAATAGAATTTGACAGCTGTGGAGATGAAAGTAATATGAACATTAAACTCCAAATCTTGCAATGGAAATGATTTCAATGAAATGAATACACATTAGAATGCACTTTCAGCAACTGAAAGGGAAGAAAAGTATCATGAGGAAAGCGAAACAAAGAAACCAGCAAAAAGGCAAAAATAAACAATCAAAAGAAAGGAAAGTACACACTGATTGCTTCATGAAAAGCTTGTAGAACTTTTTTTTTTTACAATGAGGGGATATAGCTCAGTGGTAGAGCATTTGACTGGAGTTCAAAATGTCCTCAGTTCGAATCTGAGTGTCCCCTTCATTCTCAACTTTTTTACAACAATATTTTCATGAAATTCAACAATTTCAAAGGAGTGTTTGTGAAATCTGTGATGAATGTTGATGTTGGCTTCATTTTACACCTTTTCAAAATAAACTAGAATCCGGGCACTCGGTAGAGCGCATACCTTCGCCGCAGCTACTGTTCTGTACTTGGCATGGGAGTGTATGCGATGTGAAACTTTATGTGAAATGCGATCGATTTTTAAAAATCAGAATTTGAGCAAATCTGTTTCATTCGTCTGTTAATATGCCTCCCCGATTGACAAATCTGCAATTTGAATTTCATTTGAGGTTGAAATGATTGCGGGAGATCGCGTTATAGTGATGACGTCTTGGATGGACATCCTCTTCTTCAGTCGCTCATAACTTTGAGTGAAATACGATCGAGTTAAAAATAGTCAGAATTTGAGCAAATCTGTTTCATTCGTTTGTTAATATGCCTCATCTCTTGACAAATCTGCAATTATAATTTTTTTTGAGGTTGAAATGATCGCGGGAGATCGCGTTATAGTGATGACGTCCTGGATGGACATCTTCTTCTTCAGTCGCTCATAACTTTGAGTGAAATACGATCGAGTTAAAAATAGTCAGAATTTGAGCAAATCTGTTTCCCAAAATCTAATCAAATGTGTCCCGTATAATAACCAATCATCCCACCAAATTTCATGCAATTCGGTTGAATACTTTTTGAGTTATGCGATTAACATACACACACACAGACATACAAATAAATACACAGCGATCAAAACATAACCTTCCGCTTTTGCGAAGGTAATAATGAAAGAATATGCAGAATTGGAATTGCAATGTAGCTTTGTATTTGCAAATGATTTGAAAACAAATTGTATGCAAATGATTAAAAGATTCTTACATCGACAACTTGATTTTTTTTTTGCTGAGATATCAACAGCAGCTTATTTTTAAATCGAGACTTTTGTATTATTTATGAAAATGTCACTCATTATTGCCAATGTGTCCATTAAAAAGACTTGTGTGCATTTTGAAGAACAATTATTTTTGAATGACAACGATGGAGAAGGGAAGAAAAAACAAACAGAGGAGTCCGCTTATTGAAATAATTTGTTATTGTTTGGCGAACTTCTTCCTCAAAAACACATTTGCAGAACAACGTTTTATTTTCAGTTAAAGAAACAGAATGTGACTGCTGTGGATGTAATTCGAAATCTCTGGTGTATCATCTTTTCTCGTTGTTTTTCATTAGGAAAACATTTTCAAAAACACATATTTGTTTGGATAAAGGAAGGAATTTTCAGAAACTCATCTCCCGTGAAGGGAATATAAAAATAGAATATGACAGCTGTGGAGATAAAAGTAATATGAACATTAAACTCCAAATCTTGCAATGGAAATGATTTCAATGAAATGCACAAACATGAGAATGCACTTTCAGCAACTGAAAGGGAAGAAAAGTATCATGAGGAAAGCGAAAGAAAGATACCAGCCAAAAGGCAAAAATAAACAATAACTAGAACGGGCACTCGGTAGAGCGCATACCTTCGCCGCAGCTACTGTTCTGTACTTGGCATGGGAGTGTAGGGAACAGAACAGTGAACAGTTTGGTGCTGATTTCATGCAAATCGGAAAAGAATTGACCGAGTTATGACAAATAAAAATTGACCGCGCTATGGTAAAAATACGATTTTGACCTTTTCGTGACCTTGACCTTGACCTTTGACCCGATTGCTCCCAAAATCTAATCAAATGTGTCCCGTATAATAACCAATCATCCCACCAAATTTCATGCAATTCGGTTGAATACTTTTTGAGTTATGCGAATAACATACACACACACACACACACACACAGACATACAAATAAATACACAGCGATCAAAACATAACCTTCCGCTTTTGCGAAGGTAAAAAGAAAGGTAAGTACACACTGATTGCTTCATGAAAAGCTTGTAGAACTTTTTTTTTCATAATGAGGGGATATAGCTCAGTGGTGGAGCATTTGACTGGAGTTCAAAATGTCCTCAGTTCGAATATGAATGTCCACTTCATTCTCAACTTTTCGATAGCAATATTTTCATGAAATTCAACAAATTCAAAGGAGTATTTGTGAAATCTGTGATGAATGTTGATGTTGGCTTCATTTAACACCTTTTCAAAATAAATAATGAAAGAATATGCAGTATTGGGATTGCAATGCAGCTTTGTATTTGCAAATAATTTGAAAACAAATTGTATGCAAATTATTAAAAGACTTAAGTCGACAACTTGACTTTTTTTTGCTGAGATATCAACAGCAGCTTATTTTTAAATCGAGACTTTTGTATTCTTCCTGAAAATGTCACTCATTATTGCCAATGTGTCCATCAAAAGACTGGTGTGCATTTTGAAGAACAATTATTTTTGAATGACAACGATGGAGAAGGGAAGAAAAAACAAAACAGATGGGGCCGCTTATTGAAATAATTTGTCATTGTTTGGCGAACTTCTCCCTCAAAAACACATTTGCAGCACAACATTTTATTTTGAGTTAAAGAAACAGAATGTGACTGCTGTGGATGTAATTCTGTATCTCTGGTGTATCATCTTTCCTCGTTTTTGTTCATCAGGAAAACATTTTCCAAAACACATATTTGTTTCGATAAAGGAAGGAATTTTCAGAAACTCATCTCCCATCCAGGGAACATAAAAATAGAATTTGACAGCTGTGGAGATAAAAGTAATATGAACATTAAACTCCAAATCTTGCAATGGAAATGATTTCAATGAAATGAATACACATTAGAATGCACTTTCAGCAACTGAAAGGGAAGAAAAGTATCATGAGGAAAGCGAAACAAAGAAACCAGCAAAAAGGCAAAAATAAACAATCAAAAGAAAGGAAAGTACACACTGATTGCTTCATGAAAAGCTTGTAGAAATTTTTTTTTTATAATGAGGGATATAGCTCAGTGGTAGAGCATTTGACTGCAGTTCAAAATGTCCTCAGTTCGAATCTGAGTGTCCACTTCATTCTCAACTTTTCAATAGCAATATTTTCATGAAATTCAACAAATTCAAAGGAGTATTTGTGAAATCTGTGATGAATGTTGATGTTGGCTTCATTTAACACCTTTTCAAAATAAATAATGAAAGAATATGCAGTATTGGAATTGCAATGCAGCTTTGTATTTGCAAATAATTTGAAAACAAATTGTATGCAAATTATTAAAAGACTCTTACGTCGACAACTTGACTTTTTTTTGCTGAGATATCAACAGCAGCTTATTTTTAAATCGAGACTTTTGTATTCTTCCTGAAAATGTCACTCATTATTACCAATGTGTCCATCAAAAGACTGGTGTGCATTTTGAAGAACAATTATTTTTGAATGACAACGATGGAGAAGGGAAGAAAAAACAAAACAGATGGGGCCGCTTATTGAAATAATTTGTCATTGTTTGGCGAACTTCTCCCTCAAAAACACATTTGCAGCACAACATTTTATTTTGAGTTAAAGAAACAGAATGTGACTGCTGTGGATGTAATTCTGTATCTCTGGTGTATCATCTTTCCTCGTTTTTGTTCATCAGGAAAACATTTTCCAAAACACATATTTGTTTCGATAAAGGAAGGAATTTTCAGAAACTCATCTCCCATCCAGGGAACATAAAAATAGAATTTGACAGCTGTGGAGATAAAAGTAATATGAACATTAAACTCCAAATCTTGCAATGGAAATGATTTCAATGAAATGAATACACATTAGAATGCACTTTCAGCAACTGAAAGGGAAGAAAAGTATCATGAGGAAAGCGAAACAAAGAAACCAGCAAAAAGGCAAAAATAAACAATCAAAAGAAAGGAAAGTACACACTGATTGCTTCATGAAAAGCTTGTAGAAATTTTTTTTTTATAATGAGGGATATAGCTCAGTGGTAGAGCATTTGACTGCAGTTCAAAATGTCCTCAGTTCGAATCTGAGTGTCCACTTCATTCTCAACTTTTCAATAGCAATATTTTCATGAAATTCAACAAATTCAAAGGAGTATTTGTGAAATCTGTGATGAATGTTGATGTTGGCTTCATTTAACACCTTTTCAAAATAAATAATGAAAGAATATGCAGTATTGGAATTGCAATGCAGCTTTGTATTTGCAAATAATTTGAAAACAAATTGTATGCAAATTATTAAAAGACTCTTACGTCGACAACTTGACTTTTTTTTGCTGAGATATCAACAGCAGCTTATTTTTAAATCGAGACTTTTGTATTCTTCCTGAAAATGTCACTCATTATTACCAATGTGTCCATCAAAAGACTGGTGTGCATTTTGAAGAACAATTATTTTTGAATGACAACGATGGAGAAGGGAAGAAAAAACAAAACAGATGGGGCCGCTTATTGAAATAATTTGTCATTGTTTGGCGAACTTCTCCCTCAAAAACACATTTGCAGCACAACATTTTATTTTGAGTTAAAGAAACAGAATGTGACTGCTGTGGATGTAATTCTGTATCTCTGGTGTATCATCTTTCCTCGTTTTTGTTCATCAGGAAAACATTTTCCAAAACACATATTTGTTTCGATAAAGGAAGGAATTTTCAGAAACTCATCTCCCATCCAGGGAACATAAAAATAGAATTTGACAGCTGTGGAGATAAAAGTAATATGAACATTAAACTCCAAATCTTGCAATGGAAATGATTTCAATGAAATGAATACACATTAGAATGCACTTTTAGCAACTGAAAGGGAAGAAAAGTATCATGAGGAAAGCGAAACAAAGAAACCAGCAAAAAGGCAAAAATAAACAATCAAAAGAAAGGAAAGCACACACTGATTGCTTCATTAAAAGCTTGTAGAAATTTTTTTTTTGTAATGAGGGATATAGCTCAGTGGTGGAGCATTTGACTGCAGTTCAAAATGTCCTCAGTTCGAATCTGAGTGTCCCCTTCATTCTCAACTTTTTTACAACAATATTTTCATGAAATTCAACAAATTCAAAGGAGTATTTGTGAAATCTTTGATGAATGTTGATGTTGGCTTCATTTAACACCTTTTCAAAATAAATAATGAAAGAATATGCAGAATATGAAGTGCAATGTGGCTTTGTATTTGCAAATAATTTAAAAACAAATTGTATGCAAATTATTAAAAGACTCTTACGTCGACAACTTGACTTTTTTTTTGCTGAGATATCAACAGCAGCTTATTTTTAAATCGAGACTTTTGTATTCTTCATGAAAATGTCACTCTTTATTGCCAATGTGTCCATCAAAAGACTGGTGTGCATTTTGAAGAACAATTATATTTGAATGACAACGATGGAGAAGGGAAGAAAAAACAAACAGAGGAGGCCGCTTATTGAAATAATTTGTCATTGTTTGGCGAACTTCTTCCTCAAAAACACATTTGCAGCACAACATTTTATTTTCAGTTAAAGAAACAGAATGTGACTGCTGTGGATGCTATTCTGCATCCACAGCATCCACAGTGTGTATCCACAGTGTGTAATCTTTTCTCATTGTTTTTCATCAGGAAAACATTTTCCAAAACACATATTTGTTTGGACAAAGGAAGGAATTTTCAGAAACTCATCTCCCATTAAGGGAACATAAAAATAGTATTTGACAGCTGTGGATATAAAAGTAATATGGACATTAAACTCCAAATCTTGCAATGGAAATGATTTCTATGAAATGCACAAACATGAGAATGCACTTTCAGCAACTGAAAGGGAAGAAAAGTATCATGAGGAAAGCGAAACAAAGAAACCAGCCAAAAGGCAAAAATAAACAATAAAGAGAAAGGAAAAGTACACACTGATTGCTTCATAAAAAGCTTGAGAAATTTTGTTTTTATGCAGAGGGGATATAGCTCAGTGGTAGAGCATTTGACTGCAGTTCAAAATGTCCTCAGTTCGAATCTGAGTGTCCCCTTCATTCTCAACTTTTTGACAGCAATATTTCATGAAATTCAACAAATTCAAAGGAGTATTTGTGAAATCTGTGATGAATGTTGATGTTGGCTTCATTAAACACCTTTTCAAAATAAATAATGAAAGAATATGCAGAATATGAATTGCAATGTAGCTTTGTGTTTGCAAATAATTTAAAAACAAATTGCATGCAAATTATTAAAAGACTCTTACGTCGACAACTTGACTTTTTTTTTGCTGAGATATCAACATCAGCTTATTTTTAAATCGAGACTTTTATATTCTTCATGAAAATGTCACTCATTATTGCCAATGTGTCCATCAAAAGACTGGTGTGCATTTTGAAGAACAATTATTTTTGAATGACAACGATGGAGAAGGGAAGAAAAAACAAAACAGAGGAGTCCGCTTTTTGAAATAATTTGTCATTGTTTGGCGAACTTCCTCAAAAACACATTTGCAGCACAACATTTTATTTTGAGTTAAAGAAACAGAATATGACTGCTGTGGATGTAATTTTGTATCTCTGGTGTATCATCTTTTCTCGGTTTTTTTCATCAGGAAAACATTTTCCAAAACAGATATTTGTTTGGATAAAGGTGGGAATTTTTCAGAAACTCATCTCCCGTGAAGTTAACATAAAAATAGAATTTGACAGCTGTGGAGATAAAAGTAATATGAACATTAAACTCCAAATCTTGCAATGGAAATGATTTCAATGAAATGCACAAACATTAGAATGCACTTTCAGCAACTGAAAGGGAAAGAAAAGTATCATGAGGAAAACGAAACAAAGAAACCAGCAAAAAGGCAAAAATAAACACGAAAAAAAAGGAAAGTAGAAACTGATTGCTTCATGAAAAGCTTGAAGAACTTTCTTTTATCAAGAGGGGTTATAGCTCAGTGGTAGAGCATTTGACTGCAGTTTAAAATGTCCTCGGTTCGAATCTGAGTGTTCCCTCCATTTTCAACCTTTTGACAACAATATTTTCATGAAATTCAAAAATTTAAAGGTGTATTTGTGAAATCTTTGGTGAATGTTGATTTTGGCTTCATTAAACACCTTTTCAAAATAAATAATGAAAGAATATGCAGAATTGGAATTGAAATGTAGCTTTGTATTTGCAAATAATTTGAAAACAAATTGTATGCAAATTATTAAAAGACTCTTACGTCGACAACTTGACTTTTTTTTGCTGAGATATCAACAGCAGCTTATTTTTAAATGGAGACTTTTGTATTCTTCATGAAAATGTCACTCATTATTGCCAATGTGTCCATCAAAAGACTGGTGTGCATTTTGAAGAGCAATTATTTTTGAATGACAACGATGGAGAAGGGAAGAAAAAACAAACAGAGGAGTCCGCTTGTTGAAATAATTTGTTATTGTTTGGCGGCCTTCTTCCTCAAAAACACATTTGCAGCACAACATTTTATTTTCAGTTAAAGAAACAGAATGTGACTGCTGTGGATGTAATTATATATCTCTGGTGTATAATCTTTTCTCGTTGTTTTTCATCAGGAAAACATTTTCAAAAACACATATTTGTTTGGATAAAGGAAGGAATTTTCAGGAACTCATCTCCCATGAAGTGAACATAAAAATAGAATTTGACAGCTGTGGAGATAAAAGTAATATGAACATTAAACTCCAAATCTTGTAATGGAAATGATTTCAATGAAATGCACAAATATGAGAATGCACTTTCAGCAACTGAAAGGGAAGAAAAGTATCGTGAGGAAAGCGAAACAAAGAAACCAGCCAAAAGGCAAAAATAAACAATAAAGAGAAAGGAAAGTACACACTGATTGCTTCATGAAAAGCTTGTAGAACTTTTTTTTTTTATAATGATGGGATATAGCTCAGTGGTAGAGTATTCGACTGCAGTTCAGAAATGTCCTCAGTTCGAATCTGAGTGTCCACTTCATTCTCAACTTTTCAATAGCAATATTTTCATGAGAATTCAACAAATTCAAAGGAGTATTTGTGAAATTTGTGATGAATGTTGATGTTGGCTTCATTGAACACCTTTTCAAAATAAATAATGAAAGAATATGCAGAATATGAATTGCAATGTTGCTTTGTATTTGCAAATAATTTAAAAACAAATTGTATGCAAATTATTAAAAGACTCTTACGTCGACAACTTGACTTTTTTTTTGCTGAGATATCAACAGCAGCTTATTTTTAAATCGAGACTTTTGTATTCTTCATGAAAATGTCACTCTTTTTTGCCAATGTGTCCATCAAAAGACTGGTGTGCATTTTGAAGAACAATTATTTTTGAATGACAACGATGGAGAAGGGAAGAAAAAACAAACAGAGGAGTCCGCTTATTGAAATAATTTGTCATTGTTTGGCGAACTTCTTCCTCAAAAACACATTTGCAGCACAACATTTTATTTTCAGTTAAAGAAACAGAATGTGACTGCTGTGGATGTAATTCTATATCTCTGGTGTGCAATCTTTCTCGTTTTTTTTCATCAGGAAAATTTTTTCCAAAACACATATATGTTTGGATAAAGGTGGGAATTTTCAGAAACTCATCTCCCATGAAGGGAACATAAAAAATAGTATTTGACAGCTGTGGAGATAAAAGTAAAATGAACATTAAACTCCATTTCTTGCAATGGAAATGATTTCAATGAAATGCATAAACATTAGAATGCACTTTCCGCAACTGAAAGGGCAGAAAAGTATCGTGAGGAAAGTGCAATAAAGAAACCAGCAAAAAGGAAAAAATAAACACGAAAAAGAAAGGAAAGTACACACTGATTGGTTCATGAAAAGCTTGCAGAACTTTTTATTTTATCAAGAGGGGATTTCGCTCAGTGGTAGAGCATCTGACTTCAGTTCAAAATGTCCTCAGTTGAAATCTGAATGTCCCCATCATTCTCAACTTTTTGATAACAATATTTTCATGAAATTCAACAATTTCAAAGGAGTGTTTGTGAAATCTGTGATGAATGTTGATGTTGGCTTCATTTAACACTTTTTAATAATAATAATAATAATTCATTTATTTTGTATTGCGCTTTTCAAGTAGCCCAAAGGCGCTTTGACAGAGTGGAAAACATAATGCATAACAATACATGAAAACCACAATTGCAAAAAGACAAGAATCAATAGGGAAATATTTAAAGCAAAAGGAGGGAGAACGAGAAGAGATAGTCAGGGGTTAAATGCTGTGGGTTGAATGTTGAATGCAGTGTTGAACAGGTGGGTCTTTAGTGATGTTTTGAATGCGGTGAGTGAGGAGGAGTCTCTGATGGTGTGAGGTAGTGAGTTCCAGAGGGTGGGAGCAGCGATGGAGAAGGCCCTGTCCCCCCAGGATCTGAACTTGGTCCGGATGGAGGGGGTCAAGAGGTTGGTACCAGCAGAGCGGAGGTTGCGGGTGGGAGTGTGTCTGGAGAGGAGGTCAGCCAGGTAGGATGGGGCCAGGTTATGGAGGGCTTTGTATGTCAAGAGGAGGATTTTGTGCTGGATTCTCTGGGGGATGGGGAGCCAGTGAAGCTTGTAAAGGACGGGGGTGATGTGGTCACGGGTCCGGGAATGGGTGAGTAGACGGGCAGCGGAGTTCTGAATGTATTGGAGTTTATTGGTGATTTTTGAGGGTGAACCATAGAGGAGGCTATTGCAGTAGTCCAGACGGGAGGTGATGAAGGCGTGGATGAGGGTTTCTGCAGCCGTGGAGGAGAGGGATGAGCGGAGACGGGCAATGTTTTTCAGGTGAAAGAAGGCTGACTTTGTTATCTGTTTAGTGTATTTGTCGAAGCAGAGGGTTTGGTCAAAGATGATGCCAAGATTCCGGATGTGAGGGGATGTGGATACTGGGATACCGTCGATGTTGAGGGCAAAGTTATGGGTGGATTTTGTGAGCGTTTTTGGGCCAATGATGATTATTTCAGATTTATCACAGTTAAGCTTGAGGAAGTTGATTTGAAGCCAGGATTTTATTTCAGTGATGCAGTTTGTCAGGATAGAGTGGGTGTCGGTGGAGACGGACTTGGTGGAGATGAAGCTGGATGTCATCGGTGAAGCAGTGGAATTGGAGACCATGACGGCGGATCAAGTGACCGAGGGGGGACAGGTAAAGGATGAAGAGGAGGGGGCCAAGAACTGAACCTTGGGGGACACCTTGGGGGAGGGGAGCAGTGGGGGATTTGCAGTTATTGATGGCGATGAACTGGCGTCTGTGAGAGAGGTATGATTTAATCCAAGAGAGGGCAGTGCCGGTAACGTTAAAGGTGGATTCAAGTCGGGTGAGGAGGATGGTGTGATCGATGGTGTCAAAGGCAGCGCTGAGGTCGAGGAGGACGAGAATGTTGAGGTTGCCAGCATCAGAGGAGAGGAGAAGGTCGTTGGTGATTTTGAGGAGAGCAGTTTCAGTACTGTGGTTGGAGCGGAATCCGGATTGGAATGTTTCATACAGGTTATTGGCAGAGAGGTGATGTTTGAGTTGAGTGGCTACAGCGCGTTCCAAAACTTTTGACAGAAAGGGTAGGTTGGAGATGGGTCTGAAGTTGTTTAGGTTGTCAGGGTTTAGACCAGGTTTTTTTAGAATGGGGGTAACAGTAGCAATTTTGAGGGAAGGTGGGACGATGCCTGTAGACAGGGAGGAGTTTATTGTTGCAATGATAAGTGGAGAGAGAGCAGGGAGGGAGGTCTTGACAAAGCTGGAGGGGATGGGGTCAAGAGTGCAGGTGGCAGTTTTCATTCCTATGAGGAGTTCAGAGAGGCCAGTAGGGGAGATTGGGGAGAACCGAGACAGGGGATGGCAGGACAAGGGGGGGCAGGTGGTTGGAGGGGAGCGGGTGCGGCGGTGGTCAAGCTGTTGTAGATGTTGTCAATTTTGCGTTGGAAGAAAGAGAGGAAGGAGATGCAGTTGTCTACTGTGAATGACTGGGTGGTGGTGTTCAGGGGGCGGAGGAGTTTGTTTATTGTCGAGAAGAGTGCTTTTGGGTTTCCGGAGCCAGAGTGGATAATTTGAGAGTAGTAGGCGGAGCGGGCGCGGAGAGGGCATCTTTGTAGTGTTGTAGGTGGTCCTTGTAGGCTTGGGAGTGAACTGTGAGACCTGTTTTATTGCGGAGTCTTTCAAGTTGGCGAGCACGAGTTTTCATCAGGCGGAGTTCGGGGGTAAACCAGGGAGCAGAATGGGTGAAAGAAACTGTTTTGGTTTTTACAGGCGCAAGCTGGTCAAGGCAGGAGGAGAGAGTGTGGTTGTAGTAGTCAGTGAGGTCGGAAGGGGTGTGGAGGTCAACGAAGGGAGAAGTGGACATTTTTTCAGAGAGGGTGGATGAGAATGAGGTAGGTGAAAGAGCGTTTAGCTGACGGAAGGTGATAGTGCGATAATGTCTTGGTGTTGGGGTGGGGATGTTGATGGTCATAGTGATAGCTAAGTGGTCAGAGAGGGTGAGGTCGGAGCCAGAGAGGTGGTGCAAATTTAATCCAGTGGAGCAGACAAGGTCCAAAATGTGACCACGGTTATGGGTAGGAAAGTCGACATGTTGAGTGAGGTTAAAGCAGGTGAGTAAATCAGTGAAGTCAGTGGTTATTGTGGAGTCAGTGGAGTCCATGTGGATATTGAAATCACCAAGGAGGAGGATTTTCAAAATCAAAACTTTTCAAAATAAATAATGAAAGAATATGCAGAATATGAATTGCAATGTAGCTTTGTATTTGTAAATGATTTGAAAACAAATTGTATGCAAATTATTAAAAGATTCTTACGTCGACAACTTGACTTTTTTTTTGCTGAGATATCAACAGCAGCTTATTTTTAAATCGAGACTTTTGTATTCTTTATGAAAATGTCACTCATTATTGCCAATGTGTCCATCAAAAGACTGGTGTGCATTTTGAAGAACAATTATTTTTGAATGACAACGATGGAGAAGGGAAGAAAAACCAAAACAGAGGAGTCCGCTTCTTGAAATAATTTGTTATTGTTTGGCGAACTTCTTCTTCAAAAACACATTTGCAGCACAACATTTTATTTTCAGTTAAAGAAACAGAATGTGACTGCTGTGGATGTAATTCTATATCTCTGGTGTGCAATCTTTCTCGTTTTTTTTCATCAGGAAAATTTTTTCCAAAACACATATATGTTTGGATAAAGGTGGGAATTTTCAGGAACTCATCTCCCATGAAGGGAACATAAAAAATAGTATTTGACAGCTGTGAAGATAAAAGTAAAATGAACATTAAACTCCATTTCTTGCAATGGAAATGATTTCAATGAAATGCATAAACATTAGAATGCACTTTCCGCAACTGAAAGGGCAGAAAAGTATCGTGAGGAAAGTGCAATAAAGAAACCAGCAAAAAGGAAAAAATAAACACGAAAAAGAAAGGAAAGTACACACTGATTGGTTCATGAAAAGCTTGCAGAACTTTTTATTTTATCAAGAGGGGATTTCGCTCAGTGGTAGAGCATCTGACTTCAGTTCAAAATGTCCTCAGTTGAAATCTGAATGTCCCCATCATTCTCAACTTTTTGATAACAATATTTTCATGAAATTCAACAATTTCAAAGGAGTGTTTGTGAAATCTGTGATGAATGTTGATGTTGACTTCATTTAACACTTTTTAATAATAATAATAATAATTCATTTATTTTGTATTGCGCTTTTCAAGTAGCCCAAAGGCGCTTTGACAGAGTGGAAAACATAATGCATAACAATACGTGAAAACCACAATTGCAAAAAGACAAGAATCAATAGGGAAATATTTAAAGCAAAAGGAGGGAGAATGAGAAGAGATAGTCAGGGGTTAAATGCTGTGGGTTGAATGTTGAATGCAATGTTGAACAGGTGGGTCTTTAGTGATGTTTTGAATGCGGTGAGTGAGGAGGAGTCTCTGATGGTGTGAGGTAGTGAGTTCCAGAGGGTGGGAGCAGCGATGGAGAAGGCCCTGTCCCCCCAGGATCTGAATTTGGTCCGGATGGAGGGGGTCAAGAGGTTGGTACCAGCAGAGCGGAGGTTGCGGGTGGGAGTGTGTCTGGAGAGGAGGTCAGCCAGGTAGGATGGGGCCAGGTTATGGAGGGCTTTGTATGTCAAGAGGAGGATTTTGTGCTGGATTCTCTGGGGGATGGGGAGCCAGTGAAGCTTGTAAAGGACGGGGGTGATGTGGCCACGGGTCCGGGAATGGGTGAGTAGACGGGCAGCGGAGTTCTGAATGTATTGGAGTTTATTGGTGATTTTTGAGGGTGAACCATAGAGGAGGCTATTGCAGTAGTCCAGACGGGAGGTGATGAAGGCGTGGATGAGGGTTTCTGCAGCCGTGGAGGAGAGGGATGAGCGGAGACGGGCAATGTTTTTCAGGTGAAAGAAGGCTGACTTTGTGATCTGTTTAGTGTATTTGTCGAAGGAGAGGGTTTGGTCAAAGATGATGCCAAGATTCCGGATGTGAGGGGATGTGGATACTGGGATACTGTCGATGTTGAGGGCAAAGTTATGGGTGGATTTTGTGAGCGTTTTTGGGCCAATGATGATTATTTCAGATTTATCACAGTTAAGCTTGAGGAAGTTGATTTGAAGCCAGGATTTTATTTCAGTGATGCAGTTTGTCAGGATAGAGTGGGTGTCGGTGGAGACGGACTTGGTGGAGATGAAGCTGGATGTCATCGGTGAAGCAGTGGAATTGGAGACCATGACGGCGGATCAAGTGACCGAGGGGGGACAGGTAAAGGATGAAGAGGAGGGGGCCAAGAACTGAACCTTGGGGGACACCTTGGGGGAGGGGAGCAGTGGGGGATTTGCAGTTATTGATGGCGATGAACTGGCGTCTGTGAGAGAGGTATGATTTAATCCAAGAGAGGGCAGTGCCGGTAATGTTAAAGGTGGATTCAAGTCGGGTGAGGAGGATGGTGTGATCGATGGTGTCAAAGGCAGCGCTGAGGTCGAGGAGGACGAGAATGTTGAGGTTGCCAGCATCAGAGGAGAGGAGAAGGTCGTTGGTGATTTTGAGGAGAGCAGTTTCAGTACTGTGGTTGGAGCGGAATCCGGATTGGAATGTTTCATACAGGTTATTGGCAGAGAGGTGATGTTTGAGTTGAGTGGCTACAGCGCGTTCCAAAACTTTTGACAGAAAGGGTAGGTTGGAGATGGGTCTGAAGTTGTTTAGGTTGTCAGGGTTTAGACCAGGTTTTTTTAGAATGGGGGTAACAGTAGCAATTTTGAGGGAAGGTGGGACGATGCCTGTAGACAGGGAGGAGTTTATTGTTGCAATGATAAGTGGAGAGAGAGCAGGGAGGGAGGTCTTGACAAAGCTGGAGGGGATGGGGTCAAGAGTGCAGGTGGCAGTTTTCATTCCTATGAGGAGTTCAGAGAGGTCAGTAGGGGAGATTGGGGAGAACCGAGACAGGGGATGGCAGGACAAGGGGGGGTAGGTGGTTGGAGGGGGAGCGGGTGCGGCGGTGGTCAAGCTGTTGTAGATGTTGTCAATTTTGCGTTGGAAGAAAGAGAGGAAGGAGATGCAATTGTCTACTGTGAATGACTGGGTGGTGGTGTTCAGGGGGCGGAGGAGTTTGTTTATTGTCGAGAAGAGTGCTTTTGGGTTTCCGGAGCCAGAGTGGATAATTTGAGAGTAGTAGGCGGAGCGGGCGCGGGAGAGGGCATCTTTGTAGTGTTGTAGGTGGTCCTTGTAGGCTTGGGAGTGAACTGTGAGACCTGTTTTATTGCGGAGTCTTTCAAGTTGGCGAGCACGAGTTTTCATCAGGCGGAGTTCGGGGGTAAACCAGGGAGCAGAATGGGTGAAAGAAACTGTTTTGGTTTTTACAGGCGCAAGCTGGTCAAGGCAGGAGGAGAGAGTGTGGTTGTAGTAGTCAGTGAGGTCGGAAGGGGTGTGGAGGTCAACGAAGGGAGAAGTGGACATTTTTTCAGAGAGGGTGGATGAGAATGAGGTAGGTGAAAGAGCGTTTAGCTGACGGAAGGTGATAGTGCGATAATGTCTTGGTGTTGGGGTGGGGATGTTGATGGTCATAGTGATAGCTAAGTGGTCAGAGAGGGTGAGGTCGGAGCCAGAGAGGTGGTGCAAATTTAATCCAGTGGAGCAGACAAGGTCCAAAATGTGACCACGGTTATGGGTAGGAAAGTCGACATGTTGAGTGAGGTTAAAGCAGGTGAGTAAATCAGTGAAGTCAGTGGTTATTGTGGAGTCAGTGGAGTCCATGTGGATATTGAAATCACCAAGGAGGAGGATTTTCAAAATCAAAACTTTTCAAAATAAATAATGAAAGAATATGCAGAATATGAATTGCAATGTAGCTTTGTATTTGTAAATGATTTGAAAACAAATTGAATGCAAATTATTAAAAGATTCTTACGTCGACAACTTGACTTTTTTTTTGCTGAGATATCAACAGCAGCTTATTTTTAAATCGAGACTTTTGTATTCTTTATGAAAATGTCACTCATTATTGCCAATGTGTCCATCAAAAGACTGGTGTGCATTTTGAAGAACAATTATTTTTGAATGACAACGATGGAGAAGGGAAGAAAAACCAAAACAGAGGAGTCCGCCTCTTGAAATAATTTGTTATTGTTTGGCGAACTTCTTCTTCAAAAACACATTTGCAGCACAACATTTTATTTTCAGTTAAAGAAACAGAATGTGACTGCTGTGGATGTAATTCTGTATCTGGTGTAAAATCTTTTCTCGTTTTTTTTCATCAGGAAAATTTTTCCAAAACACATATTTGTTTGGATAAAGGTGGGAATTTTCAGAAACTCATCTCCCATTCAGGGAACATAAAAATAGAATTTGACAGCTGTGGAGATAAAAGTAATATGAACATAAAACTCCAAATCTTGCAATGGAAATGATTTCAATGAAATGAATAAACATTAGAATGCACTTTCAGCAACTGAAAGGGAAGAAAAGTATCATGAGGAAAGCGAAACAAAGAAACCAGCAAAAAGGAAAAAATAAACAATCAAAAGAAAGGAAAGTACACACTGATTGCTTCATGAAAAGCTTGTAGAACTTCTTGGTTTTTATAATGAGGGGATATAGCTCAGTGGTAGAGTATTTGACTGCAGTTCAAAATGTCCTCAGTTCGAATCTGAGTGTCCCCTTCATTCTCAACTCTTTGATAACAATATTCTCATGGAATTCAACAAATTCATAGGAGTATTTGTGAAATCTTTGATGAATGTTGATGTTGGCTTCATTTAACACCTTTTCAAATTAAATAATGAAAGAATATGCAGAATTGGAATTGCAATGCAGCTTTGTATTTGCAAATAATTTAAAAACAAATTGCATGCAAATTATTAAAAGACTCTTACGTCGACAACTTGACTTTTTTTTGATGAGATATCAACACCAGCTTATTTTTAAATCGAGACTTTTGTATTCTTCCTGAAAATGTCACTCATTATTGCCAATGTGTCCATCAAAAGACTGGTGTGCATTTTGAAGAACAATTATTTTTGAATGACAACGATGGAGAAGGGAAGAAAAAACAAAACAGATGAGTCCGCTTATTGAAATAATTTGTCATTGTTTGGCGAACTTCTTCCTCAAAAACACATTTGCAGCACAACATTTTATTTTGAGTTAAAGAAACAGAATGTGACTGCTGTGGATGTAATTCTGTATCTCTGGTGTATCATCTTTCCTCGTTTTTGTTCATCAGGAAAACATTTTCCAAAACACATATTTGTTTGGATAAAGGAAGGAATTTTCAGAAACTCATCTCCCATCCAGGGAACATAATAATAGATTTTGACAGCTGTGGAGATAAAAGTAATATGAACATTAAACTCCAAATCTTGCAATGGAAATGATTTCAATGAAATGAAGACACATTAGAATGCACTTTCAGCAACTGAAAGGGAAGAAAAGTATCATGAGGAAAGCGAAACAAAGAAACCAGCAAAAAGGCAAAAATAAACAATCAAAAGAAAGGAAAGTACACACTGATTGCTTCATGAAAAGCTTGTAGAAATATTTTTTTAATAATGAGGGATATAGCTCAGTGGTAGAGCATTTGACTGCTAGTTCAAAATGTCCTTAGTTCGAATCTGAGTGTCCCCTTCATTCTCAACTTTATTACAACAATATTTTCATGAAATTCAACAAATTCAAAGGAGTATTTGTGAAATCTTTGATGAATGTTGATGTTGGCTTCATTTAACACCTTTTCAAAATAAATAATGAAAGAATATGCAGAATATGAAGTGCAATGTGGCTTTGTATTTGCAAATAATTTAAAAACAAATTGTATGCAAATTATTAAAAGACTCTTACGTCGACAACTTGACTTTTTTTTTGCTGAGATATCAACAGCAGCTTATTTTTAAATCGAGACTTTTGTATTCTTCATGAAAATGTCACTCTTTATTGCCAATGTGTCCATCAAAAGACTGGTGTGCATTTTGAAGAACAATTATTTTTGAATGACAACGATGGAGAAGGAAAAAAAAAAAAAACAGAGGAGTCCGCTTATTGAAATAATTTGTCATTGTTTGGCGAACTTCTTCCTCAAAAACACATTTGCAGCACAACATTTTATTTTCAGTTAAAGAAACAGAATGTGACTGCTGTGGATGTCATGCTGCATCCACAGCATCCACAGTGTGTATCCACAGTGTGTAATCCTTTCTCATTGTTTTTCATCAGGAAAACATTTTCCAAAACACATATTTGTTTGGACGAAGGAAGGAATTTTCAAAAACTCATCTCCCATTAAGGAAACATAAAAATAGTATTTGACAACTGTGGAGATAAAAGTAATATGGACATTAAACTCCAAATCTTGCAATGGAAATGATTTCAATGAAATGCACAAACATGAGAATGCACTTTCAGCAACTGAAAGGGAAGAAAAGTATCATGAGGAAAGCGAAACAAAGAAACCAGCCAAAAGGCAAAAATAAACAATAAAGAGAAAGGAAAGTACACACTGATTGCTTCATAAAAAGCTTGAGAAATTTTATTTTTATGCAGAGGGGATTTTGCTCAGTGGTGGAGCATTTGACTGCAGTTCAAAATGTCCTCAGTTCGAATCTGAGTGTCCCCTTCATTCTCAACTTTTTGACAACAATATTTTCATGAAATTCAACAAATTCAAAAGAGTATTTGTGAAATCTGTGATGAATGTTGATGTTGGCTTTGTGGAAGTGTAACTCAGTGTAACATATTGATTGGCCCTGGTAACTTATTAATTAACCTGGTAACAAAGCAGATACATTGTACATGCAAACTCTGTTAAAGACGAGTTTGTAAATGAGTGTCAGAATGTGTATGAACAATGTAATCTCTTGAAACACCTGGTCAAGGCCCCAGGCTAGAGCACCCCCCCCTGCTGTGTAAATGGAAATCACAGCAGGAGGGGAGCGAGCTGATGCCAGGACTCGGTGCGATGCATGACCTCGGGACATTAGCGGAGAGGAGATTAAGTCCAGTTTGGCGATATAACGAGAGCAAACGTTGAGTAAAGTAGACTTGTCCTCAGAAGCCCTGCCCGACGGAACGATGGAATGAACGAGTACTTGCTACGTGAAGCGCTGACCGAACGGGAGTGTCGGATGAACGAGAAGGACCAGCGAAAAGAGTTAACCTGATCCATTATATTATGCGGTATCATTTTGGTAATTGGATGAAGTGAATACAGTTTAATAAACTAGACCTTTTGTAACCTGTGTCCGGTCATTGGAGTCCTGTGAGTCATACGCAAATTCTACAACAATATGGAGGCACCGCTGAAATTTCGAGTGGACGTCGCCAAGGTGAGCATGTAAGCATGACGTCTTGGGGATCTGTCCATTATGAAATATGAATTCTGAAGATGGAGGATTTGGTGTGTGGGACTTGCATTCCGTAGGTAATCCAAGGAGTGTAAAAGTATTTTTGTCACGACCGTCCAAGGTAAAAGTCACGGATGGAACGGTTTAAATGATTCTATTATTCGTGTGCTTGCATATGCGTACGGTATACGCTGGGTGTTAAGAGCCTTACTCTGGTCTGCGGGCAAGTCGGCTCATGAAGTGCACCATGAGGCGATTTGTTTGCCGGGTCGGTAAGGTTCGGTAAGGTCCGTACACGTGTACAATCGTGTACACCCGTTTTAAATAGAGAATTTTTTTTCAGTTTTCCCGCCATAACTAAAACTCGTTCGATTTTTTTTGACGAAATTTGCTAGATAAATAGCATGGGTGACACGGAACCAGTGCTGTTGTGTTTTTTTTTTGACGAAATTTGCTAGATAAATAGCATGGGTGACACGGATTAAATGATTTTATGATTATGAATTAATGAGAAAATGATTTTATATTTAAATATAAAAATTGATCTGCTTGGCGTTAGTTTAAGGGCTGTTCCAAATTTATCTTGATTATGAGACAAAAACAGCAGAATGGGAATCAACAGACAATGGAACAGCTCGCGACGAGTGTTTGTGGGTGACAACCACCCTCTGGTCGAGGCTCATAGAAGGGGTGATGCTTACTGATTCGGCACGCTTAAAATAGGTGTTAATGGTGGGATGTCAGAGGTTTTGGCGTGGGCTTAATAGTCACACTGTTTGAAAAATAATGCTCGATGCAACATGATCCTAAAAAGAACCCATCCCTACATCGAAGGATAAGGAAGGGAAGGAATGGAACTTGTTGGAACTTGTTGGAACTTGTTGTTGGAACTTGTTGTTGGAACTTGCTGTTGGCACTTGTTGGAACTTGTTGGAACTTGTTGTTGGAACTTGTTGTTGGAACTTGCTGTTGGAACTTGCTGTTGGAACTTGTTGTTGGAACTTGCTGTTGGAACTTGCTGTTGGAACTTGTTGTTGGAACTTGCTGTTGGAACTTGTTGGAACTTGTTGTTGGAACTTGTTGTTGGAACTTGTTGTTGGAACTTGCTGTTGGAACTTGCTGTTGGAACTTGTTGTTGGAACTTGCTGTTGGAACTTGTTGGAACTTGTTGTTGGAACTTGTTGTTGGAACTTGTTGTTGGAACTTGCTGTTGGAACTTGTTGTTGGAACTTGTTGGAACTTGTTGTTGGAACTTGTTGTTGGAACTTGTTGTTGGAACTTGCTGTTGGCACTTGTTGGAACTTGTTGGAACTTGTTGTTGGAACTTGTTGTTGGAACTTGCTGTTGGAACTTGCTGTTGGAACTTGTTGTTGGAACTTGCTGTTGGAACTTGCTGTTGGAACTTGTTGTTGGAACTTGCTGTTGGAACTTGTTGGAACTTGTTGTTGGAACTTGTTGTTGGAACTTGTTGTTGGAACTTGCTGTTGGAACTTGTTGTTGGAACTTGTTGGAACTTGTTGTTGGAACTTGTTGTTGGAACTTGTTGTTGGAACTTGCTGTTGGAACTTGCTGTTGGAACTTGTTGGAACTTGTTGTTGGAACTTGTTGTTGGAACTTGCTGTTGGCACTTGTTGGAACTTGTTGGAACTTGTTGTTGGAACTTGTTGTTGGAACTTGCTGTTGGAACTTGCTGTTGGAACTTGTTGTTGGAACTTGTTGTTGGAACTTGCTGTTGGAACTTGCTGTTGGAACTTGTTGGAACTTGTTGTTGGAACTTGCTGTTGGAACTTGCTGTTGGAACTTGTTGTTGGAACTTGTTGTTGGAACTTGCTGTTGGAACTTGTTGTTGGAACTTGTTGGAACTTGTTGTTGGAACTTGTTGTTGGAACTTGTTGTTGGAACTTGCTGTTGGAACTTGCTGTTGGAACTTGTTGGAACTTGTTGTTGGAACTTGTTGTTGGAACTTGCTGTTGGCACTTGTTGGAACTTGTTGTTGGAACTTGTTGTTGGAACTTGCTGTTGGAACTTGCTGTTGGAACTTGTTGTTGGAACTTGCTGTTGGAACTTGCTGTTGGAACTTGTTGTTGGAACTTGCTGTTGGAACTTGTTGGAACTTGTTGTTGGAACTTGTTGTTGGAACTTGTTGTTGGAACTTGCTGTTGGAACTTGCTGTTGGAACTTGTTGTTGGAACTTGCTGTTGGAACTTGTTGGAACTTGTTGGAACTTGTTGTTGGAACTTGCTGTTGGAACTTGTTGGAACTTGTTGTTGGAACTTGTTGTTGGAACTTGCTGTTGGCACTTGTTGGAACTTGTTGGAACTTGTTGTTGGAACTTGTTGTTGGAACTTGCTGTTGGAACTTGCTGTTGGAACTTGTTGGAACTTGTTGTTGGAACTTGTTGTTGGAACTTGTTGTTGGAACTTGCTGTTGGAACTTGTTGTTGGAACTTGTTGGAACTTGTTGTTGGAACTTGTTGTTGGAACTTGCTGTTGGAACTTGCTGTTGGAACTTGTTGGAACTTGTTGTTGGAACTTGTTGTTGGAACTTGCTGTTGGCACTTGTTGGAACTTGTTGGAACTTGTTGTTGGAACTTGTTGTTGGAACTTGCTGTTGGAACTTGCTGTTGGAACTTGTTGTTGGAACTTGCTGTTGGAACTTGCTGTTGGAACTTGTTGTTGGAACTTGCTGTTGGAACTTGTTGGAACTTGTTGTTGGAACTTGTTGTTGGAACTTGTTGTTGGAACTTGCTGTTGGAACTTGCTGTTGGAACTTGTTGTTGGAACTTGCTGTTGGAACTTGTTGTTGGAACTTGTTGTTGGAACTTGCTGTTGGAACTTGTTGGAACTTGTTGTTGGAACTTGTTGCTGGAACTTGTTGTTGGAACTTGCTGTTGGAACTTGTTGTTGGAACTTGTTGGAACTTGTTGTTGGAACTTGTTGTTGGAACTTGTTGTTGGAACTTGCTGTTGGAACTTGCTGTTGGAACTTGTTGGAACTTGTTGTTGGAACTTGTTGTTGGAACTTGCTGTTGGCACTTGTTGGAACTTGTTGGAACTTGTTGTTGGAACTTGTTGTTGGAACTTGCTGTTGGAACTTGCTGTTGGAACTTGTTGTTGGAACTTGTTGTTGGAACTTGCTGTTGGAACTTGCTGTTGGAACTTGTTGGAACTTGTTGTTGGAACTTGCTGTTGGAACTTGCTGTTGGAACTTGTTGTTGGAACTTGTTGTTGGAACTTGCTGTTGGAACTTGTTGTTGGAACTTGTTGGAACTTGTTGTTGGAACTTGCTGTTGGAACTTGCTGTTGGAACTTGTTGGAACTTGTTGTTGGAACTTGCTGTTGGAACTTGTTGTTGGAACTTGTTGTTGGAACTTGTTGTTGGAACCCGTACTTATTTAATTAATTACATTTCTTATTACATTACAGTAATTACATTACAGTAATTACCTGAGGTAATTACAGTAATTACAGTTCCGGTAATTACAGTAATTACAGTAATCATTACAGTAATTGCAGTAATCTTATTACAGTAATTACATTACATTAACTCAGGCACCTTTTGAGTAAGGAAGCTGATATTTGGACATGACACTGACCAAGTGATGTGGCTGTCAAGGAAAATATTGATTTATTGATTAATCATTTAATAAATTAACTCGTTGATTTATAAATGACTTATTTAATTAAAATTCCTGAGAGATACATCTTCGGATGAAATACTTGCAGATTGGTTATGCTATGAGCCAATTGATTAAGGAAAATATTTTGTGATGGCCATATTGGCAATTTCGTGGCCATATTCGTGGCAACTCAGTTAGTGCCACTGCACCTTTAAAATGCATCCCTGCGTTCATTTTTCGATCGATTGAGTTGAAATTTTGAACAATCGGATCTGGACTGTCGTTGTTAACGACTCTAGCACGCACTCGTCCAATCAGGATGGAGCGGTATGGTCCCCGGATCATCACTGCCCGCAGTTTTTAATTAATTTTACTTTTTCTCTTGGTCATATAATGTTGAAGACATGCATGTCATGATAGAGGAAATGTTTGTTCTGTTGAACGGAATAAATGTTGTTTATTTGTGTGGGTGTGTATTTTTGTGTATTTTGGATATATTTTCACGACTAATTCCAGTTAACATCCTGCAAAATTTGCTCGTTTGCTGGCCGAGTCGAAATTGCGTTGAGTTTCTATGGCATGCGCCATTAAAAGCGCTGTGTAATGGTTGAGCTCCTTTTATTTCGGTTTGGTCATGCGGATGAGCAAACAAAGTGACAAATGCTGCAGCTGGAGCAGTAGAAGCGATGTTTTTTTTAATGGAAACGATGTAATGAGTAATTAAAAGTGGGAGGGGGCAACACCACGCATACCTCTTTTAAGGTGTGTATAAACCCTGGAATAAACGTGGGAGGGGGCAACACCACGCATACCTCTTTTAAGGTGTGTATAAACCCTGGAATATTTCAGCAATCAATACAATGCTGAAACTATGTGAGTAATTTAATGAGTAATTTAATGAGTAATTTAATGAGTAATTTAATGAGTAATTTAATGAGTAATTTAATGAGTAATTTAATGAGTAATTTAATGAGTAATTTAATGAGTAATTTAATGAGTAATTTAATGAGTAATTTAATAAGTAATTTAATAAGGAATTTAATGAGGAATTAAAAGTGGGAGGGGGCAACACCACGCATACCTCTTTTAAGGTGTGTATAAACCCTGGAATAAACGTGGGAGGGGGCAACACCACGCATACCTCTTTTAAGGTATGTATAAACCCTGGAATATTTCAGCAATCAATACGATGCTGAAATGATGTAATTTACTGTGTAAGAGGGTCGACCTTGGGTTTGTTTGGGTTTGTTGTTTATTTTTGTGGGTGTGTATTTTTGTGTATTTTGGATATATTTTCACGACTAATTCCAGTTAACATCCTGCAAAATTTGCTCGTTTTCTGGCCGAGTCGAAATTGCGTTGAGTTTCTATGGCATGCGCCATTAAAAGCGCTGTGTAATGGTTGAGCTCCTTTTATTTCGTTTTGGTCATGCGGATGAGCAGACAAAATGACGAATGCTGCGGCTGGAGCAGTGGAAGCGATTTTTGAATTGTTCAATGATTATTCGATACTGTTATGACTTATTGTCAATAGGTATACTAAGTGGCCATGAGGTAGCCTGTTGCTATGTACAGTTTTATTCTATTGTTGATTATACCACATAACTGTGGTGATAAAGGAAATGTTCGTTTTAAATAGATGATTATGATATGACCATGACTATAAAATCATGATGATTATTATGAATGATATCATAGGGTTCAAATGCAGAATGATTGCATGAACTTGGGAAAGAACTTTCAAGCCCTATGGGATAAATTGGGTGTTACAAGCGATGGAGCTTCAAAATTTAGCATGATTGAAGGAATTTTACAGTCTTATTTCAGGAGTTTTACGAAATTTAAATTGCCAAGAGATTTTGGGTACTATTAAAAGGAAAATGATGAGATATTTTTCCCAAAGAACTTTAATATCTGCCATCCATTTTGGCTGTCTCACGAATGAAGGATGAGTTGCCTTTAGTGGTTGCAAAGAAAATTTGTGGAGACCAGGCAAAATGGGAAAATATGTCAGATATGACCCTAGGACAGGACGGTGATTCATCAATTGACATGAGGTACGAATCTGAGGTGACGACCGATGAAATTCGATCTCAGTCAATGGATGGACCTGTCCTGACATCATTGGGGAAAGGGCTTATGCAAGGAGACATCCAAAATGATTAATTTGATTTATTGATGAATATTGATGAATTAATTGAAATTGAATAATTGATTGAATTGTTAATTGATTGAATCTAATTGATTGAATTTAATTGCATAAATTGAACTGAATAAATTGAATTGAATATATTGATTGTTTGATTGATGAAAATGCGGTCTCAAGAAAGAAGCTTTGATATATTTGCGAGATATTATCAATGTGGAGACAACCTGGGAAAATTGAGCAAGGTGGTGAGTTTATATACAGATATATATGTGCGGTTACCATTGTGTGATTTCCCCGTCAAACAGAGCGGACACCTGAGGATTCACCCATTTCATACTGACCCTCCGGCTCATTTGCAAATACTGATCTGTGAGATTGGATTGTGCAAAAGCCACAGCTGAGGGAGATTCTCTGGAAATCACCGTGTGAACAGGTGGAGAGATCCTTCCTGGAGGTACGAGTGAAGCTTTAGAGGAACCTGGAACAAGCTACAACACATCCAACGCTACTTTGATAAAAGGCAGAATGGGAAATGGAGCCTGCAAGAATACACAAGGACAACCAGAAATTCCACAAAAAGGTACTTGTACACATCATATGTACGACCGTTATGGTGCCGAAGCTATAAGGCAGGTCGAGAATTGGTATTTGTGGACAAAGGGACATGATGAGGAGTTTCCAAGAGATGGTACATTCGAGCGAAGTCGATTGGAAAGATTGGAACAAAGATTGAAAGCCAGGAAGAGACAGAATCTAACGGTAGACTGGCTTGCATTCCATCTTTGGGATGGTGAATCCAGACAACGGGAACAGCAAGAACAGATAACGGATGTAGAATTTAAAATAAAAAGGATACAGGATACAGTGGAGGAGACAAATGCACAACTGCCCTCGAAATTAGGAATGAAAGTGACAGTTGTCCCATCTGATTTCCAGTTGTCTCCCCAAAAAGGACGGTACAGAGAATTTTTTCGTGTTTCAGGAGATAACGAGAGATTGCAGTGGCAACTCAGGGATGTAGAGATGCAGCCCAGCAATACAAGTGCACAGGTGCACAGCCCAGGTAACGACAGAAGCCGGTGCTTCAACTGTGGAGAGATGGGACACTGGATAAGGAGATGCCCATATCTGAGCAGAAGACAATTTCGACAGGGAAACCAAGGACAAAGAAACCAAGGACAAAGAAACCAAGATCAAGGGTACCAGTGCTGACCGATACCTCAGACAATGATTAGGCCTTCATTGCGACAAATCCCAAATGACGATTGGCCTCAACAAATTAGATTACTGGACAAACATGAATAACTGTCGATGATTCTTGTGTCTGAAAAGTTTTCAGAGCAAGAATGATTCATTTTTCTTTTTGCTTGTTAACAAATTAATAATTAATTGATCAAATGCCAAAATTGGATCTTCTATTTTGGGCACAGCAATTTTAAATTTACAAAGTTTGGAACAATTGCGTTGCAATTGTTGGCAAACCAAGTAACAAGAGTCACATGATGATCAGGTGGGAATTTCGGACTATTGTTCCGCACAATTGATAGGTCAATGGTCGACTGACATGCAAATGGGTGTGTAGTCAAAATTTGGATAGATTATTGTGAAGGCAGAAAGGGTAATTTCAATTTGACATCATAAAGGTTTTCTAAGAATGGACTTTTGGTTCATTTGTCTATAAGCATTTTGAATTTGATTGACAAATTTTATGAAATTGAAATAAAATTGACACCCATCTGATCTGTAAATAATGGTTCCAACGCAAACAAATATGCATAATGCATGTGTGTGTGTGTTTTTGTGTATCAATCTTACAAGATTGTTGACACCGACAGTGTGCCTGTCTGGAAATGGATAGTTATATGTGGATGGGATTGGGATATGTGGATGGGATTGAATATCCAGAGAATCCGTAAAATAAAATAGAAATATAATTTGATTATGAACATTATCTCTTTTGTCAAGGGAAATGGAATATAAAAAATTTGATGTGCTGGGTTATGAGCAGCCATTAATTAATAGTAAAATTGTGAGTAATTTTGGGATTCCATTTTTGATAGAATGTATATGAGAATAACATCTATTTATGGATATGAGCTTCATAAAAGGAAATGAGGAAGTACAAAATCATCCAAATTTGGGAGAGGTCTTACACTGACTTCCCAGAATACTCTGCTCATGGATTTTATATATATAAACTTGAATTTTATCAGCATATAAATTGTGCTGTATGTATGGATGTGTTTTAGGCATAGATGATATGGGAAAAGAGTAAAGAAAATTTTGCTGGTTTGAACTATTGTGGGTTTTCAGTTCTGGAGTTTAAACAAAGTCACTGGTTAACAGATGAGAAAGGATAGTAAATAAATTATTCTCTGCTGGGCAAATTAAGTACGATATTACTAAGACTTATGAGAGCTATTGTTCCGCCTTACAGCAGTGGAAAATTATTGGAAAAAATTAGATCCAACATAATGAATCTATAAAAGAATGTGATAGGGATAATATCCTCAATTTGTACTAATTATTTGATTGTGGGTAAAGGAATTAAGTCATCGTAGTGGATTGTTAACAGCAGCCTGAAAATGTCCTGAGAGTGTGCATCCATGTAATCAGAAATCCCAGATTTGTTTTTACAAACAACATTTTGGTAGAGGTCTTGTGTGGAACACTTCCTTGGTAGATAAAAAACGGTACTGCATGCTGGCAGCCACTTTTGCGGCCAGTTAGGCCAAACAAATTGAGAGGAAATTGTAGTTAAATACGTAAGTTACACATGGCTAATTGTAAAAAAGGAAATTTGTTGAGATGGGAAACATTTTTTCGAAGGTTTATTAAGGTGTTATAATATGACATGTGGCAAGGCAAACTATTGGATGGGAAAATTAGATCTGGCTATAGAATAAATTTATTGACCCCTTGAAGTTAATCCTTCGAATCATTGTTTCACTGGCATTTTTGTTCAAATTGGAAATAGTTTGGTAGAGCTTTGGTTAAAACCTTTGGTTGCGGTATCTTGGAACGAATTGATAAACCATAGGAGATTGATAAGAATAGAAACAAATATGGACCCAAAATAGAAAGTTGGATTCATGCCTCTCATTGCAAGCAAGCACATGGGGCTAAGGTGGACGATCCCACAGAAAATGAGGCTGCACCTAGCAGCCCAGCAGAACATTCAGTGGTAGAAAAATGATAGTCGTGATTTACAGTCATTTGAATTACATTTTAACACCCCTTGCATTGATAAACATTACATTTTCAACATGTGATATTCCTACTTGGAATAGTGACATTTATTTGCCTACATGACATACAATTATCTACTGATATTAATACAGCATGAGTGAAAAAAAAAAAAAAAAAAATGTATCACAACTACACTCATGATCAGGGGATTGAGTTCAACCCCGGGAGATAGGGGGATCAGGGTAAGACAAATAATCTGATTATGTTACATATTAAGGGATTTTCTTTATTTACCTTTTAGGAAGCTTGTTAGTTTGGTATATAATGTTAAATGTCATCGACATATAACTATGTCATAGGTATGAACATATACAAGGAGTAGCAGACTTGTTTGTTGGTTTAGTAGTTATATTGGCAATTGTTTTAGTGGTGGCTTGCTTGAAAGCCTTAGTGACGGTGTGTTTGAATAAGGTAACCAACAACACGATGATAACGCATGAAGTGACAAATGAGGAAAGAAATGTGGAACCAGAAAAGGAAGACTTTTATGGCAACATAAACAGTAGAATTAAGATAATGGCATAACGACAATGTTATGAGTTGTGTCAATTACAATATCAATGAACTCATATCACCACGAGTGACACACTGTTAAAAAAAAAAAAAAAAAAGAGGGAAAAGAAAAAGTGGAGAGGAATTATGGTAATAATACATTATGCTTAATTTGTTGGTTTGGGAAAATTGTTGTTGGGAATTAGGTATTCCCGTTTGTGATTGTAATCATATACAATGCTATTCTTAGTTTAGTAATAAAATACATACCTGATTGAATATTATTTGTGTGACGCATATAAATGAATATAACTTTTTGAGTTAAGGAAAAACAACAAATTGTTGAATGTGAAACTGTCGGAAGATATACATGATTATGCTGATTTCATGGTAAGATGTACCCTATCTGATTCAGTGTGTGCGGAAAGCAGATTCAGATATGACTGAGCATAAAGATAAGACGAGATCACATTTTGGAGGGATTGCTAACGGAATTGGGAAGAAGTTCGAGAAAGAAAATTTGTGGCTAAAAAATGAAGTTAATCGTGGCATACACCCTCTTTCTCAAAGAATGATGAAGACATTCTCCCGTGTAACTTGGAGATGAATGCTTACCTTCACCAAGGAAATTTATGTGACCATTTGCCTGATCACACTGCAACATATGAAAGAAAGGCGATCACTTACTCTTGTTCGAAGACTTCGAACATTCACCACATCAGAAGTTGCAGGACAACGACATTTTACCTGCAACCTCTGTGAAATGCGGGGACATATGTTATTACTTCACCAACGTCCGGGGAACCAGCATGGAGCTGCAAAAACGGCTGTGCCCTTGTCACAACAGCTGTGCACGATTCTGCTGGTTGCTCCTGGTAAGGACCATGAATGACCTGAACACCATGGTCCCAACATCAGTGTGGATGCATCCGGCATCCCTGTTCCACATCTTGCTGGCCAATCAACGTCACACCAATACTTGCTGCCCACTCACAATGAGGGAGGAGGCAAGTCGACTACAACTGGGTGAAGGCCTTGTTCAAGGAATCATTATGGTTCACAGCAAAAAGTGGCAAGAATGCTACATGGAGAGAAGGGTCAGTCTATGACTCCGCAGTGTTACCACAACAGCGAAATCCTACACGAAGTAGTGCAGGAGCTATGAAGACATTAGGAGAAAATGTTTCATACCTGGATTCAAACACAAGTGATCAGCCCTTCCTTTCAAACAAAGTCAACATTTGTGTGGAGGCAAACGTTTTTTGCCAGATGGTGCAGATGCTGTACAAAACTTGAAAATGAAGTGAAATTGTTGTATCTTGGTGATGGTGAAGTGTTGTTTTGAAAATATATTTGTGATGCAAATGCAATAGATTGAACGATATGGAAGAAGTCAATGACCAACGAAATGTTTTGTGATTCTTGCAGGATGACGGTGTATGCCTAAGGGAATTTGATTACCAAAGTGATTGATTATTTACTTATACTTGTAATGATGTTTACTAGTAGTGATTGATTGTTTACTTATATTGATGTTTAGATTAATGGTTAATATAAACAAAAACAAAAAGATGAGGGAATTGTGGAAGTGTAACTCAGTGTAACATATTGATTGGCCCTGGTAACTTATTAATTAACCTGGTAACAAAGCAGATACATTGTACATGCAAACTCTGTTAAAGACGAGTTTGTAAATGAGTGTCAGAATGTGTATGAACAATGTAATCTCTTGAAACACCTGGTCAAGGCCCCAGGCTAGAGCACCCCCCCCCCCTGCTGTGTAAATGGAAATCACAGCAGGAGGGGAGCGAGCTGATGCCAGGACTCGGTGCGATGCATGACCTCGGGACATTAGCGGAGAGGAGATTAAGTCCAGTTTGGCGATATAACGAGAGCAAACGTTGAGTAAAGTAGACTTGTCCTCAGAAGCCCTGCCCGACGGAACGATGGAATGAACGAGTACTTGCTACGTGAAGCGCTGACCGAACGGGAGTGTCGGATGAACGAGAAGGACCAGCGAAAAGAGTTAACCTGATCCATTATATTATGCGGTATCATTTTGGTAATTGGATGAAGTGAATACAGTTTAATAAACTAGACCTTTTGTAACCTGTGTCCGGTCATTGGAGTCCTGTGAGTCATACACAAATTCTACAACAGCTTCATTAAACACCTTTTCAAAATAAATAATGAAAGAATATGCAGAATATGAATTGCAATGTAGCTTTGTGTTTGCAAATAATTTAAAAACAAATTGCATGCAAATTATTAAAAGACTCTTACGTCGACAACTTGACTTTTTTTTTGCTGAGATATCAACATCAGCTTATTTTTAAATCGAGACTTTTATATTCTTCATGAAAATATCACTCATTATTGCCAATGTGTCCATCAAAAGACTGGTGTGCATTTTGAAGAACAATTATTTTTGAATGACAACGATGGAGAAGGGAAGAAAAAACAAAACAGAAGAGTCCGCTTTTTGAAATAATTTGTCATTGTTTGGCCAACTTCCTCAAAAACACATTTGCAGCACAACATTTTATTTTGAGTTAAAGAAACAGAATGTGACTGCTGCGGATGTAATTTTGTATCTCTGGTGCATCATCTTTTCTCGGTTTTTTTCATCAGGAAAACATTTTCAAAAACAGATATTTGTTTGGATAAAGGTGGGAATTTTCAGAAACTCATCTCCCTTGAAGTTAACATAAAAATAGAATTTGACAGCTGTGGAGATAAAAGTAATATGAACATTAAACTCCAAATCTTGCAATGGAAATGATTTCAATGAAATGCACAAACATTAGAATGCACTTTCAGCAACTGAAAGGGAAGAAAAGTATCATGAGGAAAACGAAACAAAGAAACCAGCAAAAAGGCAAAAATAAACACGAAAAAAAAAGGAAAGTAGAAACTGATTGCTTCATGAAAAGCTTGTAGAACTTTCTTTTATCAAGAGGGGGATATAGCTCAGTGGTAGAGCATTTGACTGCAGTTTAAAATGTCCTCGGTTCGAATCTGAGTGTTCCCTCCATTTTCAACTTCTTGACAACAACATTTTCATGAAATTCAAAAATTCAAAGGAGTGTTTGTGAAATCTTTGGTGAATGTTGATGTTGGCTTCATTTAACACCTTTTCAAAATAAATAATGAAAGAATATGCAGAATTGGAATTGAAATGTAGCTTTGTATTTGCAAATAATTTAAAAACAAATTGTATGCAAATTATTAAAAGACTCTTACGTCGACAACTTGACTTTTTTTTGCTGAGATATCAACAGCAGCTTATTTTTAAATGGAGACTTTTGTATTCTTCATGAAAATGTCACTCATTAGTGCCAATGTGTCCATCAAAAGACTGGTGTGCATTTTGAAGAGCAATTATTTTTGAATGACAACGATGGAGAAGGGAAGAAAAAACAAACAGAGGAGTCCGCTTGTTGAAATAATTTGTTATTGTTTGGTGGACTTCTTCCTCAAAAACACATTTGCAGCACAACATTTTATTTTCAGTTAAAAAAACAGAATGTGACTGCTGTGGATGTAATTCTATATCTCTGGTGTATCATCTTTTCTCGTTGTTTTTCATCAGGAAAACATTTTCCAAAACACATATTTGTTTGGATAAAGGTGGGAATTTTCAGAAACTCATCTCCCGTGAAGTTAACATAAAAATAGAATTTGACAGCTGTGGAGATAAAAGTAATATGAACATTAAACTCGAAATCTTGCAATGGAAATGATTGCAATGAAATGCACAAACATTAGAATGCACTTTCAGCAACTGAAAGGGAAGAAAAGTATCATGAGGAAAGCGAAACAAAGAAACCAGCCAAAAGGCAAAAATAAACAATAAAAAGAAAGGAAAGTACACACTGATTGCTTCATGAAAAGCTTATACAACTTTTAGTTTTATAATGAGGGGATATAGCTCAGTGGTAGAGCATTTGACTGCAGTTCAAAATGTCCTCAGTTCGAATCTGAGTGTCCCCTTCATTCTCAACTTTTTGAGAACAATATTTTCATGAAATTCAACAAATTCAAAGGAGAATTTGTGAAATCTGTGATGAATGTTGATGTTGGCTTCATTTAACACCTTTTCAAAATAAATAATGAAAGAATATGCAGAATATGAATTTCAATGTAGCTTTGTCTATGCAAATAATTTAAAAACAAATTTTATGCAAATTATTCAAAGACTCTTATGTCGACAACTTGACTTTTTTTGCTGAGATATCAACAGCAGCTTATTTTTAAATCGAGACTTTTGTATTCTTCCTGAAAATGTCACTCATTATTGCCAATGTGTCCATCAAAAGACTGGTGTGCATTTTGAAGAGCAATTATTTTTGAATGACATCGATGGAGAAGGGAAGAAAAAACAAAACAGAGGAGTCCGCTTATTGAAATAATTTGTCATTGTTTGGCGAACTTCTTCCTCAAAAACACATTTGCAGCACAACATTTTATTTTCAGTTAAAGAAACAGAATGTGACTGCTGTGGATGTAATTCTGTATCTGGTGTAAAATCTTTTCTCGTTTTTTTTCATCAGGAAAAATTTCTCCAAAACACATATTTGTTTGGATAAAGGTGGGAATTTTCAGAAACTCATCTCCCATTCAGGGAACATAAAAATAGAATTTGACAGCTGTGGAGATAAAAGTAATATGAACATAAAACTCCAAGTCTTGCAATGGAAATGATTTCAATGAAATGAATACACATTAAGATGCACTTTCAGCAACTGAAAGGGAAGAAAAGTATCATGAGGAAAGCGAAACAAAGAAACCAGCAAAAAGGAAAAAATAAACAATCAAAAGAAAGGAAAGTACACACTGATTGCTTCATGAAAAGCTTGTAGAACTTCTTCGTTTTTTAATGAGGGGATATAGCTCAGTGGTAGAGTATTTGACTACAGTTCAAAATGTCCTCAGTTCGAATCTGAGTGTCCCCTTCGTTCTCAACTTTTTTGATAACAATATTCTCATGGAATTCAACAAATTCAAAGGAGTATTTGTGAAATCTTTGATGAATGTTGATGTTGGCTTCATTTAACACCTTTTCAAATTAAATAATGAAAGAATATGCAGAATTTGAATTGCAATGCAGCTTTGTATTTGCAAATAATTTAAAAACAAATTGCATGCAAATTATTAAAAGACTCTTACGTCGACAACTTGACTTTTTTTTGATGAGATATCAACACCAGCTTATTTTTAAATCGAGACTTTTGTATTCTTCCTGAAAATGTCACTCATATATATAGTACGGGCATGCCCTAGTTATTGCCAATGTGTCCATCAAAAGACTGGTGTGCATTTTGAAGAACAATTATTTTTGAATGACAACGATGGAGAAGGGAAGAAAAAACAAAACAGATGAGTCCGCTTATTGAAATAATTTGTCATTGTTTGGCGAACTTCTTCCTCAAAAACACATTTGCAGCACAACATTTTATTTTGAGTTAAAGAAACAGAATGTGACTGCTGTGGATGTAATTCTGTATCTCTGGTGTATCATCTTTCCTCGGTTTTGTTCATCAGGAAAACATTTTCCAAAACACATATTTGTTTGGATAAAGGAAGGAATTTTCAGAAACTCATCTCCCATCCAGGGAACATAATAATAGATTTTGACAGCTGTGGAGATAA
Organism: Myxine glutinosa; assembly: GCF_964187855.1. NCBI lineage: Eukaryota > Metazoa > Chordata > Myxini > Myxiniformes > Myxinidae > Myxine > Myxine glutinosa. Next base: position 151,187,677 of record NC_136261.1, on the reverse strand, counting down.
AAGTAATATGAACATTAAACTCCAAATCTTGCAATGGAAATGATTTCAATGAAATGAAGACACATTAGAATGCACTTTCTGCAACTGAAAGGGAAGAAAAGTATCATGAGGAAAGCGAAACAAAGAAACCAGCAAAAAGGCAAAAATAAACAATCAAAAGAAAGGAAAGTACACACTGATTGCTTCATGAAAAGCTTGTAGAAACATTTTTTTAATAATGAGGGATATAGCTCAGTGGTGGAGCATTTGACTGCAGTTCAAAATGTCCTCAGTTCGAATCTGAGTGTCCCCTTCATTCTCAACTTTATTACAACAATATTTTCATGAAATTCAACAAATTCAAAGGAGTATTTGTGAAATCTTTGATGAATGTTGATGTTGGCTTCATTTAACACCTTTTCAAAATAAATAATGAAAGAATATGCAGAATATGAAGTGCAATGTGGCTTTGTATTTGCAAATAATTTAAAAACAAATTGTATGCAAATTATTAAAAGACTCTTACGTCGACAACTTGACTTTTTTTTTGCTGAGATATCAACAGCAGCTTATTTTTAAATCGAGACTTTTGTATTCTTCATGAAAATGTCACTCTTTATTGCCAATGTGTCCATCAAAAGACTGGTGTGCATTTTGAAGAACAATTATTTTTGAATGACAACGATGGAGAAGGAAAAAAAAAAAAAACAGAGGAGTCCGCTTATTGAAATAATTTGTCATTGTTTGGCGAACTTCTTCCTCAAAAACACATTTGCAGCACAACATTTTATTTTCAGTTAAAGAAACAGAATGTGACTGCTGTGGATGTCATGCTGCATCCACAGCATCCACAGTGTGTATCCACAGTGTGTAATCCTTTCTCATTGTTTTTCATCAGGAAAACATTTTCCAAAACACATATTTGTTTGGACAAAGGAAGGAATTTTCAAAAACTCATCTCCCATTAAGGAAACATAAAAATAGTATTTGACAGCTGCGGAGATAAAAGTAATATGGACATTAAACTCCAAATCTTGCAATGGAAATGATTTCAATGAAATGCACAAACATGAGAATGCACTTTCAGCAACTGAAAGGGAAGAAAAGTATCATGAGGAAAGCGAAACAAAGAAACCAGCCAAAAGGCAAAAATAAACAATAAAGAGAAAGGAAAGTACACACTGATTGCTTCATAAAAAGCTTGAGAAATTTTATTTTTATGCAGAGGGGATTTTGCTAAGTGGTGGAGCATTTGACTGCAGTTCAAAATGTCCTCAGTTCGAATCTGAGTGTCCCCTTCATTCTCAACTTTTTGACAACAATATTTTCATGAAATTCAACAAATTCAAAAGAGTATTTGTGAAATCTGTGATGAATGTTGATGTTGGCTTCATTAAACACCTTTTCAAAATAAATAATGAAAGAATATGCAGAATATGAATTGCAATGTAGCTTTGTGTTTGCAAATAATTTAAAAACAAATTGCATGCAAATTATTAAAAGACTCTTACGTCGACAACTTGACTTTTTTTTTGCTGAGATATCAACATCAGCTTATTTTTAAATCGAGACTTTTATATTCTTCATGAAAATATCACTCATTATTGCCAATGTGTCCATCAAAAGACTGGTGTGCATTTTGAAGAACAATTATTTTTGAATGACAACGATGGAGAAGGGAAGAAAAAACAAAACAGAAGAGTCCGCTTTTTGAAATAATTTGTCATTGTTTGGCCAACTTCCTCAAAAACACATTTGCAGCACAACATTTTATTTTGAGTTAAAGAAACAGAATGTGACTGCTGTGGATGTAATTTTGTATCTCTGGTGTATCATCTTTTCTCGGTTTTTTTCATCAGGAAAACATTTTCCAAAACAGATATTTGTTTGGATAAAGGTGGGAATTTTCAGAAACTCATCTCCCTTGAAGTTAACATAAAAATAGAATTTGACAGCTGTGGAGATAAAAGTAATATGAACATTAAACTCCAAATCTTGCAATGGAAATGATTTCAATGAAATGCACAAACATTAGAATGCACTTTCAGCAACTGAAAGGGAAGAAAAGTATCATGAGGAAAACGAAACAAAGAAACCAGCAAAAAGGCAAAAATAAACACGAAAAAAAAAGGAAAGTAGAAACTGATTGCTTCATGAAAAGCTTGTAGAACTTTCTTTTATCAAGAGGGGGATATAGCTCAGTGGTAGAGCATTTGACTGCAGTTTAAAATGTCCTCGGTTCGAATCTGAGTGTTCCCTCCATTTTCAACTTCTTGACAACAATATTTTCATGAAATTCAAAAATTCAAAGGAGTGTTTGTGAAATCTTTGGTGAATGTTGATGTTGGCTTCATTTAACACCTTTTCAAAATAAATAATGAAAGAATATGCAGAATTGGAATTGAAATGTAGCTTTGTATTTGCAAATAATTTAAAAACAAATTGTATGCAAATTATTAAAAGACTCTTACGTCGACAACTTGACTTTTTTTTGCTGAGATATCAACAGCAGCTTATTTTTAAATGGAGACTTTTGTATTCTTCATGAAAATGTCACTCATTATTGCCAATGTGTCCATCAAAAGACTGGTGTGCATTTTGAAGAGCAATTATTTTTGAATGACAACGATGGAGAAGGGAAGAAAAAACAAACAGAGGAGTCCGCTTGTTGAAATAATTTGTTATTGTTTGGTGGACTTCTTCCTCAAAAACACATTTGCAGCACAACATTTTATTTTCAGTTAAAAAAACAGAATGTGACTGCTGTGGATGTAATTCTATATCTCTGGTGTATCATCTTTTCTCGTTGTTTTTCATCAGGAAAACATTTTCCAAAACACATATTTGTTTGGATAAAGGTGGGAATTTTCAGAAACTCATCTCCCGTGAAGTTAACATAAAAATAGAATTTGACAGCTGTGGAGATAAAAGTAATATGAACATTAAACTCGAAATCTTGCAATGGAAATGATTGCAATGAAATGCACAAACATTAGAATGCACTTTCAGCAACTGAAAGGGAAGAAAAGTATCATGAGGAAAGCGAAACAAAGAAACCAGCCAAAAGGCAAAAATAAACAATAAAGAGAAAAGAAAGTACACACTGATTGCTTCATAAAAAGCTTGAGAAATTTTATTTTTATGCAGAGGGGATATAGCTCAGTGGTGGAGCATTTGACTGCAGTTCAAAATGTCCTCAGTTCGAATCTGAGTGTCCCCTTCATTCTCAACTTTTTGACAACAATATTTTCATGAAATTCAACAAATTCAAAAGAGTATTTGTGAAATCTGTGATGAATGGTGATGTTGGCTTCATTAAACACCTTTTCAAAATAAATAATGAAAGAATATGCAGAATATGAATTGCAATGTAGCTTTGTGTTTGCAAATAATTTAAAAACAAATTGCATGCAAATTATTAAAAGACTCTTACGTCGACAACTTGACTTTTTTTTTGCTGAGATATCAACATCAGCTTATTTTTAAATCGAGACTTTTATATTCTTCATGAAAATATCACTCATTATTGCCAATGTGTCCATCAAAAGACTGGTGTGCATTTTGAAGAACAATTATTTTTGAATGACAACGATGGAGAAGGGAAGAAAAAACAAAACAGAAGAGTCCGCTTTTTGAAATAATTTGTCATTGTTTGGCCAACTTCCTCAAAAACACATTTGCAGCACAACATTTTATTTTGAGTTAAAGAAACAGAATGTGACTGCTGTGGATGTAATTTTGTATCTCTGGTGTATCATCTTTTCTCGGTTTTTTTCATCAGGAAAACATTTTCCAAAACAGATATTTGTTTGGATAAAGGTGGGAATTTTCAGAAACTCATCTCCCATCCAGGGAACATAAAAATAGAATTTGACAGCTGTGGAGATAAAAGTAATATGAACATTAAACTCCAAATCTTGCAATGGAAATGATTTCAATGAAATGCACAAACATTAGAATGCACTTTCAGCAACTGAAAGGGAAGAAAAGTATCATGAGGAAAACGAAACAAAGAAACCAGCAAAAAGGCAAAAATAAACACGAAAAAAAAAGGAAAGTAGAAACTGATTGCTTCATGAAAAGCTTGTAGAACTTTCTTTTATCAAGAGGGGGATATAGCTCAGTGGTAGAGCATTTGACTGCAGTTTAAAATGTCCTCGGTTCGAATCTGAGTGTTCCCTCCATTTTCAACTTCTTGACAACAATATTTTCATGAAATTCAAAAATTCAAAGGAGTGTTTGTGAAATCTTTGGTGAATGTTGATGTTGGCTTCATTTAACACCTTTTCAAAATAAATAATGAAAGAATATGCAGAATTGGAATTGAAATGTAGCTTTGTATTTGCAAATAATTTAAAAACAAATTGTATGCAAATTATTAAAAGACTCTTACGTCGACAACTTGACTTTTTTTTGCTGAGATATCAACAGCAGCTTATTTTTAAATGGAGACTTTTGTATTCTTCATGAAAATGTCACTCATTATTGCCAATGTGTCCATCAAAAGACTGGTGTGCATTTTGAAGAGCAATTATTTTTGAATGACAACGATGGAGAAGGGAAGAAAAAACAAACAGAGGAGTCCGCTTGTTGAAATAATTTGTTATTGTTTGGTGGACTTCTTCCTCAAAAACACATTTGCAGCACAACATTTTATTTTCAGTTAAAAAAACAGAATGTGACTGCTGTGGATGTAATTCTATATCTCTGGTGTATCATCTTTTCTCGTTGTTTTTCATCAGGAAAACATTTTCCAAAACACATATTTGTTTGGATAAAGGTGGGAATTTTCAGAAACTCATCTCCCGTGAAGTTAACATAAAAATAGAATTTGACAGCTGTGGAGATAAAAGTAATATGAACATTAAACTCGAAATCTTGCAATGGAAATGATTGCAATGAAATGCACAAACATTAGAATGCACTTTCAGCAACTGAAAGGGAAGAAAAGTATCATGAGGAAAGCGAAACAAAGAAACCAGCCAAAAGGCAAAAATAAACAATAAAGAGAAAAGAAAGTACACACTGATTGCTTCATAAAAAGCTTGAGAAATTTTATTTTTATGCAGAGGGGATATAGCTCAGTGGTGGAGCATTTGACTGCAGTTCAAAATGTCCTCAGTTCGAATCTGAGTGTCCCCTTCATTCTCAACTTTTTGACAACAATATTTTCATGAAATTCAACAAATTCAAAAGAGTATTTGTGAAATCTGTGATGAATGGTGATGTTGGCTTCATTAAACACCTTTTCAAAATAAATAATGAAAGAATATGCAGAATATGAATTGCAATGTAGCTTTGTGTTTGCAAATAATTTAAAAACAAATTGCATGCAAATTATTAAAAGACTCTTACGTCGACAACTTGACTTTTTTTTTGCTGAGATATCAACATCAGCTTATTTTTAAATCGAGACTTTTATATTCTTCATGAAAATATCACTCATTATTGCCAATGTGTCCATCAAAAGACTGGTGTGCATTTTGAAGAACAATTATTTTTGAATGACAACGATGGAGAAGGGAAGAAAAAACAAAACAGAAGAGTCCGCTTTTTGAAATAATTTGTCATTGTTTGGCCAACTTCCTCAAAAACACATTTGCAGCACAACATTTTATTTTGAGTTAAAGAAACAGAATGTGACTGCTGTGGATGTAATTTTGTATCTCTGGTGTATCATCTTTTCTCGGTTTTTTTCATCAGGAAAACATTTTCCAAAACAGATATTTGTTTGGATAAAGGTGGGAATTTTCAGAAACTCATCTCCCTTGAAGTTAACATAAAAATAGAATTTGACAGCTGTGGAGATAAAAGTAATATGAACATTAAACTCCAAATCTTGCAATGGAAATGATTTCAATGAAATGCACAAACATTAGAATGCACTTTCAGCAACTGAAAGGGAAGAAAAGTATCATGAGGAAAACGAAACAAAGAAACCAGCAAAAAGGCAAAAATAAACACGAAAAAAAAAGGAAAGTAGAAACTGATTGCTTCATGAAAAGCTTGTAGAACTTTCTTTTATCAAGAGGGGGATATAGCTCAGTGGTAGAGCATTTGACTGCAGTTTAAAATGTCCTCGGTTCGAATCTGAGTGTTCCCTCCATTTTCAACTTCTTGACAACAACATTTTCATGAAATTCAAAAATTCAAAGGAGTGTTTGTGAAATCTTTGGTGAATGTTGATGTTGGCTTCATTTAACACCTTTTCAAAATAAATAATGAAAGAATATGCAGAATTGGAATTGAAATGTAGCTTTGTATTTGCAAATAATTTAAAAACAAATTGTATGCAAATTATTAAAAGACTCTTACGTCGACAACTTGACTTTTTTTTGCTGAGATATCAACAGCAGCTTATTTTTAAATGGAGACTTTTGTATTCTTCATGAAAATGTCACTCATTATTGCCAATGTGTCCATCAAAAGACTGGTGTGCATTTTGAAGAGCAATTATTTTTGAATGACAACGATGGAGAAGGGAAGAAAAAACAAACAGAGGAGTCCGCTTGTTGAAATAATTTGTCATTGTTTGGCGAACTTCTTCCTCAAAAACACATTTGCAGCACAACATTTTATTTTCAGTTAAAAAAACAGAATGTGACTGCTGTGGATGTAATTCTATATCTCTGGTGTATCATCTTTTCTCGTTGTTTTTCATCAGGAAAACATTTTCCAAAACACATATTTGTTTGGATAAAGGTGGGAATTTTCAGAAACTCATCTCCCGTGAAGGGAACATAAAAATAGAATTTGACAGCTGTGGAGATAAAAGTAATATGAACATTAAACTCGAAATCTTGCAATGGAAATGATTGCAATGAAATGCACAAACATTAGAATGCACTTTCAGCAACTGAAAGGGAAGAAAAGTATCATGAGGAAAGCGAAACAAAGAAACCAGCCAAAAGGCAAAAATAAACAATAAAAAGAAAGGAAAGTACACACTGATTGCTTCATGAAAAGCTTATACAACTTTTAGCTTTATAATGAGGGGATATAGCTCAGTGGTAGAGCATTTGACTGCAGTTCAAAATGTCCTCAGTTCGAATCTGAGTGTCCCCTTCATTCTCAACTTTTTGAGAACAATATTTTCATGAAATTCAACAAATTCAAAGGAGTATTTGTGAAATCTGTGATGAATGTTGATGTTGGCTTCATTTAACACCTTTTCAAAATAAATAATGAAAGAATATGCAGAATATGAATTTCAATGTAGCTTTGTCTATGCAAATAATTTAAAAACAAATTTTATGCAAATTATTCAAAGACTCTTACGTCGACAACTTGACTTTTTTTGCTGAGATATCAACAGCAGCTTATTTTTAAATCGAGACTTTTGTATTCTTCCTGAAAATGTCACTCATTATTGCCAATGTGTCCATCAAAAGACTGGTGTGCATTTTGAAGAGCAATTATTTTTGAATGACATCGATGGAGAAGGGAAGAAAAAACAAAACAGAGGAGTCCGCTTATTGAAATAATTTGTCATTGTTTGGCGAACTTCTTCCTCAAAAACACATTTGCAGCACAACATTTTATTTTCAGTTAAAGAAACAGAATGTGACTGCTGTGGATGTAATTCTGTATCTGGTGTAAAATCTTTTCTCGTTTTTTTTCATCAGGAAAAATTTCTCCAAAACACATATTTGTTTGGATAAAGGTGGGAATTTTCAGAAACTCATCTCCCATTCAGGGAACATAAAAATAGAATTTGACAGCTGTGGAGATAAAAGTAATATGAACATAAAACTCCAAGTCTTGCAATGGAAATGATTTCAATGAAATGAATACACATTAAGATGCACTTTCAGCAACTGAAAGGGAAGAAAAGTATCATGAGGAAAGCGAAACAAAGAAACCAGCAAAAAGGAAAAAATAAACAATCAAAAGAAAGGAAAGTACACACTGATTGCTTCATGAAAAGCTTGTAGAACTTCTTCGTTTTTTAATGAGGGGATATAGCTCAGTGGTAGAGTATTTGACTGCAGTTCAAAATGTCCTCAGTTCGAATCTGAGTGTCCCCTTCATTCTCAACTTTTTTGATAACAATATTCTCATGGAATTCAACAAATTCAAAGGAGTATTTGTGAAATCTGTGATGAATGTTGATGTTGGCTTCATTTAACACCTTTTCAAATTAAATAATGAAAGAATATGCAGAATTTGAATTGCAATGCAGCTTTGTATTTGCAAATAATTTAAAAACAAATTGCATGCAAATTATTAAAAGACTCTTACGTCGACAACTTGACTTTTTTTTGATGAGATATCAACACCAGCTTATTTTTAAATCGAGACTTTTGTATTCTTCCTGAAAATGTCACTCATTATTGCCAATGTGTCCATCAAAAGACTGGTGTGCATTTTGAAGAACAATTATTTTTGAATGACAACGATGGAGAAGGGAAGAAAAAACAAAACAGATGAGTCCGCTTATTGAAATAATTTGTCATTGTTTGGCGAACTTCTTCCTCAAAAACACATTTGCAGCACAACATTTTATTTTGAGTTAAAGAAACAGAATGTGACTGCTGTGGATGTAATTCTGTATCTCTGGTGTGTCATCTTTCCTCGGTTTTGTTCATCAGGAAAACATTTTCCAAAACACATATTTGTTTGGATAAAGGAAGGAATTTTCAGAAACTCATCTCCCATCCAGGGAACATAATAATATAATTTGACAGCTGTGGAGATAAAAGTAATATGAACATTAAACTCCAAATCTTGCAATGGAAATGATTTCAATGAAATGAATACACATTAGAATGCACTTTCAGCAACTGAAAGGGAAGAAAAGTATCATGAGGAAAGCGAAACAAAGAAACCAGCAAAAAGGCAAAAATAAACAATCAAAAGAAAGGAAAGTACACACTGATTGCTTCATGAAAAGCTTGTAGAAATTTTTTTTTAATAATGAGGGATATAGCTCAGTGGTAGAGTATTTGACTGCAGTTCAAAATGTCCTCAGTTCGAATCTGAGTGTCCCCTTCATTCTCAACTTTATTACAACAATATTTTCATGAAATTCAACAAATTCAAAGGAGTATTTGTGAAATCTTTGATGAATGTTGATGTTGGCTTCATTTAACACCTTTTCAAAATAAATAATGAAAGAATATGCAGAATTGGAATTGCAATGCAGCTTTGTATTTGCAAATAATTTAAAAACAAATTGTATGCAAATTATTAAAAGACTCTTACGTCGACAACTTGACTTTTTTTTTGCTGAGATATCAACAGCAGCTTATTTTTAAATCGAGACTTTTGTATTCTTCATGAAAATGTCACTCTTTATTGCCAATGTGTCCATCAAAAGACTGGTGTGCATTTTGAAGAACAGTTATTTTTGAATGACAACGATGGAGAAGGAAAAAAACAAAAAACAGAGGAGTCTGCTTATTGAAATAATTTGTCATTGTTTGGCGAACTTCTTCCTCAAAAACACATTTGCAGCACAACATTTTATTTTCAGTTAAAGAAACAGAATGTGACTGCTGTGGATGTAATTCTGTATCTGGTGTAAAATCTTTTCTCGTTTTTTTTCATCAGGAAAACATTTTCCAAAACACATATTTGTTTGGATAAATGTGGGAATTTTCAGAAACTCATCTCCCATGAAGGGAACATAAAAATAGAATTTGACAGCTGTGGAGATGAAAGTAATATGAACATTAAACTCCAAATCTTGCAATGGAAATGATTTCAATGAAATGCATAAACTTTAGAATGCACTTTCAGCAACTGAAAGGGAAGAAAAGTATCATGGGGAAAGCGAAACAAAGAAACCAGCAAAAAGGAAAAAATAAACAATCAAAAGAAAGGAAAGTACACACTGATTGCTTCATGAAAAGCTTGTAGAACTTTCTTTTATCAAGAGGGGGATATAGCTCAGTGGTAGAGTATTTGACTGCAGTTTAAAATGTCCTCAGTTCGAATCTGAGTGTCCACTTCATTCTCAACTTTTTGATAACAATATTCTCATGGAATTCAACAAATTCAAAGGAGTATTTGTGAAATCTTTGATGAATGTTGATGTTGGCTTCGTGTAGCAGCATAGCAAACCTGTTGTGCATTTTGTGATACAAGCACCAAATTTGGCACAAATGTACATTAATATGTTGCGAACATTTTCAGATATTGGGCCACTTGAAATTCTCTCTTTATGTCCGCCATATTGGATTTCAAAATGGCCGCCACTTGAAATCTACATTTGCTATTATCTCTGGACGTAATGCAGCTATTGACTTGATTCTGGTATCTAAATGTATGTTTTTGGGGGCAAGGAATCCAATGGTACCAATTTCAACTTAATATTATCTATCACAGTCTGTTATATAATTTTATTTGGAAATTATCTAGGCAAATATTGGATTCAACACAATACTTTGAAAAGAATGTCTTAGTTCTGTAAATGTCTTAGGTATAATACTGACATGCTACATGGTCTAGTATTTGAGGCTAGGTGTACTGGTATCTGAGGCTAGGTATATACCGGTACTGAAGATACGTGTACATAAACAGTGTCATGTTAACAAGTTCAGCATTGCCACAAGTACATGTATGTTGTTGACTCATCGTCATGTGCAGTCCCCTTCACACACACAGAGGGCTGTGCACTGAAGGGCAGCCTTTTTGCACTTGCAGCGCCTCACACACCCTTTCTTGCACTTGCAAGAAACCAGCTCAATGCAGCTGTGAGCTGCCTCAGTTAGCCTGGTCCAGTAAGGTGTGTACTGTCCTTCTCCAGTCCTTGACCAACCCCAGTTGGTTGCTGGATGGTTGCGGGACCAGAAGTTGCCAGGGTGATCGAAGAATTCCAGGATGGGAACCAACACTGGAGACGGCAAACAGCAGACACACGTCATCATGATCAGACGCCAAGTGTACAGGCCTCATTTGTGAAAGATGTTCGCTCTCTCGTCGGTGTCATAGAGGAGATGGGCAACCCATTCGAGGAGGAGAGTCAGGATGTAGTCAAACTGGACACAAAGGAGATCGCAGATCCTGCTGCTGTGGAGACCGTGATGAATGCCAAGAGGATTGGCCAAGAGCAGTTCGAGCCTTTCACCAGAGAGTGTCTGTTGGACAGAACAAAGGCAGTGGACGCACCCATTCCTCGTAACAAGCTGAAGGTGTTCAGCACTTCCACTCCAAGAAGCCAGAGCAAAGGTCAGCAACAGCTCGCCTCCATCAAGAATGACCGTGAACTCTTCGCACGCCTGTACATTGGCTGCCAGATGAGGGATGGAAACCTTGAGGAGTTCTTTTGTCACGAGAATCAGGCATGTCCTCCTGCATTGTCTGATGGTGGAAGCCTCTGCACTGGTACCAAGAGTGATCTCCTCACATGCTTGGAAGAAGTCTCGGACGCAAAGACAGAGACTCCTGTCACGACCTGTATTGTGCTTGATGGAGCAGCCATCGTCCAGATGCTGAAGCCGGCTGCATCAAAGACCTTTGAAGAGTATGCACAACAGATCTTCATCCCATATATGTCCACGAAGCTGCAAACAGTGTCACGCCTGGATCTGGTCTGGGATATTTACCTTGCTGATTCACTGAAAGGTAGTACACGTGCAAAGTGGGGACAAGGTGTGCGGAGACGTGTGGTGGCTGCCGCAGCCATACCAGGAAACTGGCAGAACTTCCTACGAGTGGACAGCAACAAGACCGAGCTGTTCAGGTTCCTCTCAGCAGCTCTCATGGAATGGTTTGACCAGGAGGACAAGCAACTCGTCATTACTGATGGAGAGGCAGTGCTCAGCAAGCCACTACTGCCAGATCTGACCTCACTCGCCCCATGTAACCATGAAGAGGCTGACAGTCGGATGTTGCTGCATGCATCTCACGCAGTCCAGCATGGACACCATGCAATACTCATCCGGACTGTAGACACCGATGTTGTGGTGCTGGCAGTGTCCCTGGCACAGGAGTTGCAACCAGAAGACAAACTGTGGCTGGCATTCGGAACAGGCCAGAGTTTCCGATACCTAGCAGCACACGAAATAGCAGCTGGATTGGGACGAGAGAAGGCTCGTGCACTGCCAATGTTCCACGCTCTAACTGGATGCGACACTGTGTCTAGTTTTCATAGACATGGCAAGAACACTGCGTGGGCAGTCTGGACGGTACTGCCAGAACTCACTGAGGCGCTGCTGCTGCTGTCCTCTGCACCTCGTGACATACCAGACGATGCAATGCGCATCATCGAGAGGTTCGTGATCCTGTTGTATGATCGAACCAGCAAATGCACAGACATTGACAAGGCCAGGAGGAAACTCTTCGCAAGGAAGAACAATGTGCAGCTCATCCCTCCAACGAAGGCAGCTCTGGAGGAACATGTCAAGAGGGCAGTGTATCAAGGTGGACATGTGTGGGGTCAGATACTGCTGCCAGCACCAGAGCTCCCTCCAGCAACCAACTGGGGTTGGTCAAGGACTGGAGAAGGACAGTACACACCTTACTGGACCAGGCTAACTGAGGCAGCTCACAGCTGCATTGAGCTGGTTTCTTGCAAGTGCAAGAAAGGGTGTGTGAGGCGCTGCAAGTGCAAAAAGGCTGCCCTTCAGTGCACAGCCCTCTGTGTGTGTGAAGGGGACTGCACATGACGATGAGTCAACAACATACATGTACTTGTGGCAATGCTGAACTTGTTAACATGACACTGTTTATGTACACGTATCTTCAGTACCGGTATATACCTAGCCTCAGATACCAGTACACCTAGCCTCAAATACTAGACCATGTAGCATGTCAGTATTATACCTAAGACATTTACAGAACTAAGACATTCTTTTCAAAGTATTGTGTTGAATCCAATATTTGCCTAGATAATTTCCAAATAAAATTATATAACAGACTGTGATAGATAATATTAAGTTGAAATTGGTACCATTGGATTCCTTGCCCCCAAAAACATACATTTAGATACCAGAATCAAGTCAATAGCTGCATTACGTCCAGAGATAATAGCAAATGTAGATTTCAAGTGGCGGCCATTTTGAAATCCAATATGGCGGACATAAAGAGAGAATTTCAAGTGGCCCAATATCTGAAAATGTTCGCAACATATTAATGTACATTTGTGCCAAATTTGGTGCTTGTATCACAAAATGCACAATTCTTTTGAATATTTGGGCTAAGCCGCCCCACTAGCTTCATTTAAGACCTTTTCAAAATAAATAATGAAAGAATATGCAGAATTGGAATTGCAATGAATGAATGAATGAATGATCGTTTTGGGGCCATTTCTCCCTGCTAGAGCAGGGGTTGGCCTTGCAGGCCCCATGACAATCATGGTTCCCTGTTTGAGGCAATGTTTTTATGGCCAGATGCCCTTTCCAACACAAACCCTTAATCACCTCTTGCGATGCACAGGGATGCAGTGTACCTATTCTAAATCAGGGTACACACCAGGATCATTCATCCCAGCAAGCTGATACTCAATTGGCCGACCTCAGAAGGATGAACAGGTTGAGTTCAACCCCCCTGGCATTAATTCAGCAATGACCAGGACTCAAACCCAGGATCCTTGGATACCAAGCCAGCAACCAAACCGCAAAGCCAAAACCAGGCTAGAATTGGAATTTCAATGTGGCTTTGTATTTGCAAATGATTAAAAACAAACAAATTTTATGCAAATGATTAAAAGACTGATGTCGACAACTTGACTTTTTTGCTGAGAGATCAACAGCAGCTTATTTTTAAATGGAGACTTTTGTATTCTTCATGAAAATGTCACTCATTATTGCCAATGTGTCCATCAAAAGACTGGTGTGCATTTTGAAGAACAATTATTTTTGAATGACAACGATGGAGAAGGGAAGAAAAAACAAAACAGAGGAGTCCACTTTTTGAAATAATTTGTCATTGTTTGGCCAACTTCTTCCTCAAAAACACATTTGCAGCACAACATTTTATTTTCAGTTAAAGAAACAGAATGTGACTGCTGTGGATGTAATTCTGTATCTCTGGTGTCTTATCTTTTCGTGTTTCTATCATCATAAAAAACATTTTCCAAAACACATATTTGTTTGGATAAACGAAGGAATTTTCAGAAACTCATCTCCCATGAAGGGAACATAAAAATAGATTTTGAGAGCTGTGGAGTTAAAAAAAAATATGAAAATCAAACTCCAAATCTTACAATGGAAATGATTTCACGAAAATGAATAAACATTAGAATGCACTTTAAGCAACTAAAATGGAAGAAAAGTATCGTGAGGAAAGTCCAACAAAGAAACCAGCAAAAAGGCAAAAATAAACACGAAAAAGAAAGGAGAGGATTCTTTCCAGGTTCCTCCTGATGACTCCATCTTTGCTATTTGCTTATTCTGGTTCTTTCTCATGACGCCAATGCAGTATCTAGCCTGCCGTTTGATTCTGCTGGCAGGGGAACTTTTAATCTTCGGTTGCTCAGGGAAATCCGGAATTAAAATCATCATTTAAACATAATGTTCCGCATTTAAACGAAGGAGTGGCAATTTAAAATTAGTTAACCTTAATTGGTGTTCACGGATGCAAATTGGACTCATCAAAATATCAATATATATATATGCCATTGTCTGTCTCTCTCTCTCTTTCTGTGGCTTTGTTCCTTATGCTCGGCCGCATCATTTAAGTTGGAAACTCCAACCTCTGGGTACAAAATACAACATCGTGTGGAGGTAGCATGGGCTGCGTGGCCACTGCCTCATGCAGGGGAGTGGACCGTAAATTATATGTCAATGTGTACCATGCATCGCCACCTGGTGGTGGTGGTAGGGGTATTACAAATTCTTTCTTTTTTACCGTTTCAATTTGTCCACCTTCCCTTCTTCCCTTCTTCCCCACCCCAAAACCATCCTCCCACCCCCTCTCCAAAACGGTGGGGCCTGTCAAAGCGGTAGGTCTGATAGAGTACCAATGGATTAACCGGGCTTGTTTGATACTTTAGTTGTCGTATGACCTGGATGGGGAGGGGATAGTTGTCACAAGTTAGCAAGTGATTTCAGTATTTTTAAAAATTGACTTCAGACATGGAGAGCCGGTTCGTGAATGACTTGGGTTAAAAAAACGGAGAATGGCAAAAGGTGAACCTGAAGTGCGGTGCTATGCGCACGACTTGTTAGCCAAGAAGAGAAGCAACAACGCAGGTAACCAAAAAAGAGTCTTTATTTGCAAAGCTCAACTATAGCACTGAGGTGCTCGGGGCTGCGTGCCCCGTGTATATCCCGAGGCCACGCCTACCCCTCGGGCGTGGCCGACACCCTCTTGGTGCGCGGAATGATGACACCGCGCCAGCGCCATCGAGTCCGCCACACGCGCCCCCCCAGAATTCCCACGCACCTGAAGGGTCAGTTTGCGGGGCAAATGGATGACCCGGCCGAAGCGCCCTCTGGCGGCTGGCGGCGTCTGGGATGGCCGGGATGTCATCTGGGATGCCTCCGGCGGCACCTGGGATGGGTGCAGGACCGGGGGGGGGGGGGCGTGCCTGCGGGGCCGGGCGGTGCCGGCGGTCCACCCGCCGGGGGGCGGCCCCGCCACGGGGGCCGAGCCACTGGCGGGGGGTGGTCCACGTCGAGGTGGGCCGGCTTGAGGCGGTCCACAGAAACGCGGTCAGGAGTACGGCCGATGTCGAGGGTGAAGTGTTTCGCTCCGGTCTCCAGCACGCGGAAGGGCACGTCGTACGGGGGCCGCAGCGGTGTCCGGTGGGCGTCGTGGCGGACAAACACGTACTCCACCGTGCGAAGCTCCGGGGTGACGTGCGTTGGCGGGCACCCATGTTGCGCCGTCAGCACCGGGGCGAACCTCCGGGCGTTCTCCTGCAGTGCGGAGCGCTGCTGCGCCGCGGACCATGGTGCGGTGGAGTCGGGGAGGAACTCGCCCGGCACCCGCAGCGGTTGTCCGAAGACCAACTCTGCCGCGGATGCACGCAGGTCGTCCTTGGGCGCCGTCCGGAGGCCCAGCAGGACCCAGGGGAGCCTGTCGTCCCAGCCGCAGTCGCGGAGGGAGGCCCGGAGCGCGGCCTTCAAGGAGCGGTGGAAGCGCTCGGACAGGCCGTTGGCCTGAGGGTGGTAGGCCGTGGTGCGGTGCAACTGGATGCCGAGCCCCCGCGCGGCCGCCCCCCAGAGCTCCGAGGTGAACTGGGGGCCGCGGTCGGACGAGATGTCCGAGGGGGCGCCGAACTGGGCAACCCAGGTGGCGATGAACGCCTGCGTGACGTCCGCCGCCGTCGTCGCCGCCAAAGGCACGACCTCCGGCCACCGGGTGGTGCGGTCCACCATGGTGAGGACGTGGGTGAAACCCCGCGAGGGGGGCAGAGGTCCCACCAAGTCCACGTGAACGTGGTCGAACCGACGTTCGGGCACCGTGAACGGGGCCAACGGGGCCTGGGTGTGGCGGTGCACCTTCGCGCGCTGGCACGCGAGGCACATCCTGGTCCAATCGCGGAGGGCCTTCCGGAGGCCATGCCAGACGAACTTGTCGGCGACCAGCCTCTGGGAGGCCTTCGTGCCCGGGTGGGACAGGCCGTGGATGGCGTCAAAAACCCGCCCGCGGGCACAATGGGGCGAGGCCGCCCGAGGGAGACGTCGCACAAGAGAGCCGTGCCTGCACCGTCGAACGGCACCTTGGTGACGCGAAGGCCCGTGACGGCGGTCCGCAAGGCCTGGACATCGGGGTCGGCAGTCTGGTCCGCCGCCATCCGGGCGTAGTCGATCCCGAGGTGGACCGCGTGGGCGACAGACCGGGAAAGGCAATCCGCCACTGGGTTGTCCTTTCCCGCGATGTGCCGGATGTCCATCGTGTACTCGGACACGGCCGAGAGGTGACGCTGCTGCCGGGCCGACCATGGCTCGGCGACCTTGGCCATCGCGAAAACCAGGGGTTTGTGGTCGACGAAGGCCGTGAACGAACGGCCCTCGAGCAGATGGCGGAAGTGCCGGACCGCCAGGTGGAGCCCGAGCAACTCGCGGTCAAAGGTGCTGTACCGGCGTTCGTGCGGGCGAAGCTGCCGGCTGAAAAACGCCAGCGGTTGCCAAGCACCACGCACCCATTGCTCGTGTACCGCACCCACCACGTAGTCTGACGCGTCGGTGGTGAGGGCGATCGGTGCATCGAGCGCCGGGTGCGCGAGCATGGTGGCGTTAGCCAAGGCGAGCTTCGTGCCCGCGAACGCCGCGTCCATCTGCTTGGTCCAAACAACGTCACCTTTGCCCAGCTTCTCCCGGAGGGCCTCGTGCAGGGGGCGCAGGAGCTGGGCGATGCGGAGCAGGAAACGGTGGTAAAAGTTTACCATGCCCAGGAACTCCTGGAGCCCCCTGATCGTGCAGGGGCGCGGAAACTCCTTGACCGCCTCCGCCTTTGCCGGCAAGGGGGTGGCCCCGTGCCTGGTGACGCGGTGCCCCAAAAAGTCGATTTCGGCGACGCCGAACCGGCACTTGGCGGGGTTTACGATCAGGCCATGCTGGCCCAGGCGTTCGAAGGGCGTGCGGGGGTGGCGGAGGTGCTCTTCGCGGGACGCGCTTGCGATGAGGATGTCGTCCAGGTAGACGTACACGCAATCCAAGTCGCGCAAGACGCTGTCCATCAATCGTTGGAATGCCTGAGCCGCATTCTTCAAACCGAAGGGCATCCGAAGAAACTCGAAGAGGCCGAATGGTGTAATGACGGCCGTCTTCGGTACGTCTTCCGGCCTAACGGGGACCTGGTGTTACCCGCGGATGAGGTCCACCTTAGAAAAGAAGGACATTTTCGCCAACCGGGCGGAAAAGTCCTGAATGTGAGGGACCGGGTAGCGGTCGGGGGTGGTGGCATCGTTGAGGCGGCGGTAGTCCCCGCACGGCCGCCATCCTCCACCGGGCTTCGGCACGATGTGCAGTGGCGACGCCCAAGCACTATTGGAGCGCCGTACGATGCCCAGCCGCTCCAGCGTAGCGAACTCCACCTTTGCCACCGCGAGCTTCGTCGGCTCGAGGCGGCGTGCCCGGGCGTAGACCGGTGGCCCGGCGGTGGGGATGTGATGTTCCACCCCGTGCTTGACGGCCACCGCCGAGAAGGTGGGCTGCATGAGGGCCGGGAAGCTGGCGAGGAGGTGGGTGAACTCGTCCGCTGCCGGGAGCGTACAAACAACCTCGCCGGGATCGAACCGCTCAGCAAGCCGCTTTGCGAGCCGCTCGGTGAGCCGCTCAGGGAGCTGCCCAACGAACTGCTCAGCGTGCAAGCAAGCGAGCTGAACGTTTCCGCCTGGACGAGGCGCCTGTTCTTTACATCCACCAACAGCCCATTTGCACACAGGAAATCCGCACTGAGCAATGCCAAGGGCACGCTGGTGGTTACGAACGTCCATTGAAAGCGTTGCCCTCCGAACTGCAGGGAGAGGCAGCGCTTCCCGAATGTGTGAATGGGCGTACCGTTGGCTGCAAGCAATGCGGGGCCCCGGCCCGCGGTTCGCTTGTCGGATGTGGAGGCGGGGATAACGCTCACCTGTGCGCCTGTGTCCCAGAGCAAGTGATGCCCGGACAAGGTGTCCGTGACAAACAGGAGGCTGCCGGAATGACCGACGCTCAGGGCCGCTACCGAGCGCCGGCTTAGCAGTTTCCCGACTTGCCGAATGAGCACGGCGGGCAACAATTCCTCGCCTTGTGGCCAAACCTGGCATGGAAATGGCACCAGGTTTGCGGCGAAGGCGGAGGCCGCGGTTTTCGCGGTGGTGGTGGGTGGGGCGTGGCGGCGGCCACGCGGTGTGCATCGGCATCAGCCTCGGGAACCACGAGGTGTGCCTGTGCATCAGCCTCGAGATCTGCGACGCCGCACCGAAGCTCGCCCGCGTCTCACAAGCCGCGAAAAACTTGTCGGCCTCGATGGCCAGAGCGCGGGGTTCCTTTATTTTGGAACTGGCCAACGCGAGGCGTACCTGTGCCGGCAGCTGGCGTAGAAAGAGCGCCCGGAATAAAAAATCCGGGGCTTTGTCACCCAGTAGTGAAAGCATGTGGTCCATCCGGACCGATGGTCGTGTGTCGCCGAGTTCGGGAAGGTCCAGGAGGCGGTCGGCCCGCTCGCACTCCGTGAGGCCGAATGTGGCGATGAGGAGGCGCTTGAGCGCCTCGTACCTGTGGTCGGCCGGTGGGTTCCGCAGGACGGACACGACTCGGGCGGCTGTGCCGGGCCCGAGGGCGGCGATGACGTGGTAATACCGCGTCTCATCTGCCGTTATGCCTCGAAGTCGGAACTGTGCCTCGGCCTGCACAAACCATACTTCGGCCTGAGCTTCCCAAAACTCGGGGAGCTTCACTGCTACCGCGTTGTTGGCCATGGCGCGTTCTGTTGGTCAGCGGCGGCTGAACCAGCGTCGAGGTCACCAGTGAAGTGCGGTGCTATGCGCACGACTTGTTAGCCAAGAAGAGAAGCAACAACGCAGGTAACCAAAAAAGAGTCTTTATTTGCAAAGCTCAACTATAGCACTGAGGTGCTCGGGGCTGCGCGCCCCGTGTATATCCCGAGGCCACGCCTACCCCTCGGGCGTGGCCGACACCCTCTTGGTGCACGGAATATTGTTCACATGTACAAGCTCGTATTGTTCACATGTACAAGCTCGTCTTGTGCACATGTACAAGCTCATATTGTGCACATGTACAAGCTCATATTGTGCACATGTACAAGCCCGTATTGTGCACATGTACAAGCTCATATTGTTCACATGTACAAGCTCGTATTGTGCACATGTACAAGCTCGTTTTGTGCACATGTACAAGCTCGTATTGTTCACATGTACAAGCTCGTTTTGTGCACATGTACAAGCCCGTATTGTGCACATGTGCAAGCTCATATTGTTCACATGTACAAGCTCGTATTGTGCACATGTACAAGCTCGTTTTGTGCACATGTACAAGCTCGTATTGTTCACATGTACAAGCTCGTTTTGTGCACATGTACAAGCACGTATTGTACACATGTACAAGCTCATATTGTGCACATGTACAAGCTCATATTTTTCACATGTACAAGCTCATATTGTTCACATGTACAAGCTCGTTTTGTGCACATGTACAAGTACGTATTGCACACATGTACAAGCTCATATTGTGCACATGTACAAGCTCATATTGTTCACATGTACAAGCTCATATTGTTCATATGTACAAGCACGTATTGTACACATGTACAAGCTCATATTGTGCACATGTACAAACTCGTTTTGTGCACATGTACAAGCGCGTTTTGTTCACATGCACAAGCTCGTATTGTGCACATGCAACCTCGTTTTGTGCACATGTACAAGCTCGTATTGTTCACATGTACAAGCTCGTTTTGTGCACATGTAAACTCGCTTTGTGCGCATGTACAAGCTCGTATTGTTCACATGTACAAGCTCGTATTGTGCACATGTACAAGCTCATATTGTTCACATGTACAAGCTCGTTTTGTGCACATGTACAAGCTTGCATTGTGCACATGCACAAGCTCGTTTTGTGCACATGTACAACCTCGTATTGTTCACATATACAAGCTCGTATTGTGCACATGTACAAGCTCGTTTTGTGCACATGTAACCTCGTTTTGTGCACATGTACAAGCTCGTATTGTTCACATGTACAAACTCGTATTGTGCACATGTACAAGCTTGTTTTGTGCAAATGTACAATCTCATATTGTGCACATGTACAAGCTTGGATTGTTCACATGTACAAGCTCGTATTGTGCACATGTACAAGCTCGTTTTGTGCACATGCACAAGCTCATATTGTTCACATGTACAAGCTCCTTTTGTGCACATGTACAACCTCGTATTGTTCACATGTACAAGCTCGTTTTGTGCACATGTAACCTCGTTTTGTGCACGTGTACAAGCTCGTATTGTTCACATGTACAAGCTCCTATTGTGCACATGTACAAGCCCGTTTTGTGCAAATGTGCAAGCTCATATTGTGCACATGTACAAGCTTGGATTGTTCACATGTACAAGCTCGTATTGTGCACATGTACAAGCTCGTTTTGTGCACATGTATAAGCTCATATTGTTCACATGTACAAGCTCGTTTTGTGCACATGTACAAGCTCGCATTGTGCACATGTACAAGCTCGTTTTGTGCACATGTACAAGCTCGTATTGTTCACATGTACAAGCTCATATTGTGCACATGCACAAGCTCATTTTGTGCACATGTAACCTCGTTTTGTGCACATGTACAAGCTCGTATTGTTCACATGTACAAGCTCGGATTGTGCACATGTACAAGCTCATATTGTTCACATGGTCAAGCTCGTTTTGTGCACATGTACAAGCTCGCATTGCGCACATGTACCAGCTCGTTTTGTGCACATGTACAAGCTCGTATTGTTCACATGTACAAGCTCAAAAAATGCAAATGTACAAGCTCGTATTGTTCACATGTTGTTCACATGTACAAGCTCCTTTTGTGCACATGTACAAGCTCGCATTGTGCACATGTACAAGCTGGTATTGTGCACATGTACAAGCTTGTATTGTTCACATGAACAAGCTCGTATTGTGCACATGTGCAAGCTCATATTGTTCACATGTACAAGCTCATATTTTGCACATGTACAAGCTCGTATTGTTCACATGTACAAGCTCATATTGTGCACATGTACAAGCTCGTTTTGTGCACATGTACAAGCTCGCATTGTGCACATGTACAACCTCGTATTGTGCACATGTACAAGCTTGCATTGTGCACATGTACAAGCTCGTATTGTGCACATGTACAAGCTTGTATTGTTCACATGTACAAGCTTGTATTGTGCACATGCACAAGCTTGTATTGTTCACATGTACAAGCTTGTATTGTGCACATGCACAAGCTTGTGTTGTTCACATGTACAAGCTTGCATTGTGCACATGTACAAGCTTATATTGTTCACATGTACAAGCTTGTATTGTGCACCTGCACAAGCTTTTATTGTGCACATGTATAAACTCGTATTCTGTACCTGCACAAACTTGTATTGTTCACTTGAACAGGCTCGTATTGTGCACATGTACAAGCTTGTATTGTGCACATCTTCAAGCTTGTGTCGTATTATGCACAGGTACAAGCTCGTATATTGTTCACATGTACAAGCTCGTATTGTGCACATGTACAAGCTCGTTTTGTGCACATGCAACCTCGTTTTGTGCACATGTACAAGCTCGTATTGTTCACATGTACAAGCTCGTATTGTGCACATGTACAAGCTCGTTTTGTGCACATGTAACCTCATTTTGTGCACAGGTACAAGCTCGTATTGTTCACATGTACAAGCTCGTATTGTGCACATGTACAAGCTCATATTGTTCACATGTACAAGCTCGTTTTGTGCACATGTACAAGCTCGCATTGTGCAAATCTACAAGCTCGTATTGTTCACATATACAAGCTCATATTGTGCACATGTACAAGCTCGTTTTGTGCACATGTAACCTCGTTTTGTGCACATGTACAAGCTCGTATTGTTCACATGTACAAGCTCGGATTCTGCACATGTACAAGCTCATATTGTTCACATGTACAAGCTCGTTTTGTGCACATGTACAAGCTCGCATTGTGCACATGCACAAGCTCGTTTTGTGCACATGTACAAGCTCGTATTGTTCGCATGTACAAGCTCGGATTGGGCACATGTACAAGCTCATATAGATCACATGTACAAGCTCGTTTTGTGCACATGTACAAGCTCGCATTGTGCACATGTACAAGCTCGTTTTGTGCACATGTACAAGCTCGTATTGTTCACATGTTGTTCACATGTACAAGCTCGTTTTGTGCACATGTACAAGCTCGTATTGTGCACATGAACAAGCTGGTATTGTGCACATGTACAAGCTTGTATTGTTCACATGTTCAAGCTCGTATTGTGCACATGTGCAAGCTCACATTGTTCACATGTACAAGCTCATAATATGCACATGTACAAGCTCGTATTGTTCACATGTACAAGCTCATATTGTGCACATGTACAAGCTCGTTTTGTGCACATGTACAAGCTCGCATTGTGCACATGTACAAGCTCGCATTGTGCACATGTACAAGCTGGTATTGTGCACATGTACAAGCTCGTATTGTGCACATGTGCAAGCCTATATTGTTCACATGCACAAGCTCGTTTTGTGCACATGTGCAAGCTCGTATTGTGCACATGTACAAGCTCGTATTGTTCACATGTACAAGCTTGCATTGTGCACATGTACAAGCTTGTATTGTTCACATGTACAAGCTTGTATTGTGCACATGCACAAGCTTGTATTGTTCACATGTACAAGCTTGCATTGTGCATATGTACAAGCTTGTATTGTGCATATATATAAACTCATATTGTGCACCTGCACAAACTTGTATTGTTCACCTGAACAGGCTCATATTGTTGACATGTACAAGCTCGTATTGTGCACCTGTACAAGCTTGTATTGTGCACATGTACAAGCTTGTATTGTTCACATATACAAGCTTGTATAGTATTGTGCACAGGTCCAAGCTCGTATATTGTTCACATGTACAAGTTACAAGCTCGTATTGTGCACCTGTATAAGTTACAAGCTCGTATTGTGCACATGTACAAGCTTGTATTGTGCACATGTACAAGCCTGTACAGTATTATGCACAGGTACAAGCTCGTATATTGTTCACATGTACAAGTTACAATTGCTTAAGCTCGTATTATGCACATGTACAAGTTACAAGCTCGTATTGTGCACATGTACAAGTTATACAAGGTCGTATTGTGCACATGTACCAGTTACAAGCTCGTATTGTGCACGTGTGCAAGTTACAAGCTCGTATTTTGCACATGCACAAGTTACAAGGTCGTAATGTGCACATTTCAAGTTACAGGCTCGTATTTTTTTTTTTTTTTTGTATACAAGATCGAGGCTCGTGAAAGAGCTACCATTAATCACACAAAAAGTCAAACCGACACACAAAAAACAAGGGGAGCGGCAGACAAGATGGGGGAGAGAGGGGGAAGGACACAAACACAACATTTGAGAGCAGGGACATCGGGAGAAATGTGGGAGGGGGGGGGGCTTGGGGGGAGGTGGGAGAGGTATAAAACAGATGAACACTGCAAGGGCTCTGGGGTGAATTAGCGGGGGAAGAAAAGATCAAGGTTTTGGATGGGGGAAGATAAGAGATGGTGGTGAACAGCTGTTTTAAAGACCTGGAGGGAGGAGTGGGATTGAAGGGAGTGGGGGGAGTTTGTTCCAGAGGCGGGAGAAAAGGGGATTGAAAGAGTGAAGGTGAGCAGAGAGCCTCGATTTTGGCAGTTTAACCATAAGAGGGTTGCAGGCAGATCTTGTGCGACCTGAAGGAATATTGGGGGGACAGAGCACAGAGAGAGCTGGGGGAGCAAGGCCGGAGAGGATTCGGCAGAAGACAGAAAGACCACCAACCTGCCTGCGGTGAGTGAGTGAAAGGCCCTCGGAGTTAACTTCATCGCAGGAGATTCCAATGATTCTGAAAGCTTTGGCCTCAACAGCGTGAAGCCGAGCTAGGTGTGAGGCAGGAGCACCGGCCCAGAGGGAGGAACAGTATTCCATTGAGCTGCGGATGAAAGCCTTGTATGTGGTGAGGAGCTCAGGTGTGCCAAGGAAGGACTTCGCACAACGGAGGATGCCCAGTCGGCGACTGGCTTTGGAGGCCAGCTTGGAAATGTGGTTTTCCCAAGAAAGATCATGGCAGATAGTGAGACCCAAAAGCTTGAGCGACAGGTCTTCTTGGAGATGATTGTTGAGAAAGTAGATGGGAGGGTTTAAAAGTCAGTCCTTTCGGAGAGACATTGTAAGAGTGTGAGATTTGTCAGGATTGAAAGACATGGTCCACTTGTTTGACCAGTCTGTGATTTTGTCCAGGTCTGCAGAGAGTGAGGAGGCTGCAGACTGCCGATCTGAGGGATGAGGAATGGAGCGGCACATAGTAGAGTCATCAGCAAAGAGATAGAGAGGATTTTCCAGAAAGTCGGAGAGATCATTGATGAAGACCAGAAATAGCACAGGGCCCAGAACACTACCTTGGGGAACTCCAGCCAGAACAGGGAGGGGAGATGAGAGAAATCCATTCAGGGCCACACGTTGCCTATGACCAGAGAGGAAGTCCGCAAGCCATGAGTGGAGATTTCCATGGATACCATAGGAGGAGAGTTTGGTGAGCAGAGCTGGGTGCCAGACCATATCGAAGGCATGTGATATGTCAAGTGAGACAGCTCTGATTTCCTGTTTGGCATTGAGGACCTCCATCCATTGTTGAGACAGCAGAAGCAATATGTCCAGAGTGGAATGACCTGGTCTAAATCCAAATTGATGATGAGAGATCAAGCCATTGGAGCAGAGGAAGGATTTGATATCCGAAGCAATGATGGATTCCATGACTTTGCTGATAATTGGAAGCAGGCTGATTGGTCTGTAGTTGCAGGGATCTGTTTTTGCACCTTTGTTGTGTAAAGCACTAATGTTTGCTGATTTCCAATATGCTGGCAGATGACCTTGAGCAAAAGAGAAGGTGAAAAGAACAGAGAGAGGGTGAGATAGAGCGGCAGAGCAGGATTTTAGGACCCGTGGGCTGATGCCGTCTGGTCCAGTTGCAGAATCAGAGTCGAGGTTTGATAAAAACTTCTCCACCTTGTCAGGAGAGAAGGAAACAGAGTCCAGGAGCAGTTGGGTTCGACTGGGAAAGGTGGGAACAGAGAGAGATGGGTTTGGGACACAAGATTTTGAGACAAACACAGAGTTGAGGCATTCGGCTTTGTCGCGTGCGGTGTCAACTGTGTAGCCATTTGAGGTAAGGGAGGGGATGGAGGGGGAACAAACACCAGAAACGGATTTGACCAGACGCCACCAGGATTTGGAGGAAGGAGACAGGTTTGAGAGTTCAATCTTGAGTGTGGAGAGATAGTGCTTCTTGGCACACCTGAGGGTAGACACACACTTGTTTCGAGCTTGGTGGAAGGAACTGAGATTGCCTTCAGTTCGATTTGCCTTCCAAGAGGCAAAGGCAAGTTGTTTCAGGGCAACTGCCTCACCACAAGATTCAGTGTACCATGGACGGGAGGAAGGGTAAGACAACTGAAGACGAGATGGGATAAATCTGTGCATGAGAGAGAGCAGGTTGCTTTGGAAGAATTCCCAGGAAGAATTGATGTCAGAGGCAGTAGAGATGGGAGACCAGTCCAGGTGATTGATGGCTGCTTGGAGCCCATGCCAGTCGGCCTGAGTGAAATGCCAGACTCGTCGGCGCTGAGGAGACTCTCTGAGAATGGCCAGAGAGATGTCCACTTTAACAAGCACATGATCAGAAGAACCGATTGGAGCAGAAGAAGAGCAGCTAACATTTGCAGGGAAGTTAGTCATAACCAAGTCCAGAAGAGAAGATACTCCATTGACTGAGATCCGGGTCAGGAAATTTACAGATTGTGTCAGTCCCAATGAGTCGCAGAAGTCTTTGCTGAGGTGCCATGGCTGGTGAGAGATGAACCCACACCCAGCCAGCTGGCATGATGACAGTTGAAGTCGCCACATATGAGGAAGAGAGAGTTTGGATGTGTTGATAGAAGTTGGTCCATGTTGTCCGACAGCGAAATGTAAATGGAGTCATCACTGTTTAGACTTTAGAGGATGGTACAGAACACATATGAACAAAAGGTGGGAGCGGAGAGGAAGCCGTAGCCAGAGCTGCTCCTGGGGGTGGGTGGAGAGAGGGCAGTGCAGGGAGAGTGAGGAATAGAGTTTTTGATAAAGATAGCAACCCCACCACCAGAACGAGGCTCAGGTCTATCGTACCGGAGGAGGGAGTAACCAGGAAGAGATATTAAGGAATCAGGACATCTTGAAGGAGGAAGGCTTCTGTTAAGCAGATCAAGTCTGGATTGTCAGAAGCAACCTGAATGGAGAGATCAATCAGGTTTGAGCGAAGGCCCCGGATGTTTGAGGTCCATACCGTTAATGAGGAGAGAGGGGGAGAATCGGGTGCAGGACAGGGGAGGGGAGGGGTAGGGTCAGATGAAGGGTGAGAGTGGGAGGTAGGAAGAGCAGTTGACAGTGTGTCAGAGGTTATAGAAGAGTTACAAGAAAGGGAAGGATGAGGAAGACGAAAGGTTTGATGGTGATGGGATGAGGCACAGTGAGGGGTTGTTTGAGGGGGAGCAGAGGAAAGTAGAAGGTTGGGGAGGTGGAGGTATGAGATAGAAGGGAGACGAAGTGGGGAGGAGGCAGCTTTTTGAAGGAGGTGGGAGGAGGGAGAATTTGGGAGGGATGGTTGGGGGGGAGATTTGAAGGGGAGGGGTTGGGGGGGAGTTTTGAATGGGAGGGGCAAGGGGGGAGTTTATGAGGGGAAGGGCAAGGGGGGAGTTTAGGAGGGGATGGGCAAGGGGGGAGTTTAGGAGGGGAGGGGCAAGGGGGGAGATTTGGAGGGGAGGGGCAAGGGGGGAGATTTGGAGGGGAGGGGCAAGGGGGGAGTTTAGGAGGGGAGGGGCAAGGGGGGAGTTTAGGAGGGGAGGGGCAAGGGGGAGTTTAGGAGGGGAGGGGCAAGGGGGGTTTAGGAGGGGAGGAGCAAGGGGAGATATTTGGAGGGGAGGGGCAAGGGGGGAGATTTGGAGGGGAGGGACAAGGGGGGAGATTTGGAGGGGAGGGGCAAGGGGGGAGTTTAGGAGGGGAGGGGCAAGGGGGGAGTTTAGGAGGGGAGGAGCAAGGGGGAGATTTGGAGGGGAGGAGCAAGGGGGGAGTTTAGAAAGTGGATGATTAATGAAAGGTGAACATTTATAACAAATTGGGTTTGTTGTGATTTTCAAGTTAGAGATCTGTTTAAGAACGATGGAGGAGGGGTGGAATGAATGAGAATTTAGAGCATGTAGTGAGAAAGAATTATAAGAGACTGAATATTTTTTTGAAATGGAATGAGTTGAAGAGGAAATCGAAAGGAGCCTTTTAAATAGGAAGAAAAACAGCCTGTTGTAACATACGACTGAATAAAACATTCCAGGGGAAAGTTTAAACATATTTAAACAGAACCGTGAAGAACAATCTTATATTCACAAAAATACCAATGTGGAGAGGGAGCCTAGGCTAGAGGGATGACCACGAGCCCCTTGAACAGGGCAAAAGGTGCAAGGCAAGGGGATAATGGGGGCGGGGCGAGACAGCGCATGTGGGCAGAGGCAAAAGCACACGATGGGACAAAAGCACACGAGGAGAAAAGGAAATAAAAGTTTTTTCCTTTTTGTGCACATGTGCACATGTACAAGTTATACAAGCTCGTGTTGTTCACATGTACAAGCTCGTATTGTTCACATGTACAAGCTCGTTTTGTGCACATGTACAAGCACGTATTGTACACATGTACAAGCTCATATTGTGCACATGTACAAGCTCATATTGTTCACATGTACAAGCTCGTTTTGTGCACATGTACAAGCTCGCATTGTGCACATGTACAAGCTCGCATTGGGCACATGTACAAGCTCGCATTGTCCACATGTACAAGCTCGTTTTGTGCACATGTACAAGCTCGCATTGTCCACATGTACAAGCTCGTTTTGTGCACATGTACAAGCTCGTATTGTTCACATGTATTGCTCGTATTGTTCACAAGAAGCAATCAGAGATTGCAGACAGACCCTCGCCAGGATGTGTTATTGTTTGGTTTTGTCCTTTGGGTCCTCAGGGTCTTATGTGTCGTTTGGGTCCTCACAATCTTTTGGGTATTTTGGGTCTTCAGGGTCTTTGGGGTTGTCTGGGTCATTGATATATTTTGGGTCCTGTGGGTCTTTTGATTCCTCTGGGTCTTCCGGTCCTCTGAGTCTTCTTGGTCTTCAGGGTATTTAAGGGTGTTAGGGTTCTAAAGAATCTTAGAGGTCTTAAAGGGTCTTAGGGATATAAAGAGTCTGGAGTGTCTTTGGGTTCTGAGGGCTTTTGAGTGTTTTAGGGGTCTTCGGACTTTCAGAGGTCTTTCTGGTCTCAAAGGGTCTTGAGTTTGTAAAGGGTCTAAAGGGATTTGGGGTTCTAAAGGGTCTATCTATATAATAATAGCGTAAGGACTCGACTTTGTTATCCCTTTTACGCCGCACCCAGTGACCCGATGCCCACGGCACTAATGGATTTACGATCTACGAACCGCGCTCTTTGTTTATCACATACAGACATACTCGAAAAATATGAATTAACCGACGTTGGGGCCCAAAAGCATCCGATTAACTGCCGATACGACGCCATCTTACGACGCCATCGTATTGGCGTCTGCTGGGCGAAGGCGAAGCAAGCCGTCCGCTGAGTGGACAATCCCAGAGTGGTGCTATGCCGATTCCTATTACGAATCCATTCATTTGTCAAAAGTATATCGTAGCGTTGTCATTTATGTAGATTGCAATAAATACGTTGTTCATATACGCACTCCTCATTCTCATCTTTCTTCCTAACTCTTACTCGGACAAGTAAATCGCCTATGCCATCCATAATGGTACACTCTATCCATACACCACATCCTCCCTTCCGTGGATGTTCCACGGGTTTCGGCTAGTGTAATTAATAAACATACTCGTGTTCTTTGCGGACAAACAGACAAACGGGCCGAAAATGCAATGACCTCTCCTCAGGTAAAAAAGAGCGCGCCGTGACGTCATCACGAGAGAAGCAGACGTTGGTCACATGACCGCTGTGCGCACCATCAGTCGGGCACGGCGCCTGAGAAGCAAGGTGAAGTATATGGGCCATGTAGTGATATTTGACAAAAAAAAACAATTAGTTACTACTGACTGTTAATTGTGAGTTGAAATTCAAAGTCGATATGAACATTTCTAACATAAAACAACGCAACGCGGGCCGCGGTTGAATCATCCACTGGGCCTAGTAACATGGCGGCGTTCAGTGGTGACACAACGGTGCGGGTAACGTCAATTGTCATAATCCTTCTGGTCTTATTATACAGTTCAATGGTGTCCCCTGGCGATCACGTGATCCGTGACGTCAGTTTGATGTGGTTGTGCAGTCAAACGATTCCTAGGAGACTGTAGCTCGAAGCAGTCACCTTTACTGATATACCTGTGCTCAACAGAATCCGCTCGAGTACTTTTTGTGTTTTAATCCTGAGTAAGCCAAGATTTCTCTGAAATCTCGGACGGAAACAATCCTCGCGAGACCTTCTGATTGAACTTCCCACACAAGACAGGAAGAAGATTTGGCTTGCGTTGGTTTCTCTCTTGAGTTTTGTGTGTGTAGCGATCTGCAGCTCTGCATGCGCTGTTCAAATCAAAACAAAAGGATGTTTGTTGCTTGGTTCAGTGGCATCCAGATTCGCCGGACATGACAGAAACCTTTGCGTTGTGTGACCTCGCTCTGGGAGTCGCCAGTCGGCACGTGGTGACCGTGCAGCATCGCCTGGATGGTGGGAATGGACTGGAGGCTGTTGGGGGGGGAAGGGATAATTGGGACTTGTATGGAGGAAAATCATAATGCCGGGGTATATAGTTAGTGTGACGCTGTTATGATAGCGCTAATATTTAACGGTGTGACGTGCGGCTTCTGTTGATACTGTTGCTGCCGCCGTGACCGATATTGCCTTGGCTTGTGTGTTGTTGCTGCTATTGTTGTTGCTGCTATTGTTGTTGCTGCTATTGTTGTTGCCGCTATTGTTGTTGCCGCTATTGTTGTTGCCGCTATTGTTGCTGCCGCTATTGTTGCTGCTGCTGCTATTGTTGCTGCTGCTATTGTTGCTGCTGCTGCTATTGTTGCTGCTGCTGCTATTGTTGCTACTGCTGCTATTGTTGTTGCTACTGCTGCTATTGTTGTTGCTACTGCTGCTATTATTGTTGCTACTGCTGATGCTATTGTTGTTGCCGATGCTATTGTTGTTGCCGATGCTATTGTTGTTGCCGATGCTATTGTTGTTGCCGATGCTATTGTTGTTGCCGATGCTATTGTTGTTGCCGATGCTATTGTTGTTGCCTATGCTATTGTTGTTGCCGATGCTGTTGCCGATGCTGTTGCTACTGCTGTTGCTATTGTTGCCGATGCTGTTGCTACTGCTATTGTTGCTGCTGCTATTGTTGGTATGGTTGCTGCTGCTGTTTAATATAAATTTAATTAATTTAATAATTTAATAATAATTTATTTAATAATGATAATTAATAATTTTAATTAATAATAAAAATTAAAATTAATTAAAATTAATAATAATTTTATTCAATAATAATTTAAGTTTAATAATAATTTAATATAAATTAAAGCTGCTGCTGTTGCTACTGATGCTGTTGCTACTGTTGCTGCTGCTGCAATTTTGTTGCTGCTGTTTCTACTGCTGCTATTGCTGAATTTCATATCCAAAACTTCACATGTACTGCAGAAAAATGCACAATCGATGCTTATTGTTTGTGCAACTGTTAATGTTCTTCGATACAGTTCAGATTGGCCTAGATTTTATCATTGAATATTCCAAAAGCCATAAAAAAAACTCCGGTGGATGGGTGGGCAAGAAAGGGGGACATACCCAGATACGCCTGGACCTCCTCTCACAGAGATTCACTCCTTTGGCACTCATACCTCATGAGCCCGGTCATTTCACTCTAAAAAACAAACCAAGCTATTATTATATTGTTGCGGTTTTGTGTTTTTATAATAAAGGTTAATTTCCCCTCCTAGTTTAGTTGCACTACAACACGTAGTCTCGTTTAAAGCTCAGTTATTTCATAGTAAATGTAAGCGTAGACCTTTCCTGTGTTTAGTTTTGCGTTGAGTAGAATAATGATAATTAGGTCCTTTACGATGCTTCGATGCTTTTGGTGTTGGCGTGAAATACCACGAGGCAGGCCTGACCAAGTCGATCAAGGCCAAAGGAAGGCGAAGGAGGAGCCGACGGTAAGCACGAGCCGCCAATCAGGGCTCGAGGGGAGTGACTTACCACTACGGCAAAAGGCGGGGCTTGGAACATTCTATACGGGCCAGGGCGGGGCAATATAACCCTGTGCCCGGAGCCCCCACGGCAGTTATGAGAAGGGAGGCAGACGAGTTATCAGTCGGGGCCGAATACGTGAGTTCTGAGTTGGTACGAACGTTGGGATACGAACTTTGCCCTGCTCCCCGCGCTCCGCGCAGTTGTATTAATCGCGCTGTGAAAGACAGCCGTGCCGGGCCACAGACGCGCGTATATTACCTTCTGCCTGCCTTTGCCGAGATACGCGCCGCGAGGATTTTCCCGCCTGCCTTCGCCGGGATACGTGCGGTGACCGCCAGAGGGCCACGCCGGGTGAGCTGTTCCTGGAGGACCAAAGCCGGCGCGTGAACATTCTTCCTTCAACTCCCTGTGTGTGTGCGTGGGCCCATTGTCTGGGGAAATATGTGTTACGGATTCGTCACTTCCGTTGTTGTGGTTTTCATCCACTTGAAACATTTCTGGTTCCATGTATTATTATTTATTATTATTGTTGTTTGAGGGAAATAGCAATTATTATTGTCAAAAGGTAAAAAGTTTAATGTTTTAAATGAAACAGGAACCGGACGGCGACGAAGAGGAAGAGGAGAGAAAGAAGGCGGAGAGAGTGAGTCGGACAAGAAAGCCGAGTTGCTCCGAGTTCGGAAGCGAACGTTGTCGAACGGGAGTCACTAGCGAACTTTCGGGTTTCCCGGGAAAGGGATTCCAGCGACAGAGTTGTCATTGCTGTGACCGATCAACCTGCGTGTCAGGTTTTTGGCGGTGGATTCCGAAGATAATCATCGAAGGGCTGTGACATCTCGAGAACGTGCCGTCGGCCATTTTGACTCATGCGCTTTGCGCGTATAGCAAGGTTTCTTTGCTTCGTCAGCCATTTTCACCGCTTTCAGACGTATCTGGTGTGTGTGTGCACCGTGGCTTTTGACGATTAATTTGCGGTTCGCCGACTGTGAGCCGTGAAAGTCCATACCCGAGGGTGTGATCTCTCAGTCGCCTGGAGGGCACCTTTGGATTTCCCAGTCGCCTTGAGGGCGCCTTTGTGCAGCTTTGGCTGTATGACTGTACTTGCCATCCGAACGGGATTCTGGTCTCGATCGGACATCGTTCTGGCGATCGCTGGAGCGGATCGACTTTGGCTTGAAGCCGGGATCGACTTTGGGAAAGAGACATTGGGAATGTTCTTGTTTCACTCACTTGGAGCACAGTGAGTTATATATTACAAAACTGATGGTACCATCATAGGATATTGATTGTACTTTTGATTCATATTATTGTTGTACTGTTATTCTTGTGTGATCTTAATACAATATTTGTTTGTGAGTAACAATTGGGGTGGCTTCTCCATTGATCTTTGACATACAGAATAACACATTTTTCTGCCGTGACTCCTCTCGGGGCTCGGAGGTACACCGTGACCAGGGGGTCGGGGAGGAGCACGTAACATAAGTAAGACTGTTTAAGACTGCCCTGTGTCTCTTTCTCTTCTTCTACCATTGTACATTGTGTAAATAATAATTAAATCTGTTATTCCTTTCATTCGACTGCTTTTGTCTCTCCATCATTGGCTTAGCATGGTACGAATTAGATCTCTCTGATCGGGTTCCAATAGCAAGGTAACGTGGTACGCCATCCGCTCGGGTGTACTCAATTACGCGTGGCTCGTGCGAAACTCGATCCCCGCCTCCGTTGCGGCGTGGGTACTTAAGGTACGTGCAAAAATTGTCCCGAGACTCTTTCCCACGTCTGCCCGGAAGTGGTGACTCAGTCTCGCGGTTCGAAGACCCAAGGAGAAAAAGGGGCTTCATCTCCCCTTTGTAAGGGAACGGGCTTCGCAAAACCGCAACAATATGTTATATGTGCTCTTGTACAAGCCTTGACTTAGAAGACCAAATAATTTTAAAAAAACGGAATGTTGTTTCCCTGCTGAATGCTGTTTAGACCAGGAGGGTGTTGGGGGTGCAGGGGTAGGGGAGGGTTATTTATTTTCATATGAAAAGAGGGGTATATGCCACATCAATATTGGTAGGACTTGTAGGTAGTTTGCTTTTGGATAGGTGATGGAAATCTCCACCATCTATCTATAATTCCAGTAATCTCTGTCTGTCTGTCTGTACGTCTGTACGTTTGTCTGTGACCGCTGTTTCTCGACAACCACGGGTCCGATATACTTTAAACTTGCCAGGTATATTGCTGGGGACCCGAGGATGTGCCTTTTCAAGGTTTCATATTAATCGGACAATTACTTACCGAGCTATGTCCAAAAAACGATTCAACCAATCAGAGAGCAGCGAGCTATCGCGTGTGCCGAACGTGGCGGACACACTCTGCCTCGGATGGCACATTTGAGAGCGTATTCATTTATTTCCCGTCGGCAAACTATGTTGGCGCTATGTTGGCGTTAAACGATGTTTTAAAACTAATAAAAACCCCGGGGGGATTGTCACTGTACTCGCAAGCCGTTCGCCGTTCGCTTTGGCGTTGCGAATGAACCAAAACATTTCATGCACCAAACCATTTCATGTAAAGCGTTCGCCGTTCGCTTTGGCGTTGCGAATGGACCAAAACATTTCATGGACCAAACCATTTCATGTAAATAGAGGGGGGGATATAATTTTAGATATAGATATAGTACGGGCATGCCCTAGTCTATCTATAATTCCAGTAATCTCTGTACGTCTGTACGTTTGTTTGTTTGTCTGTGACCGCTGTTTCTCGACAACTACCGGTCCGATATACTTGAAACTTGCCAGGTATATTGCTGGGGACCCGAGGATGTGCCTTTTCAAGGTTTCATATTAATCGGACAATTACTTACCGAGCTATGTCCAAAAAACGATTCAACCAATCAGAGAGCAGCGAACGATCGCGTGTGCCGAACGTGGAGGACACACTCTGCCTCGGACGGCACATTTGAGAGCGTATTCATTTATTTCACGTTTGCAAACTATGTTGGCGTTAAACTATGTTTTAAAACTAATAAAACCGAATTTGCGATTCATTCGCTTTCCTGCGCGTTTGTGCACGCGATGGCGATTTCTTTACCAAACTCCGGAAGCCGTTCGCTTTGGACCAAACCATTGCATGTAAATAGAGGGGGGGGATTGTCACCGTACTCGCAAGCCGTTCGCTTTGGACCAAACCATTTCATGTAAATAGAGGGGGGGGATATAATTTTAGATATAGATATAGTACGGGCAATGCCCTAGTTGCAATTAATTGGTATTTCACCCCACCATTAGTTTCAATGCCCCAAGGCAATGTTCTGGGCCCAGTCCTATTCCTGATTTTCATTAACAATCTCTCCGACTCTCTGGAAAATCCTCTATCAATTTGCTGACGACCCCAACCTCTGCCATGACATCCCTCATCCTTCAGTAAGACAGGCTTCAGCCTCTTCCCTGTCTTCCAGATCTTGACAAAGTGACAAGCTCGTCAAACGAATATGTCCTCCAATCCTGACAAATCTCACTATCTCTCTCCAAAGAGTTTGTCTGGCAACCTCCCCCACCCTATGTGACACAGCAGCCCACTTCCTAGATGGAGGTTTGAGCATATGCATTGTCCTGAGAGTGAATAAGTCTTCCGGAGACTGCTGTGCCATGTATTTCTTGACCACTCACCTTGCGCTGTACAGGACAATGGAATAAAAGTTTCTGATAGTGCAGTGATGCCCCAGAAAGTAAACAAGCAAAGCTGTATCTTGTGACATGTTCTGCTCGTAAATGTCGATAAACAATCATTTATACTTCATGCTGCTCCGACCTGGTCTGGCTAAGAAATACTGTTGTGCCCCTTGTTGCATGGGTCCATTGCTGCAATATGATAGCTACGATATTGTGTGTGTGCATAGAGTTGCCCACATCTCTACTGCGGAAGCTTATGCCACTGCTGGATGCCTTTCACCTGGAAAGGCTGGAGAACACTTTTTTAAGGAGAGGTGAGTTCGTAAGAAAATTCTGAATTTGATCTGATATTTGCATCGACTTATTTCCAGAAATGCATCAGGTACTTAAATGGGCTGGCATAATAGCTTTGAGGTACCTTGCCTATAGCTACCTGGTGTAGATTAACTTCTCTGCCTGATGAGCAACCGTCAACCTGGTGATTTACAGGCAGCACGTTGTATCAATCAATGAACATACAGTCTATCGGGAGAGTACATTAAGGTGTTTAACCTTTCTGCTAGCAATTACTTATGCAATGTTATACATACGATGGTCGGTACCTTTCAAAAAGAGTAGGCCATTGCTTGCCAATACCTTGGCCAATTTGTTTTTCACTGCTTAAAATGTCCTTGCCAAATTTGTATCACCAACTTTGCCAGCAATTACTGGAGCTTAATAATGGAGATGCAGTTTTTTTTGCCAGGTGTGTCTACCGAATCAGTATGGAAGGACCATTGGACTAAACTGGTTGGCTGGAATTCTGAGGAGTGTGAGGTAGGATTTACTTCTCCTAAAAACAAAAGTTTTTGATGTCTTTGCTTTTCAGATTTTGAATTCTAATGAGCAAAAAAACAGCTCATTCCTTCTAACTAAAGTATACTGCGAGGGATTAAAGGGAGTTTCACCTCCACGCAAAATGGTATCCATAATGTCTTTTACCTTGTACAGCAACTTGATTTCCAACAAGACAAACATTTAACAATGCAGAGCTCATCAGGTATTTGTTTCAGCGACCCCTTCACACATCAGGGCATGCTATATTTAAGTACACCGCTCGAGGGTGCCATAACAAAGCTTTTATGCATACAGACACACGTACATTGACACACATACCCATTACAACGGCTTCTCCCGTTCCTTCGGGAGTCATTGGAGCTAAATGTCTTCAAACACGGATGAATCGAAACATCACCTGGGATGTTTCCAATACCTCTGTGGTCTCTCCCTAGCTATTCTCTGTTCTACTTTTACAGGCCTCTCCCCCACTCTAGAGGTGATGTTGCTCTCCCCCACTCTAGAGGTGCTATATGTCAATAACTCCATTGTCCTCACTAACCCCATCCAAGCCCTCTGGAATGCCTATGGCTGTGTATACCTCTCTGCATCCACCTAATGTTTGTCTGGTATACCATCGACTCGATGATGATGACTCTATGTATACCTCTATTTTCTCAAACATGGATCAACTCGTAATAAGCCATCCCAACTGTCTGTTTCTCATCTATGGCGACTTCAACTTCCACCTTTCTAGCCTGCCGGGTGTTGGCATGGCAACAACCAGCCATGGTATTGCAGCAAAGGCGTTCTGCGACTCCATGGATTTGACCCTATCGGTAAATTTCACCGACTGGTTTCCCAACCCTGCCCAAACTTCTCAACCTACTGGGACGCCATCCCTCCTGGACCTTGTAATGACAAACTTTCCATCCAATCTCTGTTCCTCCTCTGCTCTCATGGGCTCTTCTGATAATTTCCTTGTCAAGGGAATATCTCTCTGGTTATTGTAAAGTGCAATGTCACCAATACAGGTTATGGTTGTTTGCATAGGCCATCTGGCAAGGACTTTAATCTGCCCTGTCTCAAAACTATTGGACCACCATCTTCACATCATCTGATAATGATTTCATATTTGAATACTTTCACAAAAGTCTACTTTGTCTTATGCACCAGTTAATCCCATTCCACCTGTGACTTCTCAATCCATCCTCTCGACCAGGTACTCTGATTCCTGTAGGGAGGAAGTTGCAGTCAAGCAGTTTGCTTTCTCAACTTGGAAAGCTAATCTGACTGAGGTTAACTTTTGTTCATTCCGTAAGGCTTGCAAACAAGCGTGCGTCCATCTTGAGGCAAGCCAGAACACATCATCATGCACATCTCAAGGCGAAACTCTCAAACCAGTTCCCTTCCTTCAAGTCATGGTGGCACCTTGTGAAGTCGATGCTCACTCTCCATCCCGCAATCTCACCTCAAATGGAAGTACTGAGGCAGAATATATTGTTGTGGATATGAGGACTGTATATTTTTTGATTGTGTGCTGTACTATTGTGATTATTGTTTATTCTGTGCCTCCTGCCTCCGGAGCTGTGTAAAGACCAAAAGGGCGTCCCATAGTCCACAAGCATACACGTCAGCCAAGTAATAGAATATACCTGTCGATAGTTATCTCTTATTCTGTGTTTTAGGATAAGGCTGTGTCTCCCATTAATTGAAAGTACTCCATTGCACCAGTGAAAGAGAATAGATCCCCTTTCCTTCCCATCCCCAAAATCTCCATCCAATATTACATCCCCTCTCGTCATTGCCGAGCCTCGATTGCCCATATTACCTCCCCTCCAATAACCGCCATTGACCACGAGGCTCGAGTCAGGGAAGAAAGGCGTGTCTCCACCTCGTCATAGAGGGGGAGGAGTGAACCAGCCCCGCTCGACCAACCATGAGCCAGGGGTTTGGCTACAGAGGGCGGAGGAAGAGCGGTCGGGGAGGTTCGCAAAGGTTGAGGGGCGGGGGCCTATATAACCCAAGGCAGGGGTGTGGCCAAAGGAGATGAGTTTTTACCGGCAGACACAAGGGAGCCCAAGCCGTGGAGAGGACCAGAGGGAGATGCGTTTTTACAGAGGAGAGCACTGAGCAGAAGACAGAAAGGCCTGGAGTTGGACTTTGAGTTGGTCTGAGTTGGTTGGGAGTCGGTCGTCAAGTGCAGAGTGGTGAAGAGTCAGTCAGTAGAGGTGGTGGTCAAGTGGTTGCGTTGGTTGCGGTGAGGAGTCGGTGGTAAAGAGTGAGGGACCAAGAAAGAGAGAGAAAGAGTCCTGAAGCAAGAGAGGAAGTTGTTGGACTGGGTGGGACTAAGGAAGGAGAGAGAACCCGTCACACCAATCCCCCAAGCTCCGCGTTGGCTCCACCAAGCTCTGCGTTGGCTCCACCAAGCGTTCAGCTCCACCAAGCTCCGCGTTGGCTCCACCAAGCTCCGCGTTGGCTCCACCAAGCGTTCACCTCCAGCCATCCACCTCCTGCAATTCCCCGTGTGAGTCGTCTTTTGTTTGTTCTGTCCTGGGTTAATTAAGTCTGTATAAGCTAGTATTTTCCCTGTGTCACCTGCGTCTTATGTGCTTGTAAATAAACGTGATTGCTTTCTTTTTGCTTGTGTGTAAATAGCCAATAAATTCAGTCGTATTTCCAAACCTTTCTTTGCCTTCTTTTTCCTCTTTGCATTCGTCGCCTTTGTCTTTTCCCCATTGGGCAGCTACGGTGCGATACGGCCAAAGTCTGGGTGAATCGGGTGAGTTTTGTTAGGTCGCGGTCTTACACCACCGCTCGGTCTATAACATCTAACCGCGATCTATAACAATTGGTGTCTGGGAGTGAGATTCGAGGCCCGACCAAATTTTTTAAAAAAAAACGAATAGAGGAAAAAAAAAAATTTGGTCAAAATTTGGAGCGGCCGAAATTTGTTTTGTTTTACAAAACCTGAATTTTGAAATCGCGCCATGGCTGTTCAAGGCGACGGGATGCCGGTGGGAGAGATAGACGGGGTAGAATCGACCCAGGACTTAGGAAAAAAAATGGTGGAGGAGAGTAAAGAAGGTGTGGTTGAGGGTGTATCAGGTGCACAAAATGGCGTCCTCACGCATGTGGGTGTAGCGGCACCAAATTTTGCCGCGCCCTTTGTACCAACGGTGGAAGACATGCAATTAATTATGGCTGAAATGGAAGCCCATTTGAAGCGGAACAGTGAGCGATTGTTAAACAAATTGGGAAACCAAATGGAAGCAATAACGAACAAATTGGGAAACCAAATGGAAGCAATAACGAACAAATTGGGAAACCAAATTGAAGAAATAACGAACGGAATGAGGGCCGATAGGGAGGAAAGGGAGCAGAGGGACAGAGACCGCAAGTTGGGCGAAAGGGTCCCAGGGGTGCACGAGGAGGTAACGCGAGTCGAAAAGCGCTGGTTGAGCGAAGCGGAGGAAAGCACGGGTACAATGACGGGGGTAGAAATCGCGACCCGGGGCTGCGACCGATGAGGTAGAGGGAATTTTATTAAAGCCAACGGTCGTCGTGGTGAGTACAGAAAAAGCGGAAGTGGGCATTGAAATTGAAGAGATGACGGAGGTAGCCCGGGAATTGCAGGGAGAAATGGATAATGTACAAAGTCTGTGTTCAAATCATGATGAGATGCTCACTAACCAAATAAAAAGTTTGCAGGTGGCAAAGGAGGTGCGGAGACAAGGTACGGAGGTGAGTGGCAATGTATATGATGTGAGGAAAGCTTCAGTCGGCTTGGGGATTGGTTTGGATCCGGGTGTTCGTGAAAGGCCGTTGGTGAAGTGTGCGACAGGTCTGGTGTGCGAAAGAGGAGGTGTGCGAGAAAGTCCGACTCTGGGGTGTGTGAGGAAAAAGTGTGTGCCAAGGAGTGAGGGTGCTGGCGAGAGTGAGTCGGTCGTAGCGCGTGTGCGAGGGAGCACATGGAAGCGCGGTGTGGTAAGTGTTACAGAGGGTGTGACGGGAGAGTGTGCGCAGGAGTGTGCGCGAGAAAGGTGTGTGACGGACAGGTGCATGAGGAAAGAGTGCGCTGTCAGAAGTAAGGAAGAGTGTCCACCTGTGGTGAGTGTTACAGAGGGTGTAACGGGAGAGTGTGCGCGAGAAAGGTGTGTGACGGACAGGTGCATGGGGAAAGAGTGTGCTGTCAAGAGTAAGGGTGAGTGCGCTGGCAAGAATGGAGGTGAGAGTATTGAGAGTGACAAGGAGAGTGAGTTGGTTGTGACAGGTGAGCGAGGATGTACACCTGGGATGGAAGGATGCACACCTGGAATGGTAGAGCGTGAGTGGGAATGCACGCTGGAGTTGGTGGTGAGGCACGTGGTTGGGTGTGCGAATGAGGGCACACCTGTGATTGTCACAGAGGAGGTGACCGAGGAGGGGGCGCGAAGCGGTGTATTGGTGAGGTGTGCGAGCAACGAATGTGTGCCAAAGTGTTCGGTGGTCAGGTGTGTGACCAAGGCTGTGAGTGGAATGGGTGTACCTGGGTGTGTAAGGAAAGGTACGAGGAGCATGGGCACGGCTGGATGTGTGAGCAAGGAACGGGCTGCGGGGTGTAAGCGTCCAGGTGAAGCATCGACGTTAGACGGGGTAGAGTTTAGAACGACTTATAGCCGAATCGGGCCCTCGGTGCGTGCCGGGCTTCGCGTGCCGCGAG
The DNA here is from genome assembly GCF_964187855.1 of Myxine glutinosa. Classification (NCBI taxonomy): domain Eukaryota; kingdom Metazoa; phylum Chordata; class Myxini; order Myxiniformes; family Myxinidae; genus Myxine; species Myxine glutinosa. The sequence goes on along the minus strand of NC_136261.1, from coordinate 151,146,668 downwards.
AACCAGCGGGGATCCGAACCACGGCGGTTTCGAAAGAACTGCCGTGCGCGATCCACGCTGGGCCTCGCGTGGAACGGCCGCGTCCGGGCTCCACTAGACGGAGCGGGCCGCCCGATAGGAAGGGTCGTCATGGCGACCACTTTCTATTGAGACGTGCCGGCAGGTCGAGATCGGGACATTGGATGGCTCCACGCCGAGGTGGTGCGTGGGATCTCGGCCCGGGTAAGCCCCCATCCCTGCCACGAATGCGGGACGTATCCAGCCGCTGGCACAAAAGAACCCGCGTTCATGGCTCGGCTGTACGAAGCCGAGCTTTCGAAGGAAATTGGCGCACCGAGAGGATGTAATAAGTAGACGGGTGATGGTGATAGTGATAGTGATTTAAAACGAAATTTAGAAAAGTGAATAGAATTGGCAGTAAATGGAAAATTTTTGAATTGTTGGATTTGGACGAGCGAAATTGGTAGTGAGAGACCCCCGATGTGGTGGGATGGCAAATCCACCATCCCTCACAGGTGGGGGCAAAGGAGCAATAGATTATGGGGTGTATGGCAGTGAAAACTAGCCCGGGTGGGTTAGGTTATATTGATAGGGCTCTAGAAGATGACATTAGGTGACGATAAGGGTAGTTAGTGACTGATACCTGTAGTGGGGACGCAGGTAGCTTAGTGTGGATTATAATGACGTGGGAGCGCAATAGTTTAAAGGGACGACTGGGAAGCGCAAGTTTCAGAGGGGAGTAGTTAGCTGAGATGATGCCGTGTGTGTGAGGATTGGACAGGTGAGAATGGAACAGGTGTGATTGCACAGGTGTGCAACTGACAGGTGAATGGAGCAGTGTATGAGGAAGTAGTGGTGATTGCGTGTTGTGTTGACCAAATGGTCCAGGAAGAGGAGGAGGGTGCAGGTGGCACCAGGTAGGATTGCACAGGTGTGCAACGACAGGTGAATGAAAGACAGGTGTATGGAATAAATGGTATGGAGTATTGGAATGGATGGTCGTGGAGTGAGTATGGTGGAAATTGTGGAGTGGAGTGGATGGTGCGAAGGTGTGAATGGGGGAAGAGTGGACCCCCATCACGGATACCCGGGGCGGGTAGTGCAAGTGTTAGGTAGAGGGTATAGGTAAATTGTGGTTGGATATTGGCATCTGTGGTGCAGGTGAAAGAATGGTATTTGGATGGGTGCATTAGTGTTGTGGAAATGGCTGGGCGTGTAGCCTGTTAGTGTGTGTAGTTGGTTTGGGCACTCCACCACTGTAAGGATGTCGGCCAGGCCAGGTGAGGCCGCAGGTGGGCTCTGGGAGCCGGTAGTAGTTGTGTGAATGGGGCCCGAGGATCCGGAGGACGGACCCGGGTAGCCCAGTGCCAGAGGGCACCATGGGGTGACAGAGCCAGGAGAGGGGCTGCCCCCAGTTAGATAGGTTAGGGTGAGGAGCTAGGTAAGCTCGGGTGGCAACTACAGTGGTGGAGGTGTGCAGGTGGGTAGACCTGTTGGGAGAGCTACACGTCGCGGCCCAGAAATTGTGCGAGGGCACCGGGAGATGAATCGGGGGAGTGAGACCCCAAATTGAAGAGCACCACAGTTTGGCCAATGGGAATTGGTTTTTTAGAACCCATAGTGTAAGAGGGCCAATGGTTTGGCAGGAGAAAGACCCCGGGTAGTGTAAAGTGTGTTAAAGTCATTTAGGAAATAGTTAGGATGAAGGATCTCCTCGCACCATCTGCATCCACTCACCTGAGGTGACAGGTACTCCACACCATGCCATGTTTTGATTATTTTTTATGATGCAAATGTTTGGATTGTGAGACGCATCATGACGTGGGTGTGACATTGTGCTTTGATGTTCCATCTCTGCCTCCTTATGAGGATTGATGATGAATTGATGATGGCAAATTTTTGAAGTAGAGGGATTGTGGAGACGAATTTGATATAGGGGAAATATGGGGAAGACGTGACAGTAGTGACGAATTTGGTAATGTGTAGATTTTGTACATATGGGGTAAGGGCAAGGGTGGGCTAGGTAACAGGGGGGTGACGTACGGTAGGGACGAGCTTTCTCACTTCGCCCTCCGTACGCATTTCGCCTTGCATTGCCTTTTTGACGTGTACCCTTGTGACCTTACCCCTCGCTCAATTGTCTTTCTTTTGTCTCCCACATGAGGACCTGAGCGCCGTTGGGCGCCGAGGGGAGCGTGCGTGGGTCGGCCATTGTGCGCCCGAAATTCCCAGAACCAGCTGTCTGCATCGATGCACCACATTATGGACCACATGCCTGTGGCCGAGCACCACTTATGGACCCCATGGGTTGGGGCATGGCCCCTCTGCTGGAACCGGCCATGAGGGCCCGAAATCTTGCTGGCGGACCTTGGCCACAGGGCACCGATGCCCCCCAGGTGAACCACACTAGTCGGCCCTGTGGGCCATAAATAAAATAAATAAGAAGGACACATTGGGCACACTTTATTGCAAATAGGCCGCCAGTAAGCAAAGCAAAAGAGAATGACAACATCTGGAAGACAAATAATAATAACCAGCAGAGGGAGCCGAAGAGCAAGAGATCACCTGCAGGGTTAGGGGTTGTTGGTTTATTTTTATGGAACACTGATGAACTATGGTGACTGCACCGATTGGTGCTTGGGTGTGTATTGGTGCGTTATTGGGTGCGTTCATGGTGCGTCGATGCAGAGCAGACTGTCTCCCCCCAGAAAGAACAATTACAGGTCCTGGGTTAGTTTTGTAAATAAAAATAGCGTCAGTGTAAATAATGCTTCCCACCGTCAGTGTATAGTTTGAAGACCATTCCGCAATTCGGTTAACTGTGGGCGTAAGTCTGTTAGGCAGGGTGCAATGGAGCAGCGGGACACATTTATTTATGTTTTAAAACTGTCGCACTCAGGGTCAGGTTAAAAGTAGAGGGAACTACACCTACGTGTCACACTAAATAAAAGTTGTAGGCCCGGGAAGTGCCTAAGAGGAGGAGGGTGCAGTGTTGTGGATATGAGGACTGTATATTTTTTGATTGTGTGCTGTACTATTGTGATTATTGTTTATTCTGTGCCTCCTGCCTCCGGAGCTGTGTAAAGACCAAAAGGGCGTCCCATAGTCCACAAGCATACACGTCAGCCAAGTAATAGAATATACCTGTCGATAGTTATCTCTTATTCTGTGTTTTAGGATAAGGCTGTGTCTCCCATTAATTGAAAGTACTCCATTGCACCAGTGAAAGAGAATAGATCCCCTTTCCTTCCCATCCCCAAAATCTCCATCCAATATTACATCCCCTCTCGTCATTGCCGAGCCTCGATTGCCCATATTACCTCCCCTCCAATAACCGCCATTGACCACGAGGCTCGAGTCAGGGAAGAAAGGCGTGTCTCCACCTCGTCATAGAGGGGGAGGAGTGAACCAGCCCCGCTCGACCAACCATGAGCCAGGGGTTTGGCTACAGAGGGCGGAGGAAGAGCGGTCGGGGAGGTTCGCAAAGGTTGAGGGGCGGGGGCCTATATAACCCAAGGCAGGGGTGTGGCCAAAGGAGATGAGTTTTTACCGGCAGACACAAGGGAGCCCAAGCCGTGGAGAGGACCAGAGGGAGATGCGTTTTTACAGAGGAGAGCACTGAGCAGAAGACAGAAAGGCCTGGAGTTGGACTTTGAGTTGGTCTGAGTTGGTTGGGAGTCGGTCGTCAAGTGCAGAGTGGTGAAGAGTCAGTCAGTAGAGGTGGTGGTCAAGTGGTTGCGTTGGTTGCGGTGATGAGTCGGTGGTAAAGAGTGAGGGACCAAGAAAGAGAGAGAAAGAGTCCTGAAGCAAGAGAGGAAGTTGTTGGACTGGGTGGGACTAAGGAAGGAGAGAGAACCCGTCACACCAATCCCCCAAGCTCCACGTTGGCTCCACCAAGCTCCGCGTTGGCTCCACCAAGCGTTCAGCTCCACCAAGCTCCGCGTTGGCTCCACCAAGCTCCGCGTTGGCTCCACCAAGCTCCGCGTTGGCTCCACCAAGCGTTCACCTCCAGCCATCCACCTCCTGCAATTCCCCGTGTGAGTCGTCTTTTGTTTGTTCTGTCCTGGGTTAATTAAGTCTGTATAAGCTAGTATTTTCCCTGTGTCACCTGCGTCTTATGTGCTTGTAAATAAACGTGATTGCTTTCTTTTTGCTTGTGTGTAAATAGCCAATAAATTCAGTCGTATTTCCAAACCTTTCTTTGCCTTCTTTTTCCTCTTTGCATTCGTCGCCTTTGTCTTTTCCCCATTGGGCAGCTACGGTGCGATACGGCCAAAGTCTGGGTGAATCGGGTGAGTTTTGTTAGGTCGCGGTCTTACACCACCGCTCGGTCTATAACATCTAACCGCGATCTATAACAATATCAACTCTGTGCTTTCCTCGAAATCTCATGTACCAAACCCATCCTGTTCTGTCCCAATCTCGCCCCAAGGTACCCACTGTCTACTGGACTCTGTGTTATTTACACCTGAGAAGGAAAAGGAAGTTCTGTCCAACCTTGACCTTGCTTTGGCAATAGACCCATATGGCATCTTTGCCCATGTTTTAAAATCTTGCTTTGCCATTTTTGCTCCCCCTCTATCTGCCCTCTTAAGTTTGTCCTTCTCCTTAAGCTAACTCCCTCTCCATGGAAATCGGCAAACATCACTCCCATCCATAAGAAGGGTGTAAAAACAGAACCTGCCAACTATATAGACTAGTTCCTACTCTGGTATAAGTCGACTAGCAATTCAAGTAGTAGGCATTCTTTGCCAAAATCTGGCAACCACTTTTTCTAAAGGATTTTGACCTGCTGAATCCGACGATCCCAGTTGCCAGACTCTCCGACCTCTTTTTTTTCATGTCCAAAATGGCCGATTTTGAGATTCTTCTCAGGGTACTGATGTGTTCGTGCTCCTACTGGCTCATTATGAGAACCTGCACCGTGACAGACTATGTGGGACTGAGAAGTAGCCAAAGTATGTACCTATTCATGGAATCTGGACTAAGTTCACACTATCTTACCTTCACATCACACCCAGCAGAATTTTTGGCTTTCATGCCTTAACAGGCTGTGACAACACTGTCTTATCTATATGGGCAAGGAAAGAAGACTGCATGGAGAACATTTCTTGAGAGTCATGACCTACTTGCAACCTTAGAGAAGGTGATATTGACCAGGGCACAATCGAAGTGACTGAGTACTCAGTGAGTAGTTCCTCTCAAGATGTACAGCAGTTGTGCTGCAGAGACTTGTGATGGCCTCTGTGTAGTGCTTTTTGAAAAGTGTAGGGCAACTGGCCTTTTGCACCCAACAAGCGACGCAGCAAAACCGCATATACATCGGATTAACTACCAGACGATGGTATGGAGACAAGCCATTGAGGGGGACTCTAAATCTCCCATCCCCTCTCAGATATGGATGGATTGAAGTTGAGGGCAAGTTGCAGCCCAACTTCATGACACTGAAGCCACTCGTGCAAGGCTGCATAACGAGAAAGGCTGGTGCCCCAGCATCACGTCTATCTCCTGGAGTCTGTGCAATCTAAAGCTCTCAAAATTATTGGACTCTCCCGTGATGATGCCGAAGCACAAGGTCTGTTGTAGGCTTGGGCGATTCTTAAAATTTGAGAATTGATTCAGACTCCGACCAGCTGTCTCGATTCCAAAAGGAATCAATTCCGATTATTTAACTAAATTGAATCAATTCGTCCTTGTCACACACCCAACCTGCTCAACTAGTTTCGTCTGAATCATTATATTTTTGCCGCACAGAGAAAAAGCTAATGCCGTGGTCTGTCTCTGCCCCACTCTGAAATACGGAAATGCTCCTGGGGGGGGGGGGGGGGGGGGGAAATGAAGTTAAAGTTGCTTCAAATTAATTCAAGCCTCTGGGAAAATTGTAATTTTTTTCATTTGGATAAAAAATTGAACCTGGTTTATCCGGGTGGTGTATAAGGCAACAGACCACTCCTCAATCGCTCCCCAGCAATATCTTTGCTGTTAAGAAATATGATGATTTTCGAATTTCACAACACTCTATACAGATATAATAGACGAATGCTGTCTGTCGGATCCCAGAAGGAAAAGTCTGACACTCATGCACACAGTTGGCAAGTACATGTCTGCTAATTTTCTTCACAACTTGAACAAACTAGACACAGAAAAACGGACTTGTCTTTGTCTGTTTGTAAAGAATGACAGGAGAAGCTTTTGATATAATTTGCTGAACCAATGAACAGATTCTCAGCATACGAATTGAAATGAGGGATAGTAGGAATTAACTTCAGGGACTTGGAACTTTTACAGGCAGGTAATTCTCTCTGTATAATTTATGTTTGATTCCCGGTTCCGATGGAGGGAATCGATTCTAATCAGGTAATCGATTATTTCGCCCAAGCCTAGTCTGTTGCTCTCACATCACATGCAGGTCAGTGGTGCACCAGTCCAATTTTTTTGGCCCACATTATTCGCTTGAATGCTATGTTTTATCAACCGAAAATTGGCAAAAGTATCCTAAATAGCCAGAAGCAAAGTAGCGCTGGCATTTCAAGTGTTAGCACATCGTCGGAGCACAAGCTCGTATACCTTTGCCAACTTTGAGTTGTTTTTTTTATTTGAATTTTGAGCCAGAAAGCTTTGAATTTTTGCAGATGCTTGAAGGCCTGATTTGCTCTGTTTGAATACCCATTAATCCTTTTCTATTGCCATATTTTTTTATTTGTCCCTAGAACTAATTGCCCAGAAACAACCTGCTGCTAATTAATTATGTATTCACTTTCCTATTGAATGTAAATAATGTAAATGGCATATCTTGCAGGTAATAGTTTTTCTTTTGTATTTTAGAGCAATAATGGCTGTTGGCGACAGAGATACATGGAGGCATTTTTTCACAACGCACTCTATAATCCCAATCATCAGCACCACTTGTTATCTATCACCAAAGAATCCTTTCTTACTGCATTCCTTACGGCTTCTTGTTACATCAACAGTCTTATTCTCCGTCATGATCTCTCCGTAGTGGCTCGTTTAACCTCAATCAGCCAAGGCGAATTTGTGCTTGCCCGCCTCACAACATGTGTCCGAAGAGTGCAATTCCGCCACCTAAGATGTGGTGAGGTGCAGTTTTCTCCAGATCTCCATTGCCTCCTGAAAGCCCTGGCATACAATGGGATTCTTCAAGAAGTGTCAATAGCCCAATGTCCAAATGCCAACCCCTCCCTACTCCAGGCAATTTTCACAGCTTGCGGGTGTGGCTTTAAAGAAACGACTACACCAGAGCCTGTTGAGGATTCTGGCGGAATTTTTGTGGAAGACTCTGATTCAAACTCTGAAACAACACCTGCGGAAGGGAAGTCATGGTCAGAGGTTGTAGATTGCAACAGCTCAAATACTGATGCATTTGGTGACCTATTTGACTTTGTTTTTACTCAAACAGTTACTCAAGAGACAGTTCCATCAGAAGAGTATGCTTCACGCTTGCTCTATTGTCTGGGTCTCAGTACAGCAGGAGAGGAGTTCAACCAGCCAAACGGCTGTCACTTTAAGTGTCACCGTGATAGTGGAAAATTAGCTTTTGAGATTCCTGAGCTGAAGTTGAGCCATGTGTCCATTTTGGAGCTGAGTCATGTGGGATTTACTGATGAAACGTGTCACCTCCTGGAGATGGTGCTTCTTCGGTGGTTTTCCCTCGAGTCTCTCATCTTGACTTACAATGGTAAGATTCCTCCTGTTCAATAGGAGATATAGATGAGAACATGCAAGTGATGCTATTTCATATCTATATTCTGAAAGCACAACAATTCCGACTTCATTACTGACTTGTGGTTGTTTATTTACCTAACTACCCCATAAACCCCAAGCACTAACAGATGACCAGCTTCTTGTGGTTCTGCATGGTGTGGTGCATCTTTGTCGACATCCAACCAACCACTTTGACTCTCTCACTATTGCTGAGTCGCCACTGCCCCTACCAAGCTTATCCCTGGCTGTGCCTGTCCTTGTGGCTCAGCCACAATTGCGCAAATTAGATATAGGTATAGATTTTTTGCCTGGGATCATTCACATGCCTCCTATACACCAACTGTGTCCATTCACTTGTGGTGAGTATTTTTATTTTATATATTGATTTTTAAAACCTTTTCATTGGCTAGATTAAATGTTGATCTGACATACTCTGTCATTCTGGGTGGGAATCGGTTGGTTTGCGAATATACTTATTAATGTTTTCAATGTTTGTTGTTCTTTAATGCATGTGGCCATCACTTCATTCGATATGCAAAATGGGAGAATATCCGCTCCATTTTTCATTCTTTATCCTTAATTAGGTCTCTTTACAACTTCCTTTCCCTTTTATTCTCACCCTCACACATTGTCCTGCCCTCTTTTTCATTTCCCCCCTCTTCCCTTCCTTTTCTCATTTTTTTTTTCTCAATGTACCAAGCTGCATATATTTTCTAATCTGTATTCTGAAATTCACGTTTTAATTTGGTATGTAAAATATAGTCACAGGTATCAATGCGCCATCATGGAGGTGCTGTGTGTTTGGTGCATCATGTGTTTGTAGCTGTCATGGAGGTGCTGGCTCAGAACGTAAAGGAGGGTTTACCGTGGGAGTTGTTGTATGCAGATGATCTGGTGTTGATTGCAGAAAGTATGGATGGACTGAAGGAGAAGATGAACAAGTGGAAGGAATGTATGGAGACAAAAGGTCTGAAGGTGAATATCGGAAAAACGAAGGTGATGGCAAGTGGTAAAGCATGTGGTGAGGTGGAAAGAACTGGGAAGTGGCCCTGTGCTGTGTGCAGGAAGGGTGTCGGAGTGAATTCCATTCAATGTACAATGTGCGTTGAGTGGGTTCATCAAAAATGTAGTGGTTTGAGAGGGTCATTTACCAGTGTGGCAGCTACATTCAAGTGTAAGGTGTGCACTGTGGGAGCTGCAGATGGAGGAAATGTTGAGTTTGATCTTGGAGATGGCGTGAAGCTGGAAGGTGTGAAAACATTTTGTTACCTTGGAGACATGCTGAATGCAGAAGGTGGATCAGACTCGGCAACGGTTGCTCGAGTGAGATGTGCATGGAAGACGTTTCGGGAACTGAGTGGCGTGCTGACGAGGAGGGGAGTGTCATTGAAGCTGAAGGGAAAGGTGTATGCTGCATGTGTGAGAAGTGTTATGATTTATGGGAGTGAGACATGGGTAATGAACGTAGAGCAGCAACGAAGGTTGGAAAGGGTGGAAATGTGAATGGTTCGGTGGATGTGTGGAGTATCGTTGAGAGAGAGGAAGACAAATGATGAATTGCGAAAGATGATGGGAATAGAGCCTGTGATTGATGCTGTGAAGAGGAACAGGTTGAGATGGTTTGGTCATGTGTTGAGGAAGGATGAAAGTGACTGGTTGAAAAGAGTGATGGGAATTAATGTAGAAGGAAGTAGAGGATGGGGAAGACCGAGAAAGACTTGGCTAAAGATGGTCGATGAAGAAATGCGGGCAAGGGGTTTAACAAGGGGAGATGCAGAAAATAGGGCAAAATGGAGAACATTGTCATGGGGACCGCAAGGCTAACCCCCGCTCTTGCAGGGAAAATGGCCTTAAAATGCCTGTTGTTGTGTTTTTGTTTTTTGTTTTTTGTTTTTGTTTTTTTTTGTATACAAGATCGAGGCTCGTGAAGGAGCGAACATTTATCACACAGAAAGACAAACCGACAAACCGACACATAACCGACAAACCGACACATAAAACAAAAAGCATCGGGAGCGGTAGACAAGATGGGGAGAGAGGGGGAAGGACACAAACACAACATTTGAGAGCAGGAACCGAGAGACATGGAGACATCGAGAGAACTGTGGGAGGGAGAGGGCTTTGGGGGGGAGGCATGGGAAAGGGGGTGGGAGAGGCATAAAACATATGGACACTGCCAGGACTACCAGGAAAGAAGTTGGAATTACAAACAAGGTGGATCTGGGGTGAATTAGTGGGGGTAGAAAAGATCAAGGTTTTGGATGGGGGAAGATAAGAGATGGTGGTGAACAGCTGTTTTAAAGACCTGGAGGGAGGAGTGGGATTGAAGGGAGTGTGGGAGTTTGTTCCAGAGGCGGGAGAAAAGAGGAATGAAGGAGTGAAGGTGAGCAGAGAGCCGAGATTTTGGCAGTTTAACCATAAGAGGGTTGCTGGCAGATCTTGTGCGACCTGTAGGAATATTTGGGGGACAAAGCACAGAGAGAGCTGGGGGAGCAAGGCCGGAGAGGAGTCGGTAGAAGACAGAAATGTTGTATTGTTGTTGTTGTATCAATGTGCCATCTACCTGGTTAAATAGTTTTAATTTGATTTGCCTTTTGCAATGCCCAATCCTCCTCACCTCAAATCTCCGACTCCAGCCCTGAGCCTGCAGTGCCTGAAACTTTGCCTTTTACATCATCCTGTCAATGCCAGCCTGCTGCAAGCTCTGTTGCTTCGTGCCTCACAGTACCTTCAAGAGCTGCAGCTCTCAGGCCTTGACACAGCCCTACCCACAGATCTTGGACTTGTGCTGTCAGCAATCCCAGGTATGAAGTATTCAGAACATGGCAACTTCAGCACATCCTATATTGGTTACTTCTCATCCTTTCCATACATTTTGTGCCAAACCATACACAAACTATAGTTGCTATAGCAAGTATTTTAAAAGCCATGTGGCATGTTTTTTGTATTCCTTTGGTTTTAGAAATAAATGTGCATATGCATTGTGAAAATATTTATGTTGAATTTGGTGTAATAGAATAAGTAACAAACCTATTATTATCAACATTTTTGTCTCTGTTAACTGACCTCAGACACAATTGCCACTTTACGTCTTTGCTGGCAGTAGTGATTATCAATAAATTTATTTGTAATATTAGAAGTATTTCTCAATTCTGCAGAAAGACTTCATGACCCTAGCGCCATCCTCTCGAGCAATGGATTGTAATGGTCTAATATAAGAATAATGTATGGGAAAATTGTATTATTTTAGCTAAGTTAATTTTTCCTTTTTCATGCTTCCCCCCTAACTCATCCATAGTGCAAGGCCTAATCTACTCCCATCATACCATGAATGATGTCACTATTTTAATGCACATTTGATCTCCTGTAAAGTGATATTGAATGAGGCCACAAGGCCTCTGGTGTGCCTCTTACCATACTTACTCATTGTGCATGGGCGTTGTTTTTTAGAAATCTATCATCATAAAGGTTTGTCTATTTATTCCCTCTGTTCAATTTCAAATCTTACCATGCACAAGTTGCTGTTGTTGGCTGCTATCTCCACACGTGGTGGGTTTCAGGAGGTGGAACGCAGACCTTCCAAGTCTCAATGAATCCATCTCCGTAAACACACACACACACACACACACACACACACACACACACAGACGTGTGTGTTAGTTATTAGATGTTTGTTTCGTAAAATAGAAAGATTTCTTTCAACCATAGAAAGTCTCAGTGTCACTCTATCACCTCGGAAGGATAGCCAAACGCACCAATCCTATCCATTTATGTGGTCAGCCACTTCGAAAGGGGTTCAGTGTCTGAACCTATAGGCCGCACCATCAGCCATGCACTCTTTTAGCCCACTCATGGAGCAAACTTGCCCCACAAACCCTCCCACAGACTGGGAATCCTCTGGCATTCCAAGTATTTTTTTGAGAAAAGAGGAACAACCTAAAGTCTATTAGGCGCCTTTGGCCCGGTTGCATAAAATTCCTTTATCCTGAAGGAAAGATTTTCCTTGAGGTACACTGTGATTCCTTAGCAAAGGATTTCCTTAAGGGCTGTTGCCTAAAGAATCCTTAAGGAAATCCTTAAGTAAAGATTTCCTTACAATTGAGGAAATCCTTTTGAGACGTTGCTATGCTAGGCAACCAATCAGATTAGGGATAGTAAGAGGTGTTTGAAAGCGAGGAGATGTAATGAACACGTGATTTTAAATGACGCTTGATATATGTTTCATGGGGAAAACGTGCTACCAGATGAAGGAGGAATGAAATGATTCTTGGGTAAAATTTATTTGATTCGCATTGAGCATTTTATTGTAAATGTGTGCAAAAATGTTTGGAAACTTTCCAAGAATGGTAAAAGTGTGAAATTATTAAAGTAAAATACAAGTGCGAAACAACAAACAACATATTCTGGATGTCATGATCGAGTGAAAGTGTTATCCAAGTCACTGTGCCGCTGCTCAGAGCGTGTTTTGCAATGTACAATCATTTCTCAATTGCGGAAGTGTTGTTGTATCAGCCTCTGGCGTCACGCTGCGATAATCATCGTCTTTATGACCAATTTGCATGAAGGTTGCCTTTTGGAAACTCAAAAAGGTTGGTGTTTAAGGACGGAGGGGAGAGGGGCAGGTGGAGGGGGGAAGGGGGAAGGGAGAAAGTGGGGAGGGGTGGGGAGGGAGGATTTGCTTCCTTGAGTTTAAGGAAAAACTTATGGAATATTTGTATGTGCAACCACCCTCAGATTAAGGGTGTCGTTAAGGGGAAACTTTAGGAAATACTTAAATAAATCCTCAAATCTTTCCTTTAAGATGCTTTATGCAACCGGGCCTATGTGCATAGCTCAATGGAGTCCTGCTCTCACTCATGGGCTGGGGCACCAGCCTCTCATCTGTGGAATCTAAAATTTTCAACATTATTGGAATTTCCATTGATGAGACCACAGCACAAGGGTTGCTGTGCTCACAGTGCAAGCATTTTGTTGACTTTTGTGTGTGTGTTTTACTTGCGAAAATCGAAGATTTTCCAAGTATATTGGTTGGTCTTGTACGTTACTCTGTCTGTTTGTCTGTTTGTCTGTATGTCAGTCGCCTACAGGTCACAATTTTCAACCGATCTTCACCAAACTTCACCAAATGGTAGAGTTGGTCATAAGCAAGAAGCCTATTGTTTTTGGGGTCAAAAAGTGAATAGGTCAACATAGGCTAAAGGTCACCAACTTTGTCAAATTTCTAAAATCCTCAATTTTTATCCGATTGACTTGAAATTTTAAGAGGATTTGCATATATGGTCACTGAATTAAACCACCAACTATGTTTGAGGTCAACATCGGCCAAATTTCTAAAATCCTCAATTTTCATCCGATTGACTTGAAATTTTAAGAGGATTTGCATACCAGGTCATTGAATTCAACCACCAATTATTTCTGAACAATGTTTACCAGACTACGTCATCCTCAGGCCAATATTTACTTTCGCCAGAGGAAAGGGTATTGCATTTGAGTCCATTTCTTTGTTTGTCTGTCTGTCTGTCCGCACAGAATAAATATGATTTTCCCTGCAACCGTTGGTCTGATTGACAGGAAATTTTCACCATAGGTGCAAATGCTCCTGTATAATTTTTGAATGACAATTATGACGTGATAGGGTCGCCATCTTTGAAAAACCGAAAAACTTTGCACCTCCATATCTCTGAAAGTGCTGCATAGAAAAAATTGAGACTTGGCTGATTGTAAAGAACTCTCCATGGGGAATAACATATTGTAATGAGGATGTCATAAGTGCCTCCATTATGATGTCATAATTCGACAAGTACAAAACTTCATCCAATCAAAATGAAATTTTTTGAGCATCATCTAGGGATAAATTGGTGGAGAAAAAAAATGATGACGTCATCGGTCACGTGGTTCGGCCGCCATATTTGTTTAAACTCAAAAGCCTAAAAACCACTAAAAACACATCCTGGCGAAGGTCTGCAATCTCTGATTGCTCTTGTTTATATACACAAAGAATTAAGTTAAGCACCCCCCCCCCCCCGTTCTTTTACAACCTCGCACATTACAAGTTTGTTGTCGTCAAAACAGTGTAATATACCCATGATATTGCTATATTTTCTGGAGAAGTGATATTATGGTCACATAAAAACATAACAATCATGCCGTTTTCAATATTTTATTCTGAATAATTTAAGGTGAAATTTTTTGGGAATTTTAGGCATATTTTCACCTCAATTTAAGTATGGAGCTATAGGTCCATCACGGACAGTGTGGATGACGTTTATGTTTTCTAACGTACAGTCATTGTTCTGAGAAGACCTCTAGCGATCTTTGCGTCAATAACGTGTGTAGGACCCACGTGATCGGATCACTGACTCAACCAATCACTTTTTTTCACTTTGATCACTCAATTTCATCAATGGATAATTGCTAATGTCATACCGATCATTATTTGATCTCACATACCTTAGAATATATGCCAATGTATACATATACACAAAGAATATATATTAGGGGGTGCTTACCTTAATTCGTTGTGTAGGGGTGCTTAACTTAATTCTTTGTGTATATTACTAGGGCATGCCCGTACTATATATATATCTAAAATTATATCCCCCCCCTCTATTTACATGAAATGGTTTGGTCCATTCGCAAAGCCAAAGCGAACGGCTTGCGAGTACGGTGACAATCCCCCCCCTCTATTTACATGAAATGGTTTGGTCCATTCGCAAAGCCAAAGCGAACGGCTTGCGAGTACGGTGACAATCCCCCCCCTCTATTTACATGAAATGGTTTGGTCCAAAGCGAACGGCTTGCGGAGTTTGGTAAAGAAATCGCCATAGCTCGGTAACTACTTCTCCGATTAATATGAAACCTTGAAAAGGCACATCCTCGGGTCCCCAGCAATATACCTGGCAAGTTTCAAGTATATCGGACCCGTGGTTGTCGAGAAACAGCGGTCACAGACAAACACACAGACACACACACATACACACACACATACACACACACATACACACACACACACACACAGAGATTACTGGAATTATAGATAGATAGATGATCATGATCGAAGGACGGACTATTTTCAGGTCAATTTGCTTGAGTTGAATTTCAAATCTTCAAATGATGATCTGAAAATTATACAACGAAAATTTGGTATTTGTTTAATGGATATGTTATCTTAGATTTGATGCCGGTATATCTTTTTCCAGGTTTCTTTTTAACTTGTAAATGTTTACCATGAATGTTTCCCTTTTTATACTCATTGCTATTGCGTAATCTTGAGAATTACCTCTCTTTCTCTTTCTCTAGATGGGCTGCACAACCTGGCATTGACTCGAGTTGATCTGACATCTTCCTTGGGCCTACTATCTGATTGCCTCCATCGCCTCTCTTCCTTGCAGCACCTGGATTTGGGACACTGTAACATAGGAATTGGGCATATGGATAAGCTCTGGATATTGGTGCAAGAGTTGAGGGGCTTGCGGGCATTAAAACAGCTTGCATTGTCTGGAAACCGGCTAGGTGAGAAATCGGGTCCTTAAATTATTGTAGTTATTGTTGAAAGCTGAGTTGATAAGTAATAGCATTTCTCTCTCTCTGTCTCACCCCGAAACCCTAACCCTCCTTAACCTATAACTTACAGCTCAGTCAGCTGGAAGAATGAGTACTTTTAGCACAGCTACATTGTTGTTCGATATATTTTACATACGTCAGTAGCAACCTTTAAAGAAAGACTAAACTCCAACTACAACGAAAAATTACTAGATATTCTATATGTCTGCACTCGACATGGCCATGTGTTAAAAATAAAAATAATAATAATACTAAAAAGAAACTTTAAAAAATAAAATAATAATAAGAAAAAGATGGTACTTCTGGAAATTTGTCAGTACTTTCTGCAAGTCAGCCATATTTTTCTTTTGAGTCCCCATCCATCTCTGAAATGTATTTTGACATTATATGGAGAAAACTAGAAGGGCACTCAGTGGAGAGCATACCTCCGCCATGTTGAACAGTTTACGTTTTGTATCCCACTGATAAGCCGGATCTGGATTCGGACTTAAACCAAAATCTAATCGGCCTGTTATTGTTGCCTAACCAACTCCTCCACCTAGTTTTGTCATAATCCGTCCACAACATTTTGAAATATCATGCTATATTTAGTATTTAACCCAATCACCTTTTAACATTTAACCCTCGTCCTCTCTCACCAGCCATGGCACCTCAGCAAAGGACTTCTGCGACTCATTGGGACTGACACAATCTGTCAATTTTCCGACCCGGATCTCAGTCAATGGAGTATCTTCTCTTCTAGACTTGGTTATGACTAACTTCCCTGCAAATGTCTGCTGCCCTTCTTCTGCTCCAATCGGTTCTTCTGATCATGTGCTTGTTCAAGTGGACATCTCTCTGGCCATTCTCAGAGAGCCTCCTCAGCATCGACGAGTCTGGCATTTCACTCAGGCCAACTGGCACGGTCTGCAAGCAGCCATCAATCATCTGGACTGGTATCCCATCTCTACTGCCTCTGACATCAATTCTTCCTGGGAATTCTTCCAGAGCAAACTGCTCTCTCTCATGCACAGATTTATCCCATCTCGTCTTCATTTGTCCTACCCTTCCTCCCGTCCATGGTACACTGAATCTTGTGGTTAGGCAGTTGCCCTGAAACGACTTGCCTTTGCCTCTGCCTCTTGGAAGGCAAATCCAACTGAAGGCAATCTCAGTTCCTTCCACCAAACTCGGAACAAGTGTGTGTCTACCCTCAGGAGTGCCAGGAAGCACTACCTCTCCACACTCAAGAATTAACTCTCAAACCTGTCTCCTTCCTCCAAATCCTGGTGGCATCTGGTCAAATCTGTTTCTGGTGTTTGTTCCCCCTCCATCCCCTCCCTTATCTCAAATGGCTACACAGTTGACACCGCACGTGACAAAGCCGAATGCCTCAACTCTATGTTTGCCTCAAAATCTTGTGTCCCAAACCCATCTCTCTCTGTTCCCACCTTACCCAGTCAAACCCAACTGCTCCTGGACTCTGTGTCCTTCTCTCCTGACAAGGTGGAGAAGTTTTTGTCAAACCTCGACTCTGATTCTGCAACTGGACCAGACGCCATCAGCCCACGGGTCCTAAAATCCTGCTCTGCTACTCTATCTCACCCTCTCTCTGTTCTTTTCACCCTCTCCTTTGCTCAAGGTCATCTGCCAGCATCTTGGAAATCAGCAAACATTGCCGCTTTACACAAAAAAGGAGCAAAAACAGATCCTTGCAACTACAGACCAATCAGCCTGCTCCCAATTATCAGCAAAGTCATGGAATCCATCATTGCTTCGGATGTCTAATCCTTCCTCTTCTCCAATGGCTTGATCTCCGATCATCAATTTGGATGCAGATCAGGTCATTCTACTCTGGACATTTTGCTTCTGCTGTCTCAATAATGGATGGAGGTCCTCAATGCCAAACAGGAAATCAGAGCTGTTATCCTTGACATATCACGTGCCTTCGATACGGTCTGGCACCCAGCTCTGCTCACCAAACCCTCCTCCTGTGGTATCCATGGAAATCTTCACGCATGGCTTGCGGTCTTCCTCTCTGGTCGTAGTCAACGTGTGGCCCTGAATAGATTTCTCTCATCTCCCCTTCCTGTTCTGGTTGGAGTTCCCCAAGGTAGTGTTTTGGGCCCTGTGCTTTTTCTGGTCTTCATTAATGATCTCTCCGACTCTCTGGAAAATCCTCTCTATCTCTTTGCTGATTACTCCACTTTCTGCCGCTCCATTCCTCCTCCCTCAGATTGGCAGTCTGCAGCCTCCTCACTCTCTGCAGACCTGGACAAAATCACAGACTGGTCAAACAAGTGGAACATGTCTTTCAATCCTGTCAAATCTCACACTCTTACAATGTCACTCCGAAAGGACCGACTGGAAAACCTTCCCATCTACTTTCTCAACAATCCTCTCCAAGAAGTTCTGTCACTCAAGCTTTTGGGTCTCACTATCTGCCATGATCTTTCTTGGGAAAACCACATTTCCAAGCTGGCCTTCAAAGCCAGTCGCCGACTGGGCATCCTCCGTCGTGCGAAGTCCTTCCTTGGCACACCTGAGCTCCTCACCACATACCAGGCTTTCATCTGCAGCTCAATGGAATACTGTTCCCCCCCCCCCCCCCCCCCCCCTCTGGGCCGGTGCTTCTGCCTCACACCTAGCTCGGCTTCACGCTGTTGAAAGAAAAGCTTTCAGAATCATTGGAATCTCCTGCGATGAAGCTAACTCCGAGGGCCTTTCACTCACTCACCGCAGGCAGGTTGGTGGTGTGGAAGAATTTTGTGTATGACTCACAGGACTCCAATGACCGCACACAGGTTTACAAAATGTCTGGTTTATTAACTGTATTTATTTCATTTCCAATTACCAAAATGATACCGCATAATATAATGGATCAGGTTAATTCTTTTCGCTGGTCCTTCTCGTTCATCCGACACTCCCGTTCGGTCAGCGCTTCACGTAGCAAGTCCTGTCGACTCCACGTTTGCTCTAGTTTATATGGACGAACTGGACTTAATCCTCTGTCCGCTGAAACGTTAATCCTTCTTCCGCTGATGCCCCGAGGTCATGTATTGCACCAAGCCCTGGCATCAACTCGCTCCCCTCCTGCTGTGATTTCCATTTACACAGTAGGAGGGTGCTCCAGCCTGGGGCTGTGACCAGGTGGACAAGAGATTACCATGTTCGGGCACATTCCTGACACTCATTTACGAACTCGGCTTTCACAGAGGTTGCAGGTAAAATGTATCTGCTTCGTTACCAGTCTTAATCAATAAGTTACCAGTGCCAATCAATAAGTTACACTGAATTACACTTCCACAATTCCCTCATCTTTTTGTTTTTGTTTATATTAACCATTAATCTAAACATCAATATAAGTAAACAATCAATCACTACAAGTAAACATCATTACAAGTATAAGTAAATAATCAATCACTGCAAGTAAACATCATTACAAGTATAAGTAAATAATCAATCACTGCAAGTAAACATCATTACAAGTATAAGTAAATAATCATAACTTTGGTAATCAAATTCCCTTAGGCATACACCGTCATCCTGCAAGAATCACAAAACATTTCGTTGGTCATTGACTCCTTCCATATTGTTCAATCTATTGCATTTGCATCACAAATATATTTTCAAAACAACACTTCACCATCACCAAGATACAACAATTTCACTTCATTTTCAAGTTTTGTAAAGCATCTGCACCATCTGGCAAAAAACGTTTGCCTCCACACAAATGTTGACTTTGTTTGAAAGGAAGGGCTGATCACTTGTGTTTGAATCCAGGTATGAAACATTTTCTCCTAATGTCTTCATAGCTCCTGCACTACTTCGTGTAGGATTTCGCTGTTGTGGTAACACTGCGGAGTCATAGACTGACCCTTCTCTCCATGTAGCATTCTTGCCACTTTTTTGCTGTGAACCATAATGATTCCTTGAACAAGGCCTTCACCCAGTTGTAGTCGACTTGCCTCCTCCCTCATTGTGAGTGGGCAGCAAGTATTGGTGTGACGTTGATTGGCCAGCAAGATGTGGAACAGGGATGCCGGATGCATCCACACTGATGTTGGGACCATGGTGTTCAGGTCATTCATGGTCCTTACCAGGAGCAACCAGCAGAATCGTGCACAGCTGTTGTGACAAGGGCACAGCCGTTTTTTTGCAGCTCCATGCTGGTTCCCCGGACGTTGGTGAAGTAATAACATATGTCCCCGCATTTCACAGAGGTTGCAGGTAAAATGTCGTTGTCCTGCAACTTCTGATGTGGTGAATGTTCGAAGTCTTCGAACAAGAGTAAGTGATCGCCTTTCTTTCATATGTTGCAGTGTGATCCAGGCAAATGGTCACATAAATTTCCTTGGTGAAGGTAAGCATTCATCTCCAAGTTACACGGGAGAATGTCTTCATCATTCTTTGAGAAAGAGGGTGTATGCCACGATTAACTTCATTTTTTAGCCACAAATTTTCTTTCTTTCTTCTTCCCAATTCCGTTAGCAATCCCTCCAAAATGTGATCTCGTCTTATCCTTATGCTCAGTCATATCTGAATCTGCTTTCCGCACACACTGAATCAGATAGGGTACATCTTACCATGAAATCAGCATAATCATGTATATCTTCCGACAGTTTCACATTCAACAATTTGTTGTTTTTCCTTAACTCAAAAAGTTATATTCATTTATATGCGTCACACAAATAATATTCAATCAGGTATGTATTTTATTACTAAACTAAGAATAGCATTGTATATGATTACAATCACAAACGGGAATACCTAATTCCCAACAACAATTTTCCCAAACCAACAAATTAAGCATAATGTATTATTACCATAATTCCTCTCCACTTTTTCTTTTCCCTCTTTTTTTCCCTAACAGTGTGTCACTCGTGGTGATATGAGTTCATTGATATTGTAATTGACACAACTCATAACATTGTCGTTATGCCATTATCTTAATTCTACTGTTTATGTCGCCATAAAAGTCTTCCTTTTCTGGTTCCACATTTCTTTCCTCATTTGTCACTTCATGCGTTATCATCGTGTTGTTGGTTACCTTATTCAAACACACCGTCACTAAGGCTTTCAAGCAAGCCACCACTAAAACAATTGCCAATATAACTACAAAACCAACAAACAAGTCTGCTACTCCTTGTATATATTCATACCTATGACATAGTTATATGTCGATGACATTTCACATTATATACCAAACTAACAAGCTTCCTAAAAGGTAAATAAAGAAAATCCCTTAATATGTAACATAATCAGATTATTTGTCTTACCCTGATCCCCCTATCTCCCGGGGTTGAACTCAATCCCCTGATCATGAGTGTAGTTGTGATACATTTTTTTTTTTTTTTTTCACTCATGCTGTATTAATATCAGCAGGTAATTGTATGTCATGTAGGCAAATAAATGTCACTATTCCAAGTAGGAATATCGCATGTTGAAAATGTAATGTTTATCAATGCAAGGGGTGTTAAAATGTAATTCAAATGACTGTAAATCACGACTATCATTTTTCTACCACTGAATGTTCTGCTGGGCTGCTAGGTGCAGCCTCATTTTCTGTGGGATCGTCCACCTTAGCCCCATGTGCTTGCTTGCAATGAGAGGCATGAATCCAACTTTCTATTTTGGGTCCATATTTGTTTCTATTCTTATCAATCTCCTATGGTTTATCAATTCGTTCCAAGATACCGCAACCAAAGGTTTTAACCAAAGCTCTACCAAACTATTTCCAATTTGAACAAAAATGCCAGTGAAACAATGATTCGAAGGATTAACTTCAAGGGGTCAATAAATTTATTCTATAGCCAGATCTAATTTTCCCATCCAATAGTTTGCCTTGCCACATGTCATATTATAACACCTTAATAAACCTTCGAAAAAATGTTTCCCATCTCAACAAATTTCCTTTTTTACAAATAGCCATTGGTAACTTACGTATTTAACTACAATTTCCTCTCAATTTGTTTGGCCTAACTGGCCGCAAAAGTGGCTGCCAGCATGCAGTACCGTTTTTTATCTACCAAGGAAGTGTTCCACACAAGACCTCTACCAAAATTTTGTTTGTAAAAAACAAATCTGGGATTTCTGATTACATGGATGCACACTCTCAGGACATTTTCAGGCTGCTGTTAACAATCCACTACGATGACTTAATTCCTTTACCCACAATCAAATAATTAGTACAAATTGAGGATATTATCCCTATCACATTCTTTTATAGATTCATTATGTTGGATCTAATTTTTTCCAATAATTTTCCACTGCTGTAAGGCGGAACAATAGCTCTCATAAGTCTTAGTAATATCGTACTTAATTTGCCCAGCAGAGAATAATTTATTTACTATCCTTTCTCATCTGTTAACCAGTGACTTTGTTTAAACTCCAGAACTGAAAACCCACAATAGTTCAAACCAGCAAAATTTTCTTTACTCTTTTCCCATATCATCTATGCCTAAAACACATCCATACATACAGCACAATTTATATGCTGATAAAATTCAAGTTTATATATATAAAATCCATGAGCAGAGTATTCTGGGAAGTCAGTGTAAGACCTCTCCCAAATTTGGATGATTTTGTACTTCCTCATTTCCTTTTATGAAGCTCATATCCATAAATAGATGTTATTCTCATATACATTCTATCAAAAATGGAATCCCAAAATTACTCACAATTTTACTATTAATTAATGGCTGCTCATAACCCAGCACATCAAATTTTTATATTCCATTTCCCTTGACAAAAGAGATAATGTTCATAATCAAATTATATTTCTATTTTATTTTACGGATTCTCTGGATATTCAATCCCATCCACATATCCCAATCCCATCCACATATAACTATCCATTTCCAGACAGGCACACTGTCGGTGTCAACAATCTTGTAAGATTGATACACAAAAACACACACACACATGCATTATGCATATTTGTTTGCGTTGGAACCATTATTTACAGATCAGATGGGTGTCAATTTTATTTCAATTTCATAAAATTTGTCAATCAAATTCAAAATGCTTATAGACAAATAAACCAAAAGTCCATTCTTAGAAAACCCTTATGATGTCACATTGAAATTACCCTTTCTGCCTTCACAATAATCTATCCAAATTTTGACTACACACCCATTTGCATGTCAGTCGACCATTGACCTATCAATCGTGCGGAACAATAGTCCGAAATTCCCACCTGATCATCATGTGACTCTTGTTACTTGGTTTGCCAAAAATTGCAACGCAATTGTTCCAAACTTTGTAAATTTAAAATTGCTGTGCCCAAAATAGAAGATCCAATTTTGGCATTTGATCAATTAATTATTAATTTGTTAACAAGCAAAAAGAAAAAATGAATCATTCTTGCTCTGAAAACTTTTCAGACACAAGAATCATCGACAGTTATTCATGTTTGTCCAGTAATCGAATCTGTTGAGGCCAATCATCATTTGGGATTTGCAGCAATGAAGGCCTAATCATTGTCTGAGGTACCGGTAAGCACTGGTACCCTTGATCTTGGTTTGCCCCATGACCTTGTCTTCCTGTTGACATACGGACATCTTCTTCTCCAATGTCCCATCTTTCCACACTCGAAACACCTGTTTCTGTCGTTGTCTGATCTGTGCACCTGTGCACTTGTATTGCTGGGCTGCATCTCTA
The DNA here is from genome assembly GCF_964187855.1 of Myxine glutinosa. Taxonomy (NCBI): domain Eukaryota; kingdom Metazoa; phylum Chordata; class Myxini; order Myxiniformes; family Myxinidae; genus Myxine; species Myxine glutinosa. Next base: position 151,123,742 of record NC_136261.1, on the reverse strand, counting down.
CATCCCTGAGTTGCCACTGCAATCTCTCGTTATCTCCTGAAACACGAAAAAATTCTCTGTACCGTCCTTTTTGGGGAGACAACTGGAAATCAGATGGGACAACTGTGACTTTCATTCCTAATTTCGAGGGCAGTTGTGCATTTGTCTCCTCCACTGTATCCTGTATCCTTTTTATTTTAAGTTCTAGTTCCGTTATCCTTTCTTGCTGTTCCCGTTGTCTGGATTCACCATCCCAAAGATGGAATGCAAGCCAGTCTACCGTTAGATTCTGTCTCTTCCTGACTTTCAATCTTTGTTCCAATCTTTCCAATCGACTTCGCTCAAATGTACCATCTCTTGGAAACTCCTCATCATGTCCCTTTGTCCACAAATACCAATTCTCGACCTGCCTTATAGCTTCTGCACCATAACGGTCGTACATATGATGTGTACAAGTACCTTTTTTTGGAATCTCTGGTTGTCCTTGTGTATTCTTGCAGGCTCCATTTCCCATTCTGCCTTTTATCAAAGTAGCGTTGGATGTGTTGTAGTTTGTTCCTCTAAAGCTTCACTCGTACCTCCAGGAAGGGTCTCTCCACCTGTTCGCACGGTGATTTCCAGAGAATCTCCCTCAGCCGTGGCTTTTGCACAATCCAATCTCACAGATCAGTATTTGCAGATGAGCCGGAGGGTCAGTATGAAATGGGTGAATCCTCAGGTGTCCGCTCTGTTGACGGGGAAATCACACAATGGTAACCGCACATATATATCTGTATATAAACTCACCACCTTGCTCAATATTCCCAGGTTGTCTCCACATTGTTAATATCACGCAAAGATATCAAAGATTCTTTCTTGAGACCGCATTTTCATCAATCAAACAATCAATATATTCAATTCAATTTATTCAGTTAAATTTATTCTATTAAATTCAATCAATTAGATTCAATCTCAATTAATTCATCAATATTCATCAATAAATTAAATTAATCATTCTGGATGACTCCTTGCATAAGCCCTTTCCCCAATGATGTCAGGACAGGTCCATCCATTGACCGTCACCTCTGGTTCGTACCTCATGTTAATTGATGAATCACCGTCCTGTCCTAGGGTCATATCTGACATATTTCCCCATTTTGCCTGGTCTCCACAAATTTTCTTTGCAACCACTAAAGGCAACTCATCCTTCATTCGTGAGACAGCCAAAATGGATGGCAGATATTAAAGTTCATTGGGAAAAATATCTCATCATTTTTCTTTTAATAGTATCCAAAATCTCTTGGCAATATAAATTTCGTAAAACTCCTGAAATAAGACTGTAAAATTTCTTCAATCATGCTAAATTTTGAAACTCCATCGCTTGTAATACCCAATTTATCCCATAGGGCTTGAAAGTTCTTTCCCAAGTTCATGCAGCATTCTGCATTTGAACCCTATGATATCATTCATAATAATCATCATGATTTTATAGTCATGGTCCTATCATAATCATCTATTTAAAACGAACATTTCCTTTATCACCACAGCTATGTGGTATAATCAACAATAGAATAAAACTGTACATAGCAACAGGCTACCTCATGGCCACTTAGTATACCTATTGACAATAAGTCATAACAATATCGAATAATCATTGAACAATTCAAAAATCGCTTCCCCTGCTCCAGCCGCAGCATCCGTGATATTTGTTTGCTCATTCACTATTCCTGATTCGTCATCAAGGATCTCCATCATCACACAGCGTACTTAATTCCGCATTCTAATGAGAATTCAACAGGATTTTACGACTCAAAGGAAAAGAACGAGCAGACCTTTTGCAGGATGATCGTTACAAAAATCGTTACATATATTAAAGTATTTATGATGTCGACAAATCATATCTTAATTCTTACAAGATTTTGGTTCTTTGAATAAATCACAGCACCGGGAGAACCAGCTCCAAAAATGGATCTTTGTGTTTATTCAGCACCCTAGTAATTGGTTCTTTGTGTACTAATTACACAGCACCCAGGCCCCGCTCATATGGATCTTTGTGCAGCGCTACACAGCACCTGAGCAAAAGGGGTTTCATCTACATTTTCCCTATCTGGTGTACCATCCGTGATATTTGTCTGCTCATTCACTATTCCTGATTCGTCATCAAGGATCTCCATCATCACACAGCGTACTTAATTCCGCTTTTTAATGAGAGTTCAACAGGAATTTACGACTCAAAGGAAAAGAACGAGCAGACCTTTTGCAGGACGATAACTGGAATTAGTCGTGAAAATATATCCAAATACACAAAAATACACACCCACACAAATAAACAACATTTATTCCGTTTAACAGAACAAACATTTCCTCTATCATGACATGCATGTCTTCAAAATTATATGCCCAAGAGAAAAAGTAAAATTAATTAAAACTGCGGGCAGTGATAATCCGGGGACCATACCGCTCCATCCTGATTGGACGGGTGCGTGCTAGAGTCGTTAATAACGACAGTCCAGATCCGATTGTTCAAAATTTTAACTCAATCGATCGAAAAATGAACGCAGGGATGCATTTTAAAGGTGCAGTGGCACTAACTGAGTTGCCACGAATATGGCCACGAAATTGCCAATATGGCCATCACAAAATATTTTCCTTAATCAATTGGCTCATAGCATAACCAATCTGTAAGTATTTCATCCGAAGATGTATTTCTGAGGACTTTTGATTAAATAAGTCATTTATAAATCAACGAGTTAATTTATTAAATGATTAATCAATAAATTAATATTTTCCTTGACAGCCACATCCCTTGGTCAGTGTTATGTCCAAATATCAGCTTCCTTACTCAAAAGGTGCCTGAGTTAATGTAATGTAATTACTGTAATAAGATTACTGCAATTACTGTAATGATTACTGTAATTACTGTAATTACCGGAACTGTAATTACTGTAATTACCTCAGGTAATTACTGTAATGTAATTACTGTAATTTAATAAGCAATCTAATTAATTAAATAAGTACTTCATTAATCGTTAATAATGAAATAATTCCTGAGTTCTCATTCGATTCACTTGACATTCGAATGTCCCCAAAACGTTGGAGCAAAACGTTGCAACAACGAAAGTGAAACGTTGTAGCGACGTTGTGGAAACGTCGGCAAAACACAACATTTGAATGTTCCCAAAACGTTGGAGCAAAACGTTGCAACAACGAAAGTGAAACGTTGTAGCGACGTTGTGGAAACGTTAGCACAACCCAACATTTAAATGTTCACAAAACGTTGGAGCAAAACGTTGCCACAACGAAAGTGAAACGTTGTAGCGACGTTGTGGAAACGTTAGCACAACCCAACATTTAAATGTTCACAAAACGTTGGAGCAAAACGTTGCCACAACGAAAGTGAAACGTTGTAGCGACGTTGTGGAAACGTCAGCAAAACACAACATTTGAATGTTCCCAAAACGTTGGAGCAAAACGTTGCAACAACGAAAGTGAAACGTTGTAGCGACGTTGTGGAAACGTTAGCACAACCCAACATTTAAATGTTCACAAAACGTTGGAGCAAAACGTTGCCACAACGAAAGTGAAACGTTGTGGCGACGTTGTGGAAACGTTAGCACAACCCAACCTTTGAATGGTCCCAAACGTTTCAACAACAAATGGTCACAAGTCATTATCACATTGCAATGACCTCTAAACATTCCTAAACCAATATCCCATTAAAAAAATCCCATTAAAATCCCATATTTTATCACCCTTTGCATTGTTGAAAGCAATTAATTCCATAACTTAATATTACCTCAATTTATATATACTAGGGCGTGCCCGCACGTACGTGCTCGCCCGTACGTGCTTGCAAAAAACATGCGTGCAAACAACAACAACAAAACTTTGAAACCACGTGGCAGTAACGACCACAGAACCCCCCCTTCTATTTACATGCAATGGTTTGGTCCATTCGCAAAGCCAAAGCGAACGACCACAGAACCCCCCTTCTATTTACATGCAATGGTTTGGTCCATTCGCAAAGCCAAAGCGAACGACCACAGAACCCCCCTTCTATTTACATGCAATGGTTTGGTCCATTCGCAAAGCCAAAGCGAACGACCACAGAACCCCCCCTTCTATTTACATGCAATGGTTCGGTCCATCCGCAGAGCCAAAGCGAACGGCTTGCGAGTACGGTGACCATACCTTGGGACCCCCTTGTCCGATTAATTTCAAACCTTGACAAATTTTCCATTCCTTCCCTTCCTGATCTTTCGATGTAGGGCTGGGTTCTTTTTTTAGGATCATGTTGCATCGAGCATTATTTTCCAAAACAGTGTGAACATTAACCCACACCAAAACCTCTGACATCCCACCATTAACACCTATTGTAAGCGTGCCGAATCAGTAAGCATCACCCCTTCTATGAGCCTCGACCAGAGGGTGGTTGTCACCCACAAACACTCGTCGCGAGCTGTTCCATTGTCTGTTGATTCCCATTCTGCTGTTTTTGTCTCATAATCAAGATAAATTTGGAACAGCCCTTAAACTAACACCAAGCAGATCAATTTTTTATATTTAAATATAAAATCATTTCCTCATTAATTCATAATCATAAAATCATTTAATCCGTGTCACCCATGCTATTTATCTAGCAAATTTCGTCAAAAAAAACAGCACTGGTTCCGTGTCACCCATGCTATTTATCTAGCAAATTTCGTCAAAAAAAAACAACAGCACTGGTTCCGTGGAAGCGTCCTGCAAAACGCTTTGCTTCTCGCAAAACGTCCGCCAACGGGAAGTAAAGGGAGGGAAAAAGAGCGGGAGGAAGAGACAGGGTGCCGGAATGGACATGAGGGACAATGAGGGACAGTGAGGGAGTGTTGGTATGCAATTTTTTTTCCCAATCGCCATCTTTCACAGTAATTCTGGACCGGCATGAGGTGGGATTGTCTGTCATGAATTTATTTGTTGATCGAACGAGTTTTAGTTATGGCGGGAAAACTGAAAAAAATTCTCTATTTAAAACGGGTGTACACGATTGTACACGTGTACGGACCTTACCGAACCGGCAAACAAGTCGCTTCATGCACATCAGTGGTGCGTTTCTTCGTGGCGCGTGTCAGAAGAATTACACAGCGCAGGAAAAATACGTATTTACAGAAATCGTTAAAAAAAAAACTCGGATAATCGCTAAAATCGTTGTGGCCGGTGTACCATATTGGAAATATATATATATATAAATATAATTCCGTTTCCCGGTTCCCTGTCGCTCGCCGAGCGCCGAGCAAGTCAAGTGCTTCGAACAAGTGCAAAAAAAAAGTAGTACTTTATACGTGTGCGGGTGGGTAAACGAGTGTACCGGCCTTACACGTCCTGGAAGCAAGCGGTCGCAAGGTGCACACTTGCTCCGTTTGCTTCCAGGTCACAGTAAGGCCCTTTAATAACCAGCGCAAAAATACGTATTTACAGAAATCATTTAGAAAAAAAAACGAATAAATTGCTACAGTCGTTTATCGAAATCCCATTCGTGATGGCTCACGCCACCTATATCGCGGCATCGGTGCGCAAAGAAGCCCCAGACCACCTGCTCCCCCATGTATGTACACATAACTTCCAAGTTCGTAAATCATATTGGACAAGACAAGACACACTCACCTTTTACTTGCTTGTACAATTGATCCCAGCGGTGCCTCCAAGATTGTGGAAGAATTTTGTGTATGACTCACAGGACTCCAATGACCGCACACAGGTTTACAAAATGTCTGGTTTATTAACTGTATTTATTTCATTTCCAATTACCAAAATGATACCGCATAATATAATGGATCAGGTTAACTCTTTTCGCTGGTCCTTCTCGTTCATCCGACACTCCCGTTCGGTCAGCGCTTCACGTAGCAAGTCCTGTCGACTCCACATTTGCTCTAGTTTATATGGACGAACTGGACTTAATCCTCTGTCCGCTGAAACGTTAATCCTTCTTCCGCTGATGCCCCGAGGTCATGTATTGCACCAAGCCCTGGCATCAACTCGCTCCCCTCCTGCTGTGATTTCCATTTACACAGTAGGAGGGTGCTCCAGCCTGGGGCTGTGACCAGGTGGACAAGAGATTACCATGTTCGGGCACATTCCTGACACTCATTTACGAACTCGGCTTTCACAGAGGTTGCAGGTAAAATGTATCTGCTTCGTTACCAGTCTTAATCAATAAGTTACCAGTTCCAATCAATAAGTTACACTGAATTACACTTCCACAGTGGTCTTTCTGTCTCCTACCGACTCCTCTCCGGCCTTGCTCCCCCAGCTCTCTCTGTGCTCTGTCCCCCAAATAGTCCTACAGGTTGCACAAGATCTGCCAACAACCCTCTTATGGTTAAATTGCCAAAATCTAGGCTCTCTGCTCACCTTCACTCTTTCATTCCCCTTTCCTCCCGCCTCTGGAACAAACTCCCCCACTCCCTTCAACCCCAGTCCTCCCTCCAGGTATTTTCTGTTCAGAAAACAGCTGTTCACCACCATCTCTTATCTTCCCCCATCCAAAACCTTGATCTTTTCTGCCCTTGCTAATTCACCCCAGATACACTTTTTTGAAATTCCAACTTCTTTCCTGGAAGTCCTTGCAGTGTCCATATGTTTTATACCTCTCCCACCTCCCCCCAAGCCCTCTCCCTCCCACAGTTCTCTCAATGTCCCTGCTCTCAAATGTTGTGTTTGTGGCTGTCCCCCTCTCTCCCCATCTTGTCTACCGCTCCCCTTATTTTGTGTTTTATGTGTCTGTTTGACTTTTTGTGTGATTAATGGATTAATGGTGATTTGTGTGATTTGTGTGTGTGATTTTGTGTGATTAATGGTGATTAATGTTAGCTCTTTCACGAGCCTCGATTTTGTATTCAAAAATAAATAAATAAATAAATCACTCAATGGTGAAGAATCACTTAAAATTTATGAAAAATTCTCTCATTCGGATCTTCCCCAAAATCGAATCAATTAATCTATGCCACACACCCAACCAGTTCACCAAGTTTTTGTCCGAATCCGGCCATAACTTTTTGAGATATCGTGCTATTTATCGGTTTTAGCCCGATCACTCAATGGTGAGGAATCACTTTAAAATTCTCTGATCTGGATCCAGATTCGAATCTTCACCAAAATTGAATCTTCCTTATCAACCACCCAACCTGTTCACCAAGTTTCATCCGAATCTATCTGTCCACAACTTTTTGAGATATCCTCTATATCATTTTTGGCCCTTTCTCTCAATGGTAAAGATTCACCTAAAAAAATTCCAATATCCGGCTCCGGCTCCAGATCTTCACTAAAATCTAATTATTTCGGCCATGTCGCATACCCAACCTCGACACCAAAATTCGTGTGCATTCGTCCACAACTTTTTGAGATATCCTGTTCACAACCAGACAGACAAGGGTGAAAACAGTGGTGGAGGAAATAAAATAGCCTTTGCATAGTAAATCTGCTTTGTAATTATCCCGGATTAAAAGGATATATATTTCTCTGTGTGTGTGTGTGTGTGTGTGTGTGTGTGTGTGTGTGTGTGTGTGTGTGTGTGTGTGTGTGTGTGTGTGTGTGTGTGTGTGTGTGTGTGTGTGTATTTGTGGTTCTGTCTTTTGGTGTTGAAAGTTCTTGCTTTAACAATAACCTCAACAGCCTGTTGTTTTTTGTTTGTTTTTAGACCAACTTGACGAATTGGTTGATTATTATTCAAACTATCCAGCTTTACAGCAATATCTTTTGTGGTTGCTAGTGATAGGTATGCAAATTAATGTCTTGCAGGAGACGAGGGCTTGCTGATGCTGGCTGAGCTGTTTTTACATGATTCTTTGTGCTTCCTCACACACCTCGATGTCAGGTAAATAATAATATGAAAAAGACACCAAAGCTGATTGGTGTTGGTGTTCTTTTTTCATGGTTTTCATTTGACGTTTGAGCAAGCGTAGCTGATCACCTTCATTACCACCTTTAGGTAATGTTTGAGGTGATTAGGAATCCATCGTCATGGAATCCATCATTGGATTGCAACCAATGCAACCAATTGGACAGCAACCAATGGTGGGAAGCTGATCACCTTCATTGCCACAGAAATTTCTTTTTTTGGTATTATTATATTGTGGTGTGGATGGAAACCATCTGATAACCCCAATTAAAACAGTTACCAACCACACTGGAGGCTAGTTCCAAGAATAATCAAGCTATTACATCCGACAAGACATCAAGACCAACCTCATCTCCATCTCATCTGCTCCATCATTTGAACACCTGGCTTTTAAACTCTCTGGTCACACACAGTCAGTCATGGCTGTTGTCTACCGCCCTCCCAAACCACACCCATCATTCCTGTCTGACTTCTCCTACTTTCTGACCCAGCTATGTTCCCTCTCCCCCTCAATCCTCCTCCTTGGTGATTTCAATATCCACATGGACTCCACTGACTCCACGCTAACCACTGACTTCACTGATTTACTCACCTGCTTTAACCTCACTCAACATGTCAACTTTCCTACCCATAACCGTGGTCACATTTTGGACCTTGTCTGCTCTACTGGACTAATTTTGCACCATCTCTCTGGCTCCGACCTCACTCTCTCTGACCACCTAGCCATCACTCTGACCATCAACATCCCCACCCCAGCACCAAGGCATTATCGCACTATCAACTTCCGTAAGCTAAACGCTTTTTCACCTGCCTCATTCTCATCGACCCTCTCTGAAAAAATGTCCACTTCTCCCTTCGTTGACCTCCACACCCCTTCTGACCTCACTGACTACTACAACCACACTCTCTCTTCCTGCCTTGACCAAATTGCGCCTATAAAAACCAAAACAGTTTCTTTCACCCATTCTGCTCCCTGGTTTACCCCTGAGCTCCGCCTAATGAAAACTCGTGCTCGCCAACTTGAAAGACTCCGCAATAAAACAGGTCTCACAGTTCACTCCCAGGCCTACAAGGACCACATACAACACTATAAAGATGCCCTCTCCCGCGCCCGCTCCGCCTACTACTCTCAAATTATCCACTCTGGCTCCGGAAACCCAAAAGCACTCTTCTCTACAATAAACAAACTCCTCAGCCCCCTGAACACCACCACCCAGTCATTCACAATAGACAACTGCATCTCCTTCCTTTCATTCTTCCAACGCAAAATTGAAAACATCTACAACAGCTTGACCACCGCCGCACCCGCTCCCCCTCAAACCACCTGCCCCCCCTTATCCTGCCATCCCCTGTCTCAATTCTCCCCAGTCTCCCCTACTGACCTCTCTGAACTCCTCATCGGAATGAAAACTGCCACCTGCACTCTTGACCCCATCCCCTCCAGCTTTGTCAAGGCCTCCCTTCCTGCTCTTTCTCCACTTATCATTGCAACAATAAACTCCTCCCTGTCTACAGGCATCGTCCCACCATCCCTCAAAATTGCTGCTGTTACCCCCATTCTGAAAAAACCTGGACTAAACCCTGACACCCTAAATAACTTCAGACCCATCTCCAACCTACCCTTTCTGTCAAAGGTTTTGGAACGCGCTGTAGCCACTCAACTCAAGCATCACCTCTCTGCCAATAACCTGTATGAAACATTCCAATCCGGATTCCGGTCCAACCACAGTACTGAAACTGCTCTCCTCAAAATCACCAACGACCTTCTCCTCTCCTCTGATGCTGGCAACCTCAACATTCTCATCCTCCTCGACCTCAGCGCTGCCTTTGACACCATCGATCACACCATCCTCCTCACCCGACTTGAAACCACCTTTAACATTACCGGCACTGCCCTCTCTTGGATTAAATCATACCTCTCTGACAGACGTCAGTTCATCTCCATCAATAACTGCAAATCCCCCACTGCTCCCCTCCCCCAAGGTGTCCCCCAAGGTTCAGTTCTTGGCCCCCTCCTCTTTATCCTTTACCTGTCCCCCCTCGGTCACTTAATCCGCCGTCATGGTCTCCAATTCCACTGCTTCGCCGATGACATCCAGCTTTTCATCTCCACCAAGTCCATCTCCACCGCCACCCACTCTATCCTGACAAACTGCATCACTGAAATAAAATCCTGGCTTCAAATCAACTTCCTCAAACTTAACTGTGATAAATCTGAAATAATCATCATTGGCCCAAAAACGCTCACCAAGTCCACCCATAACTTTGCCCTCAACATCGACGGTTTCCCAGTGTCCACCTCCCCTCACATCCGGAATCTTGGCATCATCTTTGACCAAACCCTCTCCTTCGACAAATACACTAAACAGATCACAAAGACAGCCTTCTTCCACCTGAAAAACATCGCCCGTCTCCGTCCATCCCTCTCCTCTGTGGCTGCAGAAACCCTCATCCACGCCTTCATCACTTCCCGTCTGGACTACTGCAATAGCCTCCTTTATGGTTCACCCTCAACAATCACCAATAAACTCCAATACATTCAGAACTCCGCTGCCCGTCTACTCACCCATTCCCGGACCCGTGACCACATCACCCCCGTCCTTTACAAGCTTCACTGGCTCCCCATCTCCCAGAGAATCCAGTACAAAATCCTCCTCTTGACCTACAAAGCCCTCCATAACCTGGCCCCATCCTACCTGGCTGACCTCCTCTCCAGACACACTCCCACCCGCAACCTCCGCTCTGCTGGTACCAACCTCCTGACCCCCCCCATCCGGACCAAATTTAGATCCTGGGGGGACAGGGCCTTCTCCATCGCTGCTCCCACCCTCTGGAACTCGCTACCTCACACCATCAGAGACTCCTCCTCACTCACCACATTCAAAACATCACTCAAGACCCACCTGTTCAACACTGCATTCAACATTTAACCCACAGCATCTAACCCCTGACTATCTCCTCTCCTTCTCCCTCCTTTGTGCTTTGAATATTTCCCTATTGATTCTTCTTTTTTTGCAATTGTCTTTATGTTTTGCTATGCGTTATGTTTTGCACTCTGTCAAAGCGTCTTTGGGCTTCCTGAAAAGCGCTATACAAAATAAATGCATTATTATTATTATTATTATTATTATTAAGGTTTTACAAAGACCAATGCCTGAACGGTTGAACATCATCCCATTGTCTGTCGGGGTCGAATACCTCACTTGTTATAAATCAGGATTGTGTTTAATTTCGCTCTCCAAGAATGAACCAAAATGTTGGTACAGCACAATGGTGGGAACACTATGTGCATACCGTCTTGAGAAATAAGTAATTAATTCACACATAAGTACACAGAATGGAACCCAGATAGAAGAAAGACAATTGTTACACAGTCAAAACTGCCACCCACTCCTGCTCCATGGCAACGCAACCCCCGCCCCTCCCCTCCCCCCCCCCCCCCTCATCTCTCACCCTGCCTTCCCCTCCTCTCTCTCCCCCTACCCTCCTCTCTCTCCCACTCCTCCTCCCTCCCCCTTCCTCCCTCCCCCCTTCTCTCCCTCTCCCCTCCCCCTCCCCTCCTCTATTCTCTCGCCCCTCCCCTCCTCTCCCCCCTCTTAATATTCCCAGCAGTGAAGCGACCCTGCATTGATTGGCAACACCGAGTACCTTTGCCAGAAAATAATAAGGTTTATTGAGACACAGGACAACATAAATGGAGATGCCACATGAAAGAAAGCCTGGCAACAAAAATAAATACACTTAATAATCCATCGAATAAAAGTAAGGGACAATATGTGCCATGTTTACTCACTCATACAAATCGAACCAGGTTGCGTATGAGAGCCCACTGGGTGGTGGTACGTCAGCTACTGGCATGCAGCTCGAGGTCTTTGGCATGGCTCTGTATATTAAGAAACAGACCGGCGATGGTGAGCATGAGCGAGCTACGCCATGTCTGTCCTTTGTCGATCCGAGGCAAAGAGCAAGCCACGTGTGGAGCAGAAGATAAGAGGGAGAGAGAGATTACTCTCTCCCTCTTCCATGTAAAGTCGCCCTGACAAGTAGCAATGATCAATTGAGCACATCCTGGGCATGCATGCCAGAGTTGCTCTCCAAACAACCTAGTAAACTTGCAATTTGCAAACTTCATTTCATTATGGGAAAAATAGGTTCGGTTCCAGACACCTACCTATCACCAGAAACTTTAAGCTGTAAATGTTGGTTATCCATTAATTAGCTTAATTAAAAATAATAACATTAGTAGATATAGTTTATATAAATAACGAAATATATGTAAACAGGCAATACTTAAAATTATGCACTGGAACACTTACCACTCTGCACTTACTGTTTACCATCCATAAACAATAAATGTTTACTATTTACTCCCACTGTAACAATCTGCAAACAATAAAACCCACAGACACTTCTTAAATCATACCGACATAAAACCTAGAAACACCCACTCCCTATCATGCTCAATCGATTGTGATGGGCCATTATCTTTGGTCACATGGCCCTTCATGAATTGGAGCAAGGCTCCATCGGCAGACTTTTGTTAACGGATATTTTCATTTACAGACTTTTTTGTGATTCTGTTTTTCTACTGGAAACGTGGCTTCGAGTTACAAGAGTATGCCAAATATCAACGCTCTAGGCCTCCTATAAAGTACTAAACATTTATATCAGTGAATGAGTGAGTCGTTCAATCGGTCAATGGTTTGAACGAGCTTTATATACAGTCACGTGAAAAAGTAAGTACACCCCATGTAAAGTTTTGACTTTTTCAACATATTTCAACATACAGCTATTTGATCTTCATTTCAACAATATTGAGAGATAAAGGTGATATAATATAACAAATAACATGAAACATTTACATTTTGTAGTCCATTGGATAATTTAAATAAACATAAATGCAAATTTCGCACGTGGAAAAAGTAAGTACACCCTTACATTTATCACTACTTCAAATACCTAAAATTAGAATCAGGTGCACCAGCTCAGGTGCAAATGATTAGAACATCGTTAGAGAGGATCTTGGAGGAACCTGTCTTATTTAAACCTCAGACATTTCGTTTGGTTTGCTCTTTGTTGTTGAAGTGTGCGGCGTCACCATGCCAAGATCAAAAGAGCTCTCTGAGGCCTTCAGAAAGAAGGTTATAGATGCCTACAAGTCTGGGAAGGGATTTTAAAAGATCTCTAAACAAATTGAAATCAATCATTCGACTGTCCGGAAGATCATCTACAAGTGGAGAAGATTCCAAACAACTGCCAACTTGTTCAGGCCAGGCCGCCCCAGCAAGTTCAGCCCGAGAGCAGACCGCAAGATGCTGAAAGAAGTCTCGAAGAACCCCAGAATGTCATCACGGGACTAACAGGTAGCTCTTGCCACTGTTGATGTCAAAGTGCACGAGTCTACCATTAAAAAGAGGCTGCACAAATTTGATCTACATGGGAGATGTGCCAGGTGGAAACCTTTGCTGTCCAGAAAGAACATCAGGGCAAGACTAAAGTTTGCCAATGAACACCTAGGCAAAGACCAGCACTTCTGGAATAATGTGCTCTGGACAGATGAGTCAAAGGTAGAGCTATTTGGCCACAGTACCAGAAGACATGTTTGGCAAAAACCAAAGACAGCATTTGACCACAAGAACCTGATACCAACTGTAAAGCATGGTGGTGGAAATATTATGGTTTAGGGCAGCTTTGCTGCATCAGGGCCTGGGCAGCCCACCATCGTAGAATCCACGATGAATTCTTCATTGTACCAGAGGGTGCTTGAGGATAATGTGAGGCCATCTGTCAGAAAGTTGAAGCTCAACCGAACGTGGACCTTGCAACATGACAATGACCCTAAACATACCAGTAAATCCACCAAGGAATGGCTGAAAAGAAAGAAATAGAGGGTTCTGGAATGGCCAAGTCAAAGCCCGGATCTAAATCCCATCGAGATGTTGTGGGGGGATTTGAAACGAGCTGTGCATGCAAGAAACCCCTCAAACATTGCACAGCTGAAAGAATTATGCATGGAGGAGTGGGCAAAAATTTCTCCCAGTCGATGTTAGAGACTGGTAGACAGTTATAAGAAACGCCCACTTGAGGTTGTTTCTGCCAAAGGGGGCAATACCACCTATTAGAGCCAAGGGTGTACTTACTTTTTCCACAGAAGGAAATGGCATCTCTGTTAATTTTTTGTTGAATAAATTATTGCAAAGTCAACTTTTCATTGTTTTTTGTTCAATTAGATCACCTTTATCTATAGATACTGTTTAAATGAAGATCAAATATTGATATGTCCACATATGTTAAAAAGAAAAAAAACATTTCATGGGGTGTACTTACTTTTTCCACATGCGAAATTTGCATTTATGTTTATTTAAATTATACAATGGACTACAAAATGTAAATAAACCACCGTTTAGAGGCCATTTTTCCCCGCAAAGCCGGGGTTGGCCTTTTTGGGGACTGTGGTTGTTGTTGTTTTTTGGTCCCCTTTTTGAAGCAATGTTTTACGGCCGGATGCCCTTCCTGCCGCCAACCCTGTTTGTCGCCTTTTTACGATAAACAGGGAATTACCAGTTACCAGGACTACAAAATGTAAATGTTTCATGATATTTGTTATATTATATCACCTTTATCTATCAATATTGTTGAAATGAAGATCAAATAGCTGTATGTTGAAATATGTTGAAAAAGTCAAAACTTTACATGGGGTGTTCTTACTTTTTCACGTGACTGTATTAGATGGAGACGATACCTGGTTGCATGTATGCATGTTTGACAGATATATGTATACATACTCACACACTTATAGGGGGAGATCAAATATTCCATCATGTTCGGAGCCATCAATAATTAATAGATGGCCACTTCCTTAATCTTATTTTCATTCCTTCACCCCTAACCCTTCCTCCCCACCCCCCTCCTCCAACCCACTTAAAAAATAGATGAATGTACACTTTGCTTTTAAATTGCTGTGGTGATCATCATTTCATCTTTTTTCCTCGCACTCTAATGTCCTTCTTTTTACCTACTCCTTCCAGCCTTAATTGCATCCACTCAGATGGTTTGCAAAAATTTGCCACAAACCTGCCTGTGACACACACCTCCTTACTCCTTTTGGACATCACCGGAAACCCTATTTCTCCATCAGCCTCACCCACACTTGCTGCTCTTGCCACGCTGAGGCGCCATGTGCGGTGTGTTCGTTCAAATGTTTGGAGTGCAGAAAGCCCCCTTGTTGATCATGTTGCAGCCATGTGACAATTTTCTTCACGATGTCTGATCCCAGTTTGCCAATCATTTGCATAGTTCTCTTGTCTGACAGTTAATTTGCCAGCAGCACATTAAAACATTAACAGTCATAAAAAGTGATGCATAATGCATATGTGTGTAAATATATAATATATTCCCTGACAAGGAACTTCAATGCAGGAGGAGGCCATTTGACCCATCAAGCCAACTGAATGATTGACAACCTATGGTTGTTTGTCAATGCTCTATCCTTTTTGGATGCTGAGCATCAAGCAATGAAGCACCATGCACTATTTTTAGTCTTCAGTATGACTAAGCCAGGGTTCGAACTGCCAACATCCCAGACTCGGAGCGGCTGCTCTCTAACCATTATGCCACCAAGTCTGGTTGCCCACAGTAAAGTTGTAAATAAAATTGTTTCTTGATTAATTATTATTTCTTTTTCAAGATGAATTTTAACTTTTGCTGTGAATTTTACAAATAAAACCACTCCAGACATGGTTTTGTTGATTATTTCATGAGCTTTGCTGTTGTTGAAAATAAATAGCTCTTCTATCAAAGCAAGATCTGGGAATGGCTAATACAATTTTCATTGTTATTGCACTACACAAAATAGTTAACCCTATGTAGTTGTTTTTTTTCAATATCAATCTAATTTATACCTTGCCAATGCCCGTCGCCAGCAACTATGCCAACCAACTTCGTGTGGTTTATCATGCTCAATTGTAATGTATGTGCAGGGCAACACAAACACATTCGCCTTCATCATGCCCGGTTTTTATTGTACACTTCCCAGCATGATATTTACGACAGAGCATTTTGCTGTTGACTTTTATTTTTACATGGACAGTCAACATCTCTTATTCCATAACATCATGAATTGCCTTTGTATCTTCCGTTCGATTAACGCATTTGGAGGGGGAGTACTGTAGCGGCATCATTTTACCTTGGATTTTTAATACTAGCAATGGTACCCGCCCTACAGGCGGAGCTTCAATTGGGAGGCCAAAATGAAACGGCAAAATATCAGAAGGCTTTTTTTATTTTAAACGATTCATATAAACATCCATTGAATCATATCACATGCAAATCATCAAAATCTAAACAGTACATGGCGCCCATTTTGAAAAAAGATTGAATTCTGCAAAACGGAAGCGGCCGCTACACGTCTTTCTCAGTCGCACGTTTATGTGTGAAGAGTGCGCGCCAAATCTGTAACACGGAAGTGGCCGCTACACCTGTTTCTCATTCGCTTTGCACACACTGCCGTGTTACTTCGGAGCCGCACGTTTCTATTATAGGAAGAGTTCTTTAGGAGTCTATCTACTCTCTCCTGGTATGTAGAATTTCAACAAAAGCCACATCACTGTTCATATCGGTAAATATTATTCCATTGTGTTTGGAAAAACTGGAAAATTGGAAAAATTGGAAAAACAATATAGCCGATTTTACTCCCAGGGGTCCCAGGAATACGCACCCAAAATATCGTTGCGATCGGTTTGGCCGTTTTTGCGGTACCTTCGAACGGACGGACGGACATTTGGTGAATTATAGTAAGATGTAAATATGCCTGAGTTCTGGTTGATCGAGAGATTTCTGGTACCTGGTTAACCGGAAGTGAACGAGTGGGTCAGTTGTGGCGGTTTGAATTCAGAGAATTAACTCGGGGTCCGAACATCTTTTCTTCCACGCTAAACACACACAGACACACATCTCTCTTGTAGTAGAGATATATGAATATCGTATATATTCATGTATATCTTGAGACCGATCTTACAGTTCTGTGAATACGGCATACAGAACACTTCACAAATGGGGAGCCAAGTTGGATGGGGAGCCTCGGTGAACAGCAATCTTCAAGTCTTTCCACAGATTATCAATGGGATTCAAGTCTGGGCTGTGGCTGGGCCACTCAAGTACTTTCACGTTCTTGTTTTGAAGCCAATCCCCTGTTGCTTTGGCTGTATGTTTGGGGTCATTGTCCTGTTGGAACGTAAATCTTTGTCGCAGTCTAAGGTCTTTTGGACTCTGAAGTAGGTTCTCCTGAAGGATTTGTCTCCATTCATTGTTCGCTCTATCCTTACAATTCTCCCAGTTGCTGCCACTGAAAGGCATCCCCATAACATGATGCTGCCACCACCATGCTTCACAGTAGGGAAGGTGTTAGATGGGTGATGAGCTGTGCACTGTTTCCGCCAGATGTAACGTTTTGCATTCAGGCCAAAGAGTTCAATTTTCATCTCATCAGACAAAATAATCCATTGCCTCATGCTCGGAGTCTTTCACATGCCTTTTTGCAAACTGCAGGAGTGCTGTCATGTTCCTTTTTCCCAGGAGTAGCTTCTGTCTGGCCACTCTCCTATAAAACCTAGATTTCTGAAGTGCTGTAGAGACTGTTGTCTTTCCGGCAGGTTCTCCCATCTCAGTCAAGGAACTCTGTAGTTCTGTCAGATTGGTCATTGGGGTCTTGTTCGCTTCTCTGACCCAGGGATTTCTTGCCCGGTTGCTCAGTTTGGTCGGATGGCCAGCTCTAGGAAAAGTCTGGGTAGTTTCATATTTTTTCCATTTCTAATGATGGAGCTCACTGTGCTCTAGGGAACTTTCAACACTCTATAAATTGTTTTATACCCTTCCCCAGATCTATGCCTCATCACAATTCTATCTCGTATTTCTACGGACAGTTCCTTGGACTTCATGGTAGAGTTTCTGCTCTGAAATGCACTGTCAACTGTGGGACCTTATATAGAAAGGTGTGTTTCTTTCTAAATCATGTCCAATCAATTGAATTGGCCACAAGTGGACTCCAATCAAGTTGTAGACATCTCAATGATGACCAAAGAAAATTGGATGCACCTGTGCTCAATTTGGAGTGTCATAGCAAAGGGGTTGGATACTTATTGACTCAAGACATTTCAGCTTTTCATTTTTAATTAATATGTAC
This sequence comes from Myxine glutinosa, assembly GCF_964187855.1. Lineage (NCBI taxonomy): Eukaryota > Metazoa > Chordata > Myxini > Myxiniformes > Myxinidae > Myxine > Myxine glutinosa. The sequence continues at coordinate 151,105,728 of NC_136261.1, read as the reverse complement.
ATATTTTGAAACAAAAATTCCACTTTGACATTATGGGGTATTGTGTGCAGATCAGTGACAAAAAAATCTCAGTTTAATCCATTTTAAATTCAGGCTGCACCACAACAAAATGTGAACAAAAGTTGAGGGGTGTGAATACTTTCTGAAGGCATTGTAACTTTCTATATATTCACTGTTCTGAGATCACCTGTGATAATGTGTTTATGATGTGGATCTTTAAATTACATAATGTTCACAATGACAATAATGTGTGATATTGAACCATTCCTCGACGCCTACATATTGCATTGTTTTCCTTATAGTTGAAGATCTTTCCCATAATTTCATTTTCTAAAGTGCACGCAACCCTTGGTTTCTCTCTCTCTCTCTCTCTCTCTCTCTCTCTCTCTCTCTCTCTCTCTCTTTCTCTTTCTCTTTCTCTTTCTCTTTCTCTTTCTCTTTCTCTTTCTCTTTCTCTCTTTCTCTCTCTCTCTCCCCCTGCAGGCCGTTTGTGTTGGGCGTGGCGTCATGGCGGCTGTGAGCAACTGCTCTGTGTTGTGGTGAGTCCATTGTGAGATTTCCTCCTCTCCTGCCCCCCTCCCTCTCCTTTTCCATCCTGTGTACTTTGGCATTTTGTTTTCATCCGTTCTACACCTTTGTCTTCGAGAAAGAGAGCATTGAGAGCGGGCCCATTTTTGGTGTGGCCTACTGGCTTTGACGGCGCTTTGTACGCCATTTTTGTGCTTATAATGCACGTTTATTATTTACTTTAGTTCGATTATTTAGGTTTGATACCTTCTTGTCCGGTTCGGACAAGTGGGGGGAGGGGAGGGGGTAAATTCGCTGGTATGGCGAATACACGCTCTCGTTACGAGGCGTTCGAAAATTTAACACGTCAGCATGCATTCGCATGTGTTCCGCCTGAAGGAGCTCCTACTGAGGACATTATCCTTGCCGTGGGATCCATCATAGGAGACGGTAATGTTCGAGCGGCATCACGAATGAACCAGAAATTTGTTGTCTTCGTGTCAGAAGAAAAGTTCGTTCATGACGTTGTTAGTACCGGTCTAACCATAAAAGGGGGTCATTATATTACGGTATCCCCTATGGATACGCCAGCTACCAAGATAACAATATCCAACGTACCACCGTTCATGCCAGGCGAGAAACTCCTATCCGTTCTGTCTCGTTATGGTAAAATTGTTTCCCGAATCTCAATGATTCCGCGATCGTGTCAAACACGTAATGAGCTTTAGGAGGCAAGTGTACATGATTCTCCCGGATCGCGGAGCCGATACAGGTTTAAATATATCCTTCAAAGTATCGATGGACGATCGGGAATACCACATGTATGCTTCCTCAGCCTCCTTAACATGCTTTAATTGTGGAGAATTCGGACACGTTAAAAGGTTTTGTCCTAAGACCTCTTGTCCAAAGTGTGGTGAATTGGGACATAACGAAAGAGATTGTAAAAAGGCCAATCCCTCCACCGCGCCTTCTGACACCCCGACCGTGCTCTCTGACACCCGGACCATATCTCACGTCACCCCTACCGTACCTTCCGTCACCCGGACTGTACCATCTGACACCCTGACCGCACCTTCGGACGCCCCGACCGTACCTTCTGACACCCTGACCGTACCTTCTGACACCCCGACGACCGTACCTTCTGACACCCCGACCGTACCTTCTGACACCCCGACCATACCTTCTGACACCCCGACCGTACCTTCTGACACCCCGACCGTACCTTCTGACACCCCGACCGTACCCACCGACCCCCCCCCCCCGACCGTACCTTCTGACACCCGGACCGTATCTTCTGACATCCCGACCGTACCTTCTGACACCCCGACCGTACCATCTGACATCCCAACCGTACCTTCTGATGCCCCGACCGTACCTTCTGACACCCCGACTGAGTCGTCTGACACACCGGTGCTCTCCGATTCCAATGTGATGACACCCACCGATGTGACTGACACAACTAGCATTGCCCCCTTTCCCGAACCCATGAACGAAGAATCCACAGTGTATTCTAAAAAGCGAAGAGCACCAGTGCCAAGCAATTTCGCTGGTGCTGCAAAGAAGGCGGTCATGGGCGGCACCATTCCCGGTGCACATGTGTTCGAGTGTCCCTCTGACATTCCCTCACTAACTGAGTATATGAATACCGTTGCCAACGATACCAGCGAGTCTCATTATGTAAATGAGCCGAAAAATATAATTTGTACCTCTCACCTGGAAGTTTCCGTGTGCGAAACCTCCAGTGAAATTACTACCATTTCCGAGCTGGGGAATGGTTTTCCGCGCGTTTCCCCTTTCAATACCGAGCAGACTAAGGATTCAATAAACGTTCCCACTTTACAAACGGGGCCGGTAAATCTGAGTTTGCTGGGATCTCAAACCCAAGCTCCAACCCCAGATACAAAAAATATCCCCCAAAGTGTTAACGAGTGCTCACGGGAACACCTTGGGAAACTTGTGAAGGTGCCTCCAGACAAGATCGCGGGGGCAGCAGGTAATACCCCAGAACCTGACGACATGTTATCTGACGTGTCTGAGTCCGAGGATGACATTGATGCAACCGAGCTGTCACAATCGGTGACAGGTCACTCACAGGTATCCCCTCAACTCATTTTTACCTTCCTTAACGAAACGTATCGTCACCGTAACATCGTAATTAAAGACTATTTCCCTGACCTGGCAGCATTCATTTGCACCGCAAAGTCAATAATCAGAGCACATGAGGATTTTGACCTGACGAGATCTCAATTCCACAGGTTAAGAAAGTTTGTTACCCGAGCAGGTATGGAGTGTTCCCAAGCACAGGTCGATTTCATTAACACGGAATGAAAAATATCTCCCTTGCGGCCTTAAATATGAATGGTGGGGGTACAGGTCAGGCCCAAGTTAAAAACTTGTTTGATCGTAAAAAGGCAAATGTTATTTTACTGCAAGAGACCCACATCACACCTAACGTGGAACATGACTGGTGCCAAACTTTTAAAGGACAATGCTATTTTAGCAATCTGTCAGCCTCATCTGCTGGGGTTGGGTTTTTTTCTAAAGCCAGGTCTAGCTTTCAAGTCTTGCTATTTTCATGAAGTCATAAAAGGCCGGCTTATTTCCCTTCAGCTCGTACATCAAAACTTCCGCTGCACCATTTTTAATGTGTATGCACCCAGTGAGAGCAGGGATCGAAAGGCCTTTTTCACCTCTATGATAAATCACCTGAAATCAGTGGATCTCCACCAATGTGTGTGCATTGGTGGTGACTTTAATTGCACCTTTGACCCTTCGAAGGACAGAAATTCCACAGAACCCCACCCCGAGTCCCATGCGGATCTATCCCGTTTCTTTAAGACGGCCGGTCTACTTGATGTTTGGCGATTGCATCACCCCAACGTAGCCCAGTATACCTGGTGTCGATGTGCCAATGGTCGGGTGTCATCGGCAAGACTCGACCGCTGGTACATTAATGTACCCTTTAGGAATGTCGCGGTCTCTTCGGGTTGTTTTCCTTCATTGTTTTCAGGCCACCATATGGTAACCTTAGATCTTTCTTTTCCTCGACCCACATGCAGAAATAGTTACTGGAAGTTTAACGTTAAACTGTTAGAAGATATCTTATTTACAGATTCCTTTCGTGATTTCTGGGCTGGAATGAGTCCAAAAAAATCTTCTTTCTCCTCAATTAGTCTATGGTGGGACAACCTAAAGGCCCAGATTCGAGTATTTTGCCAACAATTTAATTCACACTATACCAATGTAAAACATATCACGATGGCTTGCTTAGAAGCAGATATCTTAAGGTTAGAGGGCAAGATGGCCAATGAGAGCAACGCAGTGAACTATCGGTTGCTACTCGAGAAGAAGGCCCAATTAAGGGATTTGATCCATGAAAAAGCAGCGGGCATACTGGTTAGGCTACGAATACAGAATATCAAGGTTTCAGATACCCCAACTAAGGCTTTCTTTCATCTAGAAACTGTAGAGAAACCAGCACGACTTATATCTTCGGTTTTGGACCCAGGGGGGAACATCCTTACTAATCTAAGTGATATAAGATTAAATGTAATCGATTTCTTTTCTGATCTTTTCAAAGCCAAAACGGTTTCTCATGAAATGATGAATGTTTTGACCTCTCATTTTCCTTCTGTGACTGAGGCCCAACGTCTAGAACTGGATTCTCCAATTACCCTTCCAGAGTTAACCGGTGCACTTGCTGAGATGGAGTCGGGAAAGGCCCCAGGCATCGATGGCCTACCCGCCGAATTTTTTTTGGCATTCTGGGACATTTTGGGCCCAAAGCTGCTCATCGTTCTGGATGCGTCTCTTTTATCCAGAGAATTACCGCTCAGTTTTAGAAGAGCAGTACTCTGCCTGCTACCAAAGACCGGCGATCTCCGACACCTGTCAAACTGGCGTCCGATCTCTTTGTTGTGCATGGATTACAAACTGTTTTCCAAGGTCCTTGCGAACCGGTTGAAGACAGTTATTGGTGATCTGGTGTCACCTGCTCAAATTTGCAGCATCCCTGGCAGATCCATCTACGACAACATATTCCTAATCAGAGATTTGTTAACCGGTAAATGTGTCAAAGAGGATTTTGGATTGGTGTTTCGTGACCTTGCAAAGGCCTTTGAAAGCATTGATCATGAGTTTTTGTGTCATGTGTTACAAGCTTGCGGGCTCAGTGCTAATTTTAGAGCCTACATAGCTTTGTTATATGCAAACATCTCCAGCTTGATCAAAGTTAACAACGAATTTTGCCCACCCATAAAGGTTCAGAGAGGGGTAAGGCAAGGTTGTCCACTTTCAGGTATATTATTTGCCCTCGCCTTGGAACCTCTCTTAATCGCCCTCAGAAAAGATATCCCTGGACTTGTTCTTTCTCCAGGACACCCACCTTTGACCCTGTCTGCATATGCCGACGACCTATGTGTCATCATAAAGAGAAAATGCGACAGTGACGCCTTGGCAAAGTGTTTGTTGGACTTCAACCTTGCCTCATCATTAAGATGCAATTGGGGGAAAAGCAAGGCTCTATGGTTCCCTTTTCCCAACAATGACTTACCTGTGCCACCGTTATTACCACCACCCCCCCCCCCCCCTTCCTGCAGAGCTAGTGTTGGGCAAACGATGGCATCAAGTATTTGGGCGTCTTCCTCGGTCCTCCTCAGTATGTCCAGAACAATTGGGAGAGGATCATTGACCAGGTGGATAAGCGATTGAGCCGATGGAAAAGAGCTCTACCCCACCTTTCCTATAAAGGTCGTGTGCTGGTTGTCAACCTCGTCACTACCCTTTTGTGGCACCGTTTCATCTGCCTGCAACCACCGGAGGTTTTGCTTCAAGCTATTCAGAGAAAACTGGTGGATTTTTTTGGGGGGAGGCTACCACTGGCTTCGACCCAGCGCCATATGGCCCTCGGCCGAGGGTGGTCATGGTCTTGTTGACGTGAAATGCCGCCTGTTGGCCTTCCAACTCCGCTCCATCCAACGCTTGCTTTATGCAGAACACTCACCAGGCAAGCCCTTGGCCTGCTCTATTCTTCAACGAGCTGGGAGGCTCGGTTACGGACAGGAACTGTTTTTGACCAACCTTCAACACGTCGATGCATCTCTGCTTCCAGCCTTTTATCAGAGCCTCTTGAATGCCTGACAGGGCGTTTTGATAAGTCGTCAAACAGACTCGTATGGCACTAACATGTTTGCACACGAGCCTTTATTTTTCAATCCACTTTTCCCCGATATCCCGAAGAGTCGCGATTTCTGCCAATATTTTATAGTGGCCAACATTTTAAAAGTGTGTCATCTCCGGCATGACTCTGGACATGGATGGAAACCTGCGAACGAGCTGGCGGACCTAACAGGTGTTTGGTCCAGGAGGTTAATCGGGAACATACTAAGAGCGGTGATCCGAAGAGGCCACCAGCTGGGCCTACATTGGACCCAGGACGCAGAGGTTGAGCCCACAGTTCCAAAATTAATTGTGGCTTTTACCCCAAATGATCTGCCCCCCATGAGTACAGGGTCACCCCCCTTCCATGCTATGAGCAGCAAGAGCATTTATAGGTCTTGTGTGAAACTACTTCTTGGGGACCCACCTCTAGCTGGGGTTACCCGGTGGAAAGGACTCTTGCCTCCCGGTCCCCCCTCTGAGCCTTTATGGGATACAATGTATGCTGGACTTATATCTAAAAGAACAGGTGACCTTCAGTGGCGTTTGCCCATTGGATTGTTCCTTCCAATGCTGTCATTCGTTTTTTCCCCCCATTTCCGGCTGTTGCCCCTTTATTTTGTCCGGAGAGGGAAGACTTGTATCATGCCTTCATTAATTGTGAAAGACTTTCTCCTTTGCTTTATTGGTTAAATTTTATTTCCCGTAGATTGCGGATTACCTTTTCTTTGAAGGCTTACATCTTTGGTTTTCCTCCCAAAAAGGAAACTACATCTATTGTATTCGTTTCCTAACCGCTACCGCTAAATTTGCCGTATACCTGTCACGGAAGGTGAAACTGGGCGGTAGACCCATGCAAGAATGCAGTATTATGTTTTTTTTTAGTTCTTTGGTGTCAGCAAGGCTCAAACTTGAATTCAACTATGCCCAAACTGCAAACGACCTTGCAAATTTTATTGCGACCTGGTGTGTTGAAGGGATTTGTAAAGTCCAAGATAACAAATTGATAATTTCTTTATAATATATTTTGGTTGTTCTCATACACTGTTCCTTGCTTCTCCTTGCCGGCCTTTTTCTCCCCATTGTCTTGACCTACCCTTTCTTTCTTCTGTCTCTCCTCATGTTTGCAAATGCGAATGTAAATTTGTACATATAAAATTAATTATGCCTAGTTTAGAAATTATGCCCAGGTTTTCTCCTTGTGTTTTTTTGGGTATTTTCACCTTTTCTGTTGTTTGGATTGCAGTGCACTGATTATTTTTTCCTTGTGGGATTTCTATGACTTTGCTGATTTTCCTTGAAGAATTTCCTTTGGTGTTACTCTCTTGTTTTCTACTTTTATAATAAAAAGAGTTCAAAAGTCAAAGTCTCTCTCTCTCGCCCCCTGCTGGCTGTTGTGATTGGGGCGTGGCGTCATGGCCGCCGTATGCAGCTGCTCTGTAGTGTGGTGAGTCGTCAGTGTATTGATTTTGTCCCTTGTTCGAGGGAGAGAGATTGAGAGCGGGCCTAGTTTGGGTGCGGCCTACCCGTTTTGACGACGCTTTTTAAACCTTCTTTATGCTTTATGTTTTTGGTTTTCATTTTATCTTGATTTATTTCGGTTTGATACCTTTTCCGGTTCGGACAAGAAGGGCGCGATAATATCGCCAACATGGCGAATGCACACTCTCGATGTGAGGGTTTCAAGAGTTTAACCCGAAGCATGCGTTTGTGTGCGTTCCTCCTGACGGAGTTCCTGTGGAGGACATTATTCTCGCAGTTGGGAATATTATTGGTGATGAAAATATACGTGCTGGACAGGCATCAGTCACGAGGAGGCTACAGTCACATATGAATCAGAAGGTAGTTGTTTTCGTTTCAGACGAAGAACTCGTCCATGACGTTGTAAGTGCCGGAATAAGCACAGCGTGTGGTAATTTTATGATGGCGTCGCCGATGTTAACGTCGTTTTATCAAACGTACCTCCGTTTATTTCTAATGACAGGATTATGATTATGACCGTGTTATCACGTTATGGTAAAATGGTGTCTCGGATCTCAACAATTCCTCTTGGCTGTCGGAATGAACGTGTTAAACACGTCATGAGTTTCCGAAGGCAGGTGCACATGGTCCGACCAGACCGTTGGGATGATACGGGCTTCAAAATCTCGTTCCAAATATATTTCGAGGACACAAATTACCAGCTGTATGCATCGTCTGCCACCTTAACGTGTTTTCAGTCCGGAGCGTTCGGACATTTAAAACGCTTTTGTCCCAAAGCCTCGTGTGTCAGGTGTGGCAAAAAAGGTCACTGATGCGGTGTGTAAGAAGGAGCTTACCGTGCCTCCACGAATTAACATTCCTATTGGGAAGGAGGTTACCGGTACGCCACAAACTAACATTCCCATTAGGAAGGAGGTTAACGTGACTACACAAATTAACATTCCCACGAGGAAGGAGGTTAACATGACTACACAAATTAACATTCCCATTAGGAAGGAGGTTAATGTGACTACACAAATTGACATTCCCATTAGGAAGGGGGTTAACATGTCTACACAAATTAACATTCCCATTAGGAAGGAGGTTAACGTGACTACACAAATTAACATTCCCATTAGGAAGGAGGTTAACGTGACTAGACTACACAAATTAACATTCCCATTAGGAAGGAGGTTACCATTACGACACAAATTAACATTCCTATTGGGAAGGAGGTTAACGTGACTACACAAATTACCATTCCTATTGGGAAGGAGGTTAACATGACTACACAAATTACCATTCCTATTGGGAATGAGGTTACTGTTATTACCCAAATTAACATTCCCATTAGGAAGGAGGTTAATCTGACTACACAAATTAACATTCCCATTAGGAAGGAGGTTAACGTGACTACACAAATTAACATTCCCATAAGGAAGGAGGTTACCATTACTACACAAATTAACATTCCCATTAGGAAGGAGGTTACCGTTACTACACAAATTAACATTCCCATTAGGAAGGAGGTTAACGGGACTACACAAATTAACATACCCATTAGGAAGGAGGTTAACGTGACTACACAAATTAACATTCCCATTAGGAAGGAGGTTAAAGTGACCACACAAATTAACATTCCCAATAGAAAGGAGGTTAACGTGACGACACATATTACCATTCCTATTGGGAAGGAGGTTACCGTTACTACACAAATTAACATTCCCATGAGGAAGGAGGTTAACGTGACGACACAAATTAACATTCCCATTAGGAAGGAGGTTAACGTGACTACACAAATTAACATTCCCATTAGGAAGGAGGTTAACGTGACCACAAATTAACATCACCATTACTACACAAATTAACATTCCTATTGGGAAGGAGGTTAACGTGACTACACAAATTCCTATTGGGAAGGAGGTTAACGTGACTGCACAAATTACCATTCCTATTGGGAAGGAGGTTACCGTTATTACCCAAATTAACATTCCCATAAGGAAGGAGGTTAACGTGACTACACAAATTAACATTCCCATTAGGAATGAGGTTAAGGTGACTACACAAATAAACATTCCCATAAGGAAGGAGGTTACCGTTACTACACAAATTAACATTCCTATTGGGAAGGAGGTTAACATGACCACAAATTAACATTCCCATTAGGAAGGAGGTTACTGTTACAACGCAAATTAACATTCCCATTAGGAAGGAGGTTACTGTTACGACACAAATTAACATTCCCATTGGGAAGGAGGTTACCGTTACTACACAAATTAACATTCCCATTAGGAAGGAGGTTAACGTGACTACAGAAATTAACATACCCATTAGGAAGGAGGTTAACGTGACTCCACAAATTAACATTCCCATGAGGAAGGAGGTTAACGTGACTACACAAATTAACATTCCCATTAGAAAGGAGGTTAACGTGACTACACAAATTAACATTCCCATTAGGAAGGAGGTTACCGTTACTACACAAATTAACATTCCTATTGGGAAGGAGGTTAACGTGACTACACAAATTAACATTCCCATTAGGAAGGAGGTTACCGTTACTACACAAATTAACATTCCTATTGGGAAGGAGGTTAACGTGACTACACAAATTAACATTCCCAATAGGAAGGAGGTTACCGTTACTACACAAATTTACATTCCCATTAGGAAGGAGGTTACCGTTACTACACAAATTAACATTCCCATTAGGAAGGAGGTTACCTTTACTACACAAATTAACATCCCCATTAGGAAGGAGGTTAACGTGACCGCAAATTAACATACCCATTAGGAAGGAGGTTAACGTGACTTCACAAATTAACATTCCCAACGAGGAGGAGATTACCATTACTACACAAATTAACATTCCCATTAGGAAGGAGGTTAACATGACTACACAAATTAACATTCCCATTGGGAAGGAGGTTAACGTGACTACACAAATTAACATTCCCATTAGGAAGGACGTTAATGTGACTACACAAATTAACATTCCCATTAGTAAGGAGGTTAACGTGACTACACAAATTAACATTCCCATGAGGAAGGAGGTTAACGTGACTACACAAATTAACATTCCAATTAGGAAGGAGGTTAACGTGACTACACAAATTAACATTCCTATTGGGAAGGAGGTTAACGTTACTACACAAATTAACATTCCCATTAGGAAGGAGGTTAACCTGACTACACCAATTACCATTCCTATTGGGAAGGAGGTTAACGTGACCACACAAATTACAATTCCTATTGGGAAGGAGGTTGCCATTACTACACAAATTAACATTCCCATTAGGAAGGAGGTTAACGTGACTACACAAATTAACATTCCCATTAGGAAGGAGGTTGACGTGACTACACAAATTAACATTCCTATTGGGAAGGAGGTTACCGTTACTACACAAATTAACATTCCCATTAGGAAGGAGGTTACCGTTACTACACAAATTAACATTCCCAACGAGAAGGAGGTTAAAGGTACTTCACAAATTAACATTCCTAACGAGGAGGAGGTTACCGTTACTACACAAATTAACATTCCCATTAGGAAGGAGGTTACCGTTACTACACAAATTAACATTCCCATTAGGAAGGAGGTTACCGTTACTACACAAATTAACATTCCCATTAGGAAGGAGGTTAACATGTCTACACAAATTAACATTCCCATTCGGAAGGAGGTTACCGTTACGACACATTAACATTCCCATTAGGAAGGAGGTTACCGTTACTACACAAATTAACATTCCCAACGAGGAGGAGGTTAACGTGACTGCACAAATTAACATTCCCAACGAAAAGGAGGTTAAAGTTACTTCACAAATTAACATTCCCAACGAGGAGGTCAACGTGACTACACAAATTAACATTCCCAACGAGGAGGTTAACGTGACTACACAAATTAACATTCCCATTAGGAAGGAGGTTAACATGTCTCCACAAATTAACATTCCCATTAGGAAGGAGGTTAACGTGAATACACAAATTAACATTCCCATTAGGAAGGAGGTTACCGTTACTACACAAATTAACATTCCCATTAGGAAGGAGGTTACCGTTACAACACAAATTAACATTCCCATTAGGAAGGAGGTTACCATTACTACACAAATTAACATTCCTATTGGGAAGGAGGTTAACGTTACTACACAAATTAACATTCCCATTAGGAAGGAGGTTACCGTTACTACACAAATTAACATTCCTATTGGGAAGGAGGTTACCGTTACTACACAAATTAACATTCCCATTAGGAAGGAGGTTACCGTTACTACACAAATTAACATTCCCAACGAGAAGGAGGTTACCGTTACTACACAAATTAACATTCCCAACGAGGAGGAGGTTACCGTTACTTCACAAATTAACATTCCCAACGAGGAGGAGGTTACCGTTACTTCACAAATTAACATTCCCAACGAGGAGGAGGTTACCGTTACTTCACAAATTAACATTCCCATTAGGAAGGAGGTTAACATGTCTACACAAATTAACATTCCCATTCGGAAGGAGGTTACCGTTACGACACATTAACATTCCCATTAGGAAGGAGGTTACCGTTACTACACAAATTAACATTCCCAACGAGGAGGAGGGAATGTGACTGCACAAATTAACATTCCCAACGAAAAGGAGGTTAAAGTTACTTCACAAATTAACATTCCCAACGAGGAGGTTAACGTGACTACACAAATTAACATTCCCAACGAGGAGGTTAACGTGACTACACAAATTAACATTCCCATAAGGAAGGAGGTTAACGTGACTGCACAAATTAACATTCCCATTAGGAAGGAGGTTAACATGTCTCCACAAATTAACATTCCCATGAGGAAGGAGGTTACCGTTACAACACAAATTAACATTTCCATTAGGAAGGAGGTTACCGTTTCTACACAAATTAACATTCCTATTGGGAAGGAGGTTAACGTTACTACACAAATTAACATTCCCATTAGGAAGGAGGTTACCGTTACTGCACAAATTAACATTCCTGTTGGGAAGGAGGTTACCGTTACTACACAAATTAACATTCCTAACGAGGAGGAGGTTACCGTTACTACACAAATTAACATTCCCAACGAGGAGGAGGTTACCGTTACTTCACAAATTAACATTCCCAACGAGGAGGAGGTTACCGTTACTACACAAATTAACATTCCTAACGAGGAGGAGGTTACCGTTACTTCACAAATTAACATTCCCAACGAGGAGGAGGTTACCGTTACTACACAAATTAACATTCCTAACGAGGAGGAGGTTACCGTTACTTCACAAATTAACATTCCCAACGAGGAGGAGGTTACCGTTACTTCACAAATTAACATTCCCAACAAGGAGGAGGTTACCGTTACTTCACAAATTAACATTCCCAACGAGGAGGAGGTTACGTTACTACACAAATTAACATTCCAAACGAGGAGGAGGTTACCGTTACTACACAAATTAACATTCCCAACGAGGAGGAGGTTACCGTTACTTCACAAATTAACATTCCCAACGAGGAGGAGGTTACCGTTACTACACAAATTAACATTCCTAACGAGGAGGAGGTTACCGTTACTTCACAAATTAACATTCCCAACGAGGAGGAGGTTACCGTTACTACACAAATTAACATTCCTAACTAGGAGGAGGTTACCGTTACTTCACAAATTAACATTCCCAACGAGGAGGAGGTTACCGTTACTACACAAATTAACATTCCCAACGAGGAGGAGGTTACCGTTACTACACAAATTAACATTCCTAACGAGGAGGAGGTTACCGTTACTTCACAAATTAACATTCCCAACGAGGAGGAGGTTACCGTTACTACACAAATTAACATTCCCAACGAGGAGGAGCTTACCGTTACTTCACAAATTAACATTCCCAACGAGGAGGAGGTTACCGTTACTACACAAATTAACATTCCCAACGAGGAGGAGGTTACCGTTACTACACAAATTAACATTCCCAACGAGGAGGAGGTTACCGTTACTACACAAATTAACATTCCCAACGAGGAGGAGCTTACCGTTACTTCACAAATTAACATTCCCAACGAGGAGGAGGTTACCGTTACTACACAAATTAACATTCCCAACGAGGAGGAGGTTACCGTTACTTCACAAATTAACATTCCCAACGAGGAGGAGGTTACCGTTACTTCACAAATTAACATTCCCAACGAGGAGGAGGTTACCGTTACTACACAAATTAACATTTCCATTAGGAAGGAGGTTACCGTTTCTACACAAATTAACATTCCTATTGGGAAGGAGGTTACCGTTACTACACAAATTAACATTCCTTACGAGGAGGTTAACGTGACTACACAAATTAACATTCCTAACGAGGAGGAGGTTACCGTTAATACACAAATTAACATTCCCAACGAGGAGGAGGTTACCATTACTTCACAAATTAACATTCCCAACGAGGAGGAGGTTACCGTTACTACACAAATTTACATTCCCAACGAGGAGGAGGTTACCGTTACTACACAAATTTACATTCCCAACGAGGAGGAGGTTACCATTACTTCACAAATTTACATTCCCAACGAGGAGGAGGTTACCGTTACTACACAAATTTACATTCCCAACGAGGAGGAGGTTACCGTTACTTCACAAATTAACATTCCCAACGAGGAGGAGGTTAACGTTAATGCACGGCTTATTGTTCCCAATGAGGAGGAGGTTAACGTTAATGCACGGCTTATTGTTCCCAATGAGGGTGAAACCAGCAGCTCAACCTTGAATGTTATTCCTCCTCTGCAAAGCGTTGCTATGGATACCGAGTCCAAGTTGATGACTAGTAAATGAAGAGCACCTGATGAGTCGTTAACACCAGGTGCTGTTAAAAAGGTTGTTCTCGATGTGCAGACCTTCCGTGGAAAAACTCTTCAGGATACTCCTGAAATCTCTGCGCAAAACGTTGACCAAATAAATTAAACGGAACACCTGGAGAAGTGTAACGGGATCCAAACGGTAAAACAAAGTGCTTCCATTTCCCGCACGGACGAGGTAAATATGGCTGACAGTGAGTCAATGAATGATACGTCATTGATCCGGCCACGTGAAGGTGATCAAACTGTGGTCCAACATAATTATTCCCATTTAGCAAATGAGGGTTTAAACACAAATCCACAGGATGTGGAAACAAAGATTTGACTCCATTTGAGGAAAGTCGTGGTCAGGCTGCCGATGTTTCCCAAACCCAGCACTCTGGGGACCCCCCCCCCCCCCCCACCCCCCAGACGCTGCCATACTTGCTCATAAAACAGGAATGGCTGAGGGTATTGACCCGGATCCCAGTGGGGCAATGTCGGACTTATCGGAATCAGAGGAGGAGGTGGATGTGACGGTTGTATCACAATCAATGGCAGATCAGCCCCAAGTTCCTCCTCGTCTTGTTCTCTCGCTTCTCAATGAAACTTACAGACAACGGAATGTTGTCATTTTTGATCATTTCCCCGGCATCGGTTCCTTTGTTCAGGCTGCAAAACTGGTCCTAAAAAAATCTGAGGAACTAAACCGAACAAACTCACAGTTTCATCGACTAAAGAAATTAATAACAAAGGCAAAGTTTGAGTTTTCTCAGCGTCAGACAAACAAATATGAAGACGCTCACTCTGGCAACTCTTAATATAAATGGTGGTGGGGTGAGTAACATCCGCCAGATCCAAGTAAATAGTTTATTCAAACGGAAACAAGTTGATGTGATCTTACTGCAGGAAACTCGTATCATTGAGAAGGTTGAACATGTCTGGAGCAGCAATTTTAAAGGTAAATGCTTCTTCAGTAACATGTCGTCTGCATCTGCTGGAGTTGGGTTCTTGGTACAACCAGGTCTTGTACCTGACTCTCGCAATCTATGGATAGCAGTAGTTGAAAAAAAGCCCCGTTTTGCTTCCATTAACCTGTGGTGGGACAATATGAAAACCCATGTAAGGCTGTTTTGTCACCAGTTTAATTCATACGTCACTCATGAAAGTCGAGTCTCACTGGCTCGGTTAGAAACTGAAATTCTAAAACTGGAGAACAAACTGGCGAAACAAGCGAATGAGGCAAACGATAAGTTACTCCTTGAACGAAAGACCCAACTTAGGGAACTATTGCAGGAGAAAGCTGCAGGATTCTGATGGGGTAAAAAATACCATTAGAAAGTACTATTCAGAACTGTTTGCAAAAAAAGATGTTTGTGAGGATAAGATGAAACTCTTTACCTCCCATCTCCCATCCCTGACCGAGACTCAACGGCTGGAGCTGGATGTGCCGTTAACCCTTCCTGAATTAGAATGTGCTCTGGCTGAAATGGAATCTGGAAAAGCTCTCCAGGAATTGATGGCCTACCAGCTGAGTTTTACTTGGAATTTTGGGACCTTTTAGGTCCAGAACTCTGAAATGTAATCCAAGAATCCCTGCGAACTGGTGCAATGCCATTAAGCCTAAGGAGAGCAGTGGTGAGTCTCCTCCCAAAGTCAGGAGATCTCCGGCGGATGGAGAATTGGAGACCAGTTTCAGTATTGTGCACCGACTACAAACTGTTTTCAAAAGCGATGACAAATCGTCTGAAGAATGTCATTGGTGACCTGGTCCTACCCGATCAGACTTTCTGCATGCCCAGTCGATCTGTTTATGACAACATTTTTTTAGTTCGGGATTTAATGGACACTCACCACGATCAAAATGAGTTTGGAATAATTTTTCTAGACCTTGAAAAAGCCTTCGACAGCATTGATCATGTGTTTTTCTGGCGTGTTCTGGAAGCATGTGGCTGTGGGGTTAATTTCAGAGCCTTCATATCTCTATTGTACACTGACATCTCCAGTGTAATTAAGGTAAACAATGAACTCGTTTCCCCCACACAGGTTCAGAGAGGAGTACGGCAGGGTTGCCCAGTCGCAGGATTGCTTTTTGCATTGGCAATGGAACCATTACTTTGTACGCTCAGGGAGAATATCTCTGGCCTGACGTGTTTCCAAAGGAGTCCACCATTGACTATATCAGGGTATGCAGATGATGTGTGCGTCATAATCAGAAACAACCGGGATATTGATGCTCTTGTTAAATCCTTGAGAACCTTTTTCCAGGCTTCTTCCCTGAAAGTAAATTGGAGGAAAAGCAAAGCTATTTGGGTGCCTTACCTTAATAGTTGCTTCCCTGTCTCGGCACATCTACCTCCTCTTCCAGAAAACTTAGAATGGAAGGCATATGGTATCGACTACCTTGGTGTGTCCCTTGGTTCCACACAATTTATGAAAAATAATTGGGAAGGCTTGATTGGAGAAACGGAGAGGAGACCGAACCTGTGGAAAAGAGCCCCACCGCACCTTTCATTTAAGGGCCGTGTCTTAGTTGCCAATAATTTGGTTGCTGCAACTTTATGGCATCTATTTATTTGCCTACAACCGCCGGAAGTGCTGCTTAGAATGATCCAGGCCAAACTTGTGGACTTTTTTTAGGGAGGCCATCATTGGTTGCGGCCAAACATAATATGCCATACTTAATCTGAAGGAGGCCAAGGCCTTGTTCACGTGAAATCTCGCCTCATGGCCTTTCGCTTGTGCTCCATTCAGCACCTTCTATATGTTGAGCACCTGCCAAACCACCCATTGGCCTGTCATATTTTGGAACAGGCGGGCACACTCGGCTATGGTCGTGAACTATTTCTGACCCACCTCAAGGATGTGGATACATCAGCGCTTCCTATATTCTACCAAAGCCTTCTCAATGCCTGGAAAGGTCTTACCATGAGTCGCAAAGTCGACACATACTCCCCATGGATGTTCGAAGATGAACCTCTGTTTTTCAACCCTCTCTTCCCTGATGTATTCAAGAGCCGTGATTTGTGCCAACGCTTCATTGATGCAGGCATGAACAAAGTATGGCACCTACGGCCAAACTCCGGTGTAGGGTGGAAGACTGTGGAAGAAATTTCAAATATGACAGGAATTCGGTCCAAGAGGACAATCGGCTTAATATTGAGGAAAGTCGTACAAAAAGGTCATCAGCTGCGGTTATTCACTGGGTCATATTTCATCCTGATACACATGGACATCCTGATGGGTCATATTGCCCGAAACTGATTTTTGACTGCTCCCTCAGAGAACTTCCACCTGTTAGCACAGGGACAAATGAATTGCAAGCTGCAAGCAGCAAGAGCCTGTATAGGTGTTGCGTGTCCTTAATTCTCGGTGTTTCTCCATTAAACGGAGTAGCACTTTGGAAGAGACTACTCCGTGCCGGCCCCCCACTGAACCTGTATGGGAAACGATGTATTGTAAGCAAATCACCAAAAGAACAGGGGATCTCCAGTGGCGCATGGCCCACTGGATCATCCCATGCAACACATATGTGATGACTTTTGCCCCAATATCTGCATGCTGCCCCTTTTGCTCTGTAAATGAGGATGTATTTCATTCTTTTATTGGCTGTGAAAGACTTTTTCCATTATTTAACTGGTTAAACTTTGTGTCACACAAATTTAATTTCAGATTTACTTTTCGTTCTTTTCTTTTTGGGTTCAAAAAGGAATGTACACAAGACAAAAAATATGAACTGTTGTGTTTTTTTGTAGCAACAGCAAAACGTGCTGCATACTTGTCCCAAAAGGAGAAGCGTAACGGTAAGCCGCTTCACCAATGCAACCTAATGACGTTTTTCACTGTGCTTGTTTCTGCAAGGGTAAAACTTGAATTTAATTTGTCCAAGACCATGGCTGGACTTGATGTGTTTGTGGAAAAATGGTGTTTGGAAAATGTTTGTGAAGTCTGCCAAAATGAGTTGGTATTATCTCTTTCTTAAATAATTAAGTCTTTCTATCTTTTTGGTGGTATTGCTTTATTATGTTTTTGTAAAAATGAACTGATTAATTGTTATACTCGTTGTTTCCTTACTTTCTTTTTCTCTCCTGTTTTTTGGGGATTTTCGATTTGTAAATTGTACATACACACTTTTCTATTTTTGTAATAAGAGGACGTCAAAAGTCAAAAAGTCTCTCTCTGTTGTATTGTTTCTGGAAGTTTACTCCTCACTTCGTTCTGTTGTTGTACTTTTGGTTCACGAGTTATCAAGTGACCACTATATTCGTCATGGGTGTGCGTCTGTCTGTCTGTCTGTCTGTCCGCAGCATAACTACCCGATGATATCATCCCATCTTGATGAAACTTGGGTGGGAGGTTGATATCATGATCTAGTTGTGTCCTGCCTAGAGTGGGCGTATTGTGGGCGGAGCCACGCCCGAAAAAGATGTCTTTTTAAGGGGGTAATCGATTTCAAGCTACATCTTCTCCGAGGGAGTTGGTGGAAACTGACAGGGGTTTCGGTATTTGGTTAGGCCAATGTCATGTGTCCAGCCCCACGGAGCTCGATTTTTCATTTTCGCCCCAAGGTCAAGGTCACAAGGTCACGAAATTTAGAAATGTCGATTTTTGATGGTTTTATTACATTGTTCCCTTCCTGATAGGGTGAAATGTCGTACATGATCATTTATTATTACATACATCATGAAATACAAGTTTTCCAACAAATTTCAGAATCTTCGACCTTTGACCTTTGAAGGTCACAAAGGTCAAATTTTCAAGTTGTTGGAATTGAACCGAATTTTCGGTATTGTGTAGCTAACTAACCTCATAGCTGATTATGGTCCCGATTTGATGCATCAATCGTCGATGATCGTGACGATCGACTTGATAGTCCGTCCTTTGTCATTGAATAGGCCTACCGCTCGCTCGTGAACCATCGTCGTCTCCTGACTTGTCTCTATATAGTCATTTCAACCCCTTCGTTATAAAACATAATTTTGAAGATGTCATTGTCTTTTCTACGATTAACTTCTTTAGGTTTGTCTTTGTACATTTTATGGTCAATCGTGTCCAGAATTGCTCCATGTGTTGGATTGGGATTTTCTATTGATCATCCTCTAACCTCTTCCATTAATCTATTAACGATTTGCCAAACTTCTTTCAGTTTTTTTTTAAGTATTGATATTTGATTTGTTAAGATATAACCACTCTTATTTACGATTTGCGTGTCTGTAACTGGACGTTTGCATCCATAATTATGCACTCTGTGTCTCTGATAGTCTTTTGGTTTCAGATGTTAAAAACAGAGGGGTTTTTTTTGTTTGTTTGTTTGTTTTTTTGTTTTTTTTGTATACAAGTTCGAGGCTCGTGAAAGAGCTAACATTAATCACACAAAAAGTCAAATCGATACATAAGACAAAAAATAAGCGGAGCGGTAGACAAGATGGGGAGAGAGGGGGAAGGACACAAACACAACATTTGAGAGCAGGGACATCGGGAGAAATGTGGGAGGGGGAGCGCTTGGGGGGAGGTGGGAGAGGTATAAAACATATGGATACTGCAAGGACTTCCAGGAAAGAAGTTGGAAGTTCCCCAAAAAAAAGTGTATCTGGGGTGAATTAGCGGTAGTAGAAAAGATCAAGGGTTTGGATGGGGAAAGATAAGAGATGGTGGTGAACAGCTGTTTTAAAGACCTGGAGGGAGGAGTGGGATTGAAGGGAGTGGGGGAATTTGTTCCAGCGGCGGGAGAAAAGGGGAATGAAAGAGTGAAGGTGAGCAGAGAGCCTAGATTTTGGCAGTTTAACCATAAGAGGGTTGCTGGCAGATCTTGTGCGACCTGAAGGAATATTGGGGGGACAGAGCACAGAGAGAGCTGGGGGAGCAAGGCCGGAGAGGAGTCGGTAGAAGACAGAAAGACCATCAACCTGCCTGCGGTGAGTGAGTGAAAGGCCCTCGGAGTTAGCTTCATCGCAGGAGATTCCAATGATTCTGAAAGCTTTGGTTTCAACAACGTGAAGCCGAGCTAGGTGTGAGGCAGGAGCACCGGCCCAGAGGGGGGAACAGTATTCCATTGAGCTGCGGATGAAAGCCGTGTATGTGGTGAGGAGCTCAGATGTGCCAAGGAAGGACTTCGCACGACGGAGGATGCCCAGTCGGCGACTGGCTTTGGAGGCCAGCTTGGAAATGTGGTTTTCCCAAGAAAGATCATGGCAGATAGTGAGACCCAAAAGCTTGAGCGACAGAACTTCTTGGAGAGGATTGTTGAGAAAGTAGATGGGAGGGTTTTCCAGTCGGTCCTTTCGGAGAGACATTGTAAGAGTGTGAGATTTGTCAGGATTGAAAGACATGTTCCACTTGTTTGACCAGTCTGTGATTTTGTCCAGGTCTGCAGAGAGGAAGGAGGCTGCAGACTGCCGATCTGAGGGATGAGGAATGGAGCGGCAGATAGTGGAGTCATCAGCAAAGAGATAGAGAGGATTTTCCAGAGAGTCGGAGAGATCATTGATACAACAACATGCATTTTAAAGGCCATTTTCCCTGCTAGAGCGGGGGTTAGCCTTGCGGTCCCCATGTCAATCTTCTCCATTTTGCCCTATTTTCTGCATCTCTCCTTGTTAACCCCCTTGCCCGCATTTGTTCTTCCACCATCTTTAGCCAAGTCTTTTTCGGTCTTCCCCGTCCTCTGCTTCCTTCTACATTCATTTCCATCACTCTTCTCAACCAGTCACTTTCATCCTTCCTCAACACATGACCAAACCGTCTCAACCTGTTCCTCTTCACAGCATCAATCACAGGCTCTATTCCCATCATCTTTCGCAATTCATCATTTGTCTTCCTCTCTCTCAACGATACTCCACACATCCACCGAACCATTCGCATTTCCACCCTTTCCAATCTTCGTTGCTGCTCTACGTTCATTACCCATGTCTCGCTCCCATAAATCATAACACTTCTCACACATGCAGCATACACCTTTCCCTTCAGCTTCAACGACACTCCCCTCATCATCAGCACGCCACCCAGTTCCCGAAACTTCTTCCATGCACATCTCACTCGAGCAACCGTTGCCGAGTCTGATCCACCTTCTCCATTCAGCATGTCTCCGAGGTAGCAAAATGTTTTCACACCTTCCAGCTTCACGCCGTCTCCAAGATCCAACTCAACATTTCCTCCATCTGCAGCTCCCTCTGTGCACACCTTACATTTGAATGTAGCTGCCACACTGGTTAATGACCCTCTCAGACCACTACATTTTTGATGAACCCACTCAGCGCACATTGTACATTGAATGGAGTTCACTCCGACACCCTTCCTACACACAGCACAGGGCCACTTCCCAGTTCTTTCCACCTCACCACATGCTTTACCACTTGCCATCACCTTCGTCTTTCCGATATTCACCTTCAGACCTTTTGTCTCCATATATTCCTTCCACGTGTTCATCTTTTCCTTCAGTCCATCCATACTTTCCGCAATCAACACCAGATCATCTGCATACAATAACTCCCACAGTAAACCCTCCTTTACGTTCTGAGCCAGCACCTCCATCACAGCTACAAATAGTAGTGGACTTAGTACCGACCCTTGATGCACTCCCACCTTCACCTCAAACTCACCACTGTTCCCGTCCTTCGTCCTTACAGCTGTGCGCGCTCTTTTGTACATTGCCATCACTACTCTGATCAACCATTCCTGCACTCCTAACTTCCTCAATGCCCATGTCAATACTTTGCGTGGTACCCTATCGAATGCTTTCTCCAGATCAACAAACCCAAGAAACAACTTCTTCCTCTTCTCCATGTACTTCTCCTGCAACTGCCTCACAATGAAAAGCGCGTCTGTCGTTCCTCTTCCTGGCATGAATCCAAACTGCATTTCGTCGATCTTCACTTTCTTCCGTATCCTCCTCTCCAACACCCTTTCCAATACCTTCATTCCATGCTCCAATAACTTTATTGCTCAGTACGAGCCACACTCCAGAGGGTCACCTTTCCCCTTGTATAGAGGGACGAGGGTACTCAGTTCCCAAGCCACTGGAATGCGGCCTTCTTTCACCACCAGATTACAGATCTCTGTCATTCTCTTCACACCCCAACTTCCTGCTGCCTTCAACATATCTCCCACAACTCCCGTCGGCCCTCCCGCTTTTCTACCCTTCATTGCTTTTAATGCTTCCTCAACTTCCTTCTCAGTTATCTTCTCTGCCGGTCCTAAAACAGGGTTACTCTCTATGTTGCCATCCCATTCATTCTCTGTATTCAACAGCATTTCCATATATCTTTTCCATCTTCCTTTAATTCCATCTGGGTCGACAACGATTTGTCCCACTTCATCCTTCAAGCAACTCATCCCCATCACATCACACCTCTCTTTCGCTATCTGCTTTGCAATCCTGAATACTGCTTTCTGACCCTCTTCCGAATCCAAGCGTTCTCCGAACATTTTCCTACATGCCTCCTGCGCCTTTGCTACCTCTTTCTTTGCAGCCTTCCTGGCTGCCTTATAACTTTCATGCTCTGCTGTTTCTGCTCCCGTACCCTTCGCCTTCTGCCACTCCTTGAACTTCTTCCTCTTCTCGTCAATCCTCTTTCCAACTTCATCATCCCACCACCATGTTTCCGAGTGCCTCGGTGGTCCTTTTGTCCATCCACATACCTCACCAACGGCTCCCAACAGACAAGCTTTCATTGACATCCAACCACTTTCAAGCTCAACCACATCATCCTCGACCCTACTCAGCCTCTCTTTTAATGCCTCCCTTACTGTCACCTCTTTCAACCTCCACACCTTCATTCTCGGTTGGTACTTCACCCGCCGAGCTCTCCTCGCACCTTTCACCCTTACGTCGCAGACAACCAAGTGGTGCTGTGAAACAGCCTCCTCCCCAGGGATCACCCTTGTGTCCCGGAAGTGCCCCCTATCTCGCCTACGCACCATCAGGTAGTCAACGGTTGTCGTCGACCCACCTGACGTGTATGTAACAAGCTTATTATCCTCTTTCTGGAACTGAGTATTACAAATCAACAAATCAGCTCCATCAGCAAACTCCAAAATCCTTTCACCTTCTCCATTTCTCACACCATATCCGTAACCCCCATGAACTCCGTCAAAACCATCCATACTCCTTCCCACATGTCCATTTAGGTCTCCTCCTACCACAACAACTTCCTCATCTTTCACGTTTTCCATCAGCTTCTCTATCGCACACCAGAACTTGTACTTTTCTTCATCGCTTCGACCAACCTGCGGAGCATATCCCGAGATGACGTTCACCAACAGCTTTCCAATCATCATTTTCACCATCATCAACCTATCACTCACTCTAGTCACACTCACCACACTGTCTACAAACTCCTCAGAAAACAGGACACCAACACCATTCACGCCCTCCAGGCACCCTTGCCACACAAACTTGTATTTCTGTCCCTGCCTACCCTTCACCATTCTCACACCACTTCCCTTCCATCTCGTCTCTTGCACACAACATATGTCCACTCTTCTTCTGACCAATACTTCCACCACTTCTCCTGATCTCCCTGTCATTGTCCCTACATTCCATGTCCCAAACCTCAGAAACCGATCTCCACTTCGGGCTGTACCCTGCCCATATGTAGTTGTAATTGTCATGGTTCCCTTTTTGAGGCAAGGTTTTTATGGCCGGATGCCCTTCCTGACGCCAACCCTCTTAGTCGTCTCTTACGACATGCAGGGATACGGTGTACCTATTCTTATTCAGGGTACACACCGGGAAACGTTTAAAACATGGAAATTCTGGGGGGTGGGGGTGGGGGGTTGGTGTCAAGGGAAAGATAAAATGAAAATAAACCCCTTCAGCCGGCACTTAGCTTGGCGTCCCAAAGAGTACTTTCAGGAGCTTGGCGGCTGTTGAAACTGGGGTAGCCACTCATGCGGGAAGTGGTCCAAAATGGCGGTGTAGAACTCCGCGCGTCGAAAACACAAGCGTGAGGCGAGCTGATTAGACGGCCTCCTTTCGATTCTCTACCGTCAAGTCCAATGCGGCCTTCAGCTTCCAAGAGCCCAGCAGTTGTCCAAAACCTTGTGTGGGGAAATGTGGTATCTGTCCGTCGTCTTGTCCACCGTCCGCACGCGGCTCCAAGCTCCGGCACGAGGAAGCCCTCCGTCCGCCCGCACGCTTCGCCAGGCCCCGATCGAAGATCAGTATCTGGAGAGATGGTGAGCATGATGTGGAGAGATTATGGGAGGTCGACAATAAGATTAAATAAAATAAATGAAGTAGAATTGTTGAAGAAATCAGAAAGGTAATAAACGAGGTGATCCCAGATGATCGAAGTTAGTCACCCCCAAGCACATTGAGAGGATCAGTGAAGGAATCCGGACTGGGGCTCGGTTTCACGGCCTCTTTCACATTATCACGCTTCTTCCCCGTGCCGGAGCTTACCTCCGGTGGCCTCGAAATCACGGCAAAGATATCATCCTGAGAGATCATTGATGAAGCCCAGAAATAGCACAGGGCCCAGAACACGACCTTGGGGAACTCCAGCCAGAACAGGAAGGGGAGATGAGAAAAATCCATTCAGGGCCACACGTTGCCTACGACCAGAGAGGAAGTCCGCAAGCCATGAGTGGAGATTTCCATGGATACCATAGGAGGAGAGTTTGGTGAGCAGAGCTGGGTGCCAGACCGTATCGAAGGCACGTGATATGTCAAGTGAGACAGCTCTGATTTCCTGTTTGGCATTGAGGACCTCCATCCATTGTTGAGACAGCAAAAGCAACATGTCCAGAGTAGAATGACCTGGTCTGAATCCAAATTGATGATCAGAGATCAAGCCATTGGAGAAGAGGAAGAATTTGATGTCCGAATCAATGATGGATTCCATGACTTTGCTGATAATTGGAAGCAGGCTGATTGGTCTGCAGTTGCAAGGATCTGTTTTCGCAAATTTTTTGTGTAAAGCGGTAATGTTTGCTGATTTCCAAGATGCTGGCAGATGACCCCGAGCAAAAGAGAGGGTGAAAAGAACAGAGAGAGGGTGAGATAGAGTGGCAGAGCAGGATTTTAGGACCCGTGGGCTGATGCCGTCTGGTCCAGTTGCAGAATCAGTCGAGGTTTGACAAAAACTTCTCCACCTTGTCAGGAGAGAAGGACACAGAGTCCAGGAGCAGTTGGGTTCGACTGGGAAATGTGGGAACAGAGAGAGATGGGTTTGGGACACAAGATTTTGAGGCAAACACAGAGTTGAGGCATTCGGCTTTGTCACGTGCGGTGTCAACTGTGTAGCCATTTGAGGTAAGGGAGGGGATGGAGGAGGAACAAACACCAGAAACGGATTTGACCAGACGCCACAAGGATTTGGAGGAAGGAGACAGGTTTGAGAGTTCAATCTTGAGTGTGGAGAGATAGTGCTTCCTGGAACTCCTGAGGGTAGACACACACTTGTTCTGAGCTTGGTGGAAGGAACTGAGATTGCCTTCAGTTGGATTTGCCTTCCAAGAGGCAAAGGCAAGTTGTTTCAGGGCAACTGCCTCACCACAAGATTCAGTGTACCATGGATGGGAGGAAGGGTAGGACAAATGAAGACGAGATGGGATAAATCTGTGCATGAGAGAGAGCAGTTTGCTTTGGAAGAATTCCCAGGAAGAATTTATGTCAGAGGCAGTGGAGATGGGAGACCAGTCCAGATGATTTATGGCTGCTTGCAGACCGTGCAAGTCAGCCTGAGTGAAATGCCAGACTCGTCGACGCTGAGGAGGCTCTCTGAGAATGGCCAGAGAGATGTCCACTTTAACAAGCACATGATCAGAAGAACCGATTGGAGCAGAAGAAGAGCAGCAGACATTTGCAGGGAAGTTAGTCATAACCAAGTCCAGAAGAGAAGATACTCCATTGACTGAGCTCCGGGTCGGGAAATTGACAGATTGTGTCAGTCCCAATGAGTCGCAGAAGTCCTTTGCTGAGGTGCCATGGCTGGTGAGAGATGAACCCACACCCAGCCAGCTGGCATGATGACAGTTGAAGTCGCCACATATGAGGAAGAGTGAGTTTGGATGAGTTTTTTTTTTTTTTTTTTTGTATACTGAATCGAGGCTCGTGAAAGAGCTAATGATAGAAGTTGGTCCATGTTGTCCGACAGCGAAATGTAAATGGGGTCACCACTGTTTGGAGGACGGTACAGAACACATATGAACAAAAGGTGGGAGTGGAGAGGAAGCCGTAGCCAGAGGTACTCCTGGGGATTGGGTGGAGAGAGGGCAGTGCAAGGAGAGTGAGGAAGAGAGTTTTTTTTTTTTTTTTGTATACAAGATCGAGGCTCGTGAAAGAGCGAACATTAATCACACAGAAAGACAAACCGACACATAAAACATATAACATCGGGAGCGGTAGACAAGATGGGGAGAGAGGGGGAAGGACACAAACACAACATTTGAGAGCAGGGACCGAGAGACATGGAGACATCGAGAGATCTGAGAGAGGGCGAGGGCTTTGGGGGGGGGGGCATGGGAAGGGGGCGGTGGGAGAGGTATAAAACATATGGACACTGCCAGGACTTCCAGGAAAGAAGTTGGAATTTCAAACAAGGTGGATCTGGGGTGAATTAGCGGGGGTAGAAAAGATCAAGGTTTTGGATGGGGGAAGATAAGAGATGGTGGTGAACAGCTGTTTTAAAGACCTGGAGGGAGGAGTGGGATTGAAGGGAGTGAGGGAGTTTGTTCCAGAGGCGGGAGAAAAGAGGAATGAAAGAGTGAAGGTGAGCAGAGAGCCGAGATTTCGGCAGTTTAACCATCAGAGGGTTGCTGGCAGATCTTGTGCGACCTGTAGGAATATTTGGGGGACAAAGCACAGAGAGAGCTGGGGGTGCAAGGCCGGAGAGGAGTCGGTAGAAGACAGAAAGACCACCTACCTGCCTGCGGTGAGTGAGTGAAAGGCCCTCAGAGATAGCTTCATCGCGGGAGATTCCAATAATTCTGAAAGCTTTGGTTTCAACAGCGTGAAGCCGAGCTAGGTGTGAGGCAGGAGCACCGGCCCATAGGGGAGAACAGTATTCCATTGAGCTGCGGATGAAAGCCTTGTATGTGGTGAGGAGCTCAGGTGTGCCGAGGAAGGACTTCGCACGACGGAGGATGCCCAGTCGGCGACTGGCTTTGGAGGCCAGCTTGGAAATGTGGTTTTCCCAAGAAAGATCATGGCAGATAGTGAGACCCAAAATCTTGAGCGACAGAACTTCTTGGAGAGGATTGTTGAGAAAGTAGATGGGAGGGTTGTCCAGTCGATCTTTTCGGAGAGACATAGTAAGAGTGTGAGATTTGTCAGGATTGAAAGACATGTTCCACTTGTTTGACCAGTCTGTGATTTTGTCCAGGTCTTCAGAGAGTGAGGAGGCAGCAGACTGCCGATCTGAGGGAAGAGGAATGGAGCGGCAGAGAGTGGAGTCATCAGCAAAGAGATAGAGAGGATTTTCGAGAGAGTCAGAGAGATCATTGATGAAGACCAGAAAAAGCACGGGGCCCAGAACACTGCCTTGGGGAACTCCAGCCTGAACAGGAAGAGGAGATGAGAGAAACCCATTCAGGGCCACACGTTGACGACGACTAGAGAGGAAGTCCGCCAGCCATGCGTGGAGATTTCCATGGATACCAAAGGAGGAGAGTTTGGTGAGCAGAGCGGTGGGTGCCAGACCGTGTCGAAGGCACGTGATATGTCGAGGGAGACAGCTCTAATTTCCTGTTTGGCATTGAGGACCTCCATCCATTGTTGAGACAGCAGAAGCAGCATGTCCAGAGTAGAGTGACCTGGTCTGAAACCAAAAGTTTTTGATAAAGATGGCAACCCCACCACCAGGACGAGGCTCAGGTCTATCATACCGGAGGAGGAAGTAACCAGGAAGGTGATTATGTTTTGGCCATTATGTTGTATGTGTGTGTCATTAATTCTTTAATTCAATCCATATTGGTACCGTAAGCGGTTCTTAATTATTTATTACACATGCACACACAAACAAACGCACACACACACACACACACACACACACACACACACACACACACACACACACACACACAGTACAGACAGCTGTGTCAAGTATGCTCGCGTGACCAAACTGCTTAACAATTGGAGCAGGGAGTTAACAAAACTTAAGCTCTGTTTAAATCCCTGACGGTGTTATCCGTTTCAGTAGCAGGTTTATATTTTTGTCCGAGGAATATTTTATGTTGTTCCGTGCGAATCACCATGGAGTTTGAAAAGACCCGAATAATTGAAATTATTTTGTTTTTATTTCATCTATCCACTTGAGGACACGGTGAATATTTCTGTGTAACAACTAACAATGAACGGATATTTTTCAAATGTATCAAATGAAGAAATGGTTTCGATGTCGTTTTATTTGATCGAGTGACTTTTGTTGCCTTATATCAACGTCGAGTATTTGGTGGGTTTGGTACACGCACGTATACACATCACAGACGCTCTCTCGGTTCTCATATCTGTGCTGTTCGTGATTGTTTGTAAAGTTTCGCTCATGAAGCAAGGTGCGATGAGATGTATACATACACTTTCTTTACCGAGCGTTGGTGCTGCCGCAGTAGTTTATTGGCAACGATGACACTGGTGACTCGGGAGTTTACCATTGGCCTCCCAGTAGTCGTCAGGGCAGGAGTTTAGAATTTTAGTTCGTGTCGGCGAAAGGGAAACTTTCCTCCGTGAACGACTGTGTGGTCCCCATAACTTTATAAGCTCCACCAATTAATGTTGGCAGACCGGTATGTATGTGTGTGTGTGTGTGTGTGTGTGTGTGTGTGTGTGTGTGTGTGTGTGTGTGTGTGTGTGTGTGTGTGTGTGTGTGTGTATATATATATATATACATACAGTCGTGGCCAAAAATATTGCCACCCTTGCAGTTTTTTCAAGTAACACAATTTTCTCTGAAATTAAGTTGAAATTGACCAAAAATATTTGGTCTCCACAATTCTTTATTTCACTGTTAATATTACAGACTCTTTGTTTTTGATTCAGAACTTAATATATCTTTTTAAATCAGAAAATAAAAAGAAATGACATTGACAAAATTATTGATACCCTTGAGTTAATATTTGGTAGTACATCCTTTGGACAAAATAACTGCAGTCAAGCACTTCCTCTCGCCATGAATGAGATTCCTACACCTCTCTACTGGCTATTTGGCCCACTCTTCTTGTGCAAACTGCTCCAGTTCACCCAGATTTAAGGGATTTAAGTTCTCCCTTCTCCCAACTGCTGTTTTCAGATCACCCCACAGGTGTTCAATGGGATTTAGATCTGGACTCATTGCTGGCCACTTTAGAACAGTCCAGCGTTTTGTCTTGAACCATTCCTGGGTGCTTTTTGAAGTGTGTTTGGGGTCATTGTCCTGCTGCAAGACCCATCACCCTCGACCGAGACCCAGCTTTCTGATACGAGGTTGAACATTGCACTCCAAAATGCCTTGATAATCTTCTGATTTAATGATGCCATCCACACATTCAAGGCACCCAGTACCAGAGGCAGCACAGAAACCCCAAAACATCACTGAACCTCCTCCATGTTTGACTGTAGGGAAGATGTTCTTTTCTTTGAAGGCTTCATTTTGTTTTCTGTAAACATAGAGATGATGCGCTTTCCCAAAAAGCTCTACTTTGGTCTCATCTGTCCATAAGACATTCTCCCAGAAGGATTTTGGCTTGTTCAGGTGTGTTCTGCCAAACTCCAGCCGGGCTTTCTCAGCAGTGGGGTCCTCCTCGGTCTCCGACCATAGAACCCCTTTCATTGAGTTGGCGACGGATGGTGCGATTTGAAACTGTTATACCTTGTTTCTGAAGGTCAGCTTGAATCTGTTTGTCAGTTGATCAAGGTGCTTTCTCCACCATTCGAACAATCCTTCGCTGCAATCCTCGATCAAGCTTTCTCTTGTGATCACATCCAGGGAGGTTGGCTACAGTGCCATGGGCCTTAAACTTCCTGATAACATTGCGTATGGTGGACACAGGAACATCAAGGTCTCTGGAGATGGACTTGTAACCTTGAGATTGTCCATGCTTGGCTACAATCTTGTGTCTGACCTCCTCAGACAATTCTCTGGTTATCGTACTTTTTCCCATGCTCATTGCAGTACACACAGTGACACAAAACAGCAGAATGACTCCTTTTCTCTATTCAAACTGGTTGAATGAGTGATTTTTATATTGCAGGTGCCTGCAACTCACCAAAGGTGAGTTCAATTCCAAAGTAAAGGAGAATCACCTGCTTGAAATTTAATTACTTCTAACAACTTCCAAAAGGTGCCAATAATATTGTCCGGGCCATTTTAGGATTTCTGTGTGGAATAAGCTAAGATTTAGTAATCCTTTCAGCTTTTTTTGTTTTGTTCCACTGCAAACCAAAGAAATACATATGTGGATATCAAAATATTTTTGTATTTCAACAATTTTCTGGAAGAAATGGTGTATTATTTGAAAAAAGTGCAAGGGTGCCAATATTTTTGGCCATGACTGTATATGTATGTATGTACAGTGCATTCAGAAAGTATTCAGACCCCTTCACTTTTTCACATTTTGTTATGTTGCAGCCTTATACTGAAATCGTTTAACTTCATTTTCCCCTCATCAATCTACACTCAATACTCCATAATGACAAAGAGAAAACATGATTTTAGAAAATTTTGCAAATTTATTAAAAAGAAAAAACTGAAATATCACATTTACATAAGTATTCAGACCCTTTGCTATGACGCTTGAAATTTAGCTCAGGTGCCTCCCATTTCTCTTGATCATCTTTGAGATGTTTCTACACCTTGATTGGAGTCCACCTGTGGTAAATTCAATTGTTTGGACATGATTTGGAAAGGCACACACCTGTCTATATAAGGTCTCACAGCTGACAATGCATATCAGAGCATAAACCAAGCCATGAGGTCGAAGGAACTGCCTGCAGAGCTCAGAGACAGGATTGTGTCGAGGCACAGATCTGGGGAAGCCTACAAAAAAAATGCTCCTGCATTGAAGGTTCCCAAGAGCACAGTGGCCTCCATAATTCTTAAATGGAAGAAGTTTGGAACAACCAGGACTGTTTTCAACAATAGAGCT
Source organism: Myxine glutinosa (assembly GCF_964187855.1). Taxonomy (NCBI): domain Eukaryota; kingdom Metazoa; phylum Chordata; class Myxini; order Myxiniformes; family Myxinidae; genus Myxine; species Myxine glutinosa. The sequence continues at coordinate 151,074,728 of NC_136261.1, read as the reverse complement.
GGCCGCCCGGCCAAACTGAGCAATTGTGGGAGAAGGGCCTTGGTAAGAGATGTGACCAAGAACCCGATGGTCACTGGCTGAGCTCCAGAGATCCTGTGTGGAGATGGGAGAAACTTCCAGAAGGACAACCATCACTGCAACATTCCACCGATCTGGGCTTTATGGTTGTTACGGATTCGGCCCTAATTATGGTTGCTATTGTTATCATTGTTGGTTCTAGATATTATGCTTATTGTGGCTTAAGGGAAAGGGTTATTGTGGTTAAAAGGTTTAAACGCGCTCCTGGTAAAATGTGGCCGGAAATCGGATCGTGAACCGGAAGAAAAAGGGAGCGAAGAAGAAGAGGCGTGAGGAGATCGTGAAAAGACGTTTTTGTGGAAGCTCCGGACCGAGCCGTCGAGCGTACAGTGCGAGTGAACTTTGCGTCCTTGAAAGGAAGTTCGTGCGATCGGTGATATCGCCAGAGTGCTGTGGAGCCTGGGTAGTTGGGTATCTGCATTGAGGTTCCGGAGTATCCTTGCCTCAAAGCCCCGGCTCGAGTGAAAGCCGTCCGCCATTTCGCCACGTGCGCTACCTTCAGTGAAAAGGTTTTTGTCGCGCCAGCCGGGCATTATTCCCCGGTGAGTTGCCGGGGACGGCTGTGCCAGAAAGTGGCTTTTGGAGGATTATAAGGAGACTCGCTGATTGAACCGCAAACGTGTACGTCGGAGCGCGTCTTTGGGAGGGTTTCCATTCCACCGCTATTTTGCGGGGTGTTGGAACACGTGACCTCTGGGTTGCTTCGATCGTCCACGCCTCAATTGATTTTGATCGGACATTGATCCAACGATCGCTGGAGCGAATCGACTTCGCCTTGGAGGGGTACAGAGACATTGGGGGAGTGCCGTGAGTTTGAGTAAAGGACGAGATAAGGTGGTACCATCTTCAGATAGGGATTGTAGGGTGAATTGCTATTATTATTTGTGTCGTGATTCCGGTGTGATTTATAATATATTATTGTTTGTTCATAACCCTTGGTGTGGTTTCATTATTGATTTGATTGTTTCATTTGATGGTTTCATTGAGGGTTTCATTATTGATTAATTTCAACCATGGATAACATATCTTTCTGCCGGGGACCCTCTCAGGGTTCGGAGGTTTACCGAGACCAGGGGATAGGGAAGGACCCCGTAACAATGGCAGAGTGGCCAGACTGAAGCCAAACAGTTCAATCTTGGTTTCATCAGACCACAGAATCTTGTTTCTCACAGTCTGAGAGTCCTTTCGGTGCTTTTTTGCAAACTCCAAGCGGGCTTTCATGTGTCTTTCAATGAGGAGACGCTTCCGTCTGGCCACTATGCCATAAAGCCCAGATCGGTGGAGTGTTGCAGTGATTGTTGTCCTTCTGGAAGTTTCTCCCATCTCCACACAGGATCTCTGGAGCTCAGCCAGAGTGACCATCGGGTTCTTGGTCACCTCTCTTACCAAGGCCCTTCTCCCCCGATTGTTCAGTTTGGCCGGGCGGATAGCTCTAGGAAGAGTCCTGGTTGTTCCAAACTTTTTTCTTTTAAGAATTATGGAGGCCACTGTGCTCTTGGGAACCTTCAATGCAGCAGAGATTTTTTGGTAGGCTTCCCCAGATCTGTGCCTTGACACAATCCTGTCTCTGAGCTCTGCAGGCAGTTCCTTTGACCTCATGGCTTGGTTTTTGCGCTGATATGCATTGTCAGCTGTGAGACCTTATATAGACAGGTGTGTGCCTTTCCAAATCATGTCCAATCAATTGAATTTACCACAGGTGGACTCCAATCAAGGTGTATAAACATCTCAAAGATGATCAAGAGAAATGGGAGGCACCTGAGCTAAATTTCAAGTGTCATAGCAAAGGGTCTGAATACTTATGTAAATGTGATATTTCAGTTTTTTCTTTTTAATAAATTTGCAAAACTTTCTAAAATCCTGTTTTCTCTTTGTCATTATGGGGTATTGAGTGTAGCTTGATGAGGGAAAAATGAATTTAAACGATTTCAGCATAAGGCTGCCACATAACAAAATGTGAAAAAAGTGAAGGGGTCTGAATACTTTCTGAATGTACTGTATATATATGTATATATTTCTATTTATATATATATATATATATGTATATTTCTATTTATATAATCAAATTATGAGACTGGGATCTTCTGGCTTTGTTTTCTATATCTAGGTCATGGCCATTGGGCTTCCTGCTGCAGCAGTCTGGCATTTCTTATGGGAACTGTCTGACACTTTCACCATTTCCACAGCTGAGGCTGGAGAAAACAGTGACCAAGCGGCTTCGGTTCAAAGTGTGCGGACATATGGTCGGTGAGTTGGGTTATTACCATTATGTGGATCGAATTTAGACAAGTTTGAGAAAAAATAAACAGGATAGCTTAGAGGTGTGCACACTCACCTTTGAGCAGTCTACCCTGGGTTTGAATCTCACCCCAGCTATAAGCTGTCACCAACCATGGTGTTTCAGAGCGATGCATCAGTTTTTCACATCCAAGTAGTAGTGGTAGTGGTCGTAGTTGTCAAATTGCAATTTAGTCCTACCAAATAGGTTTGTCCACTGCTAAGTTGAATTACGAGCATACTGGATATAAAATAAGTAACTTATTTGTGTATTTGCTTCTTCCTTGCAGCAGGACAAACTGTATTTCTTTTTTCTTTTCTTTTTAAAAAACCAATTTTTTTCTCCGATGTTTTAGCAGCGACTGCCCCGGAAGCAGTGACCGAAATAGAGTGGCAATTATATGTGTGGGATAATTACATGCTCGGTCAGGGTCGCCCAGATAGCTCAGATTGCTGAGAACTGGTACCGTTCACCAGAGGACCTAGGTTCGATTCCTGGTCTGGGTGTGTAATTTTCCCACATATATGAGGGTCGCCCAGATAGCTCAGATTGCAGAGAACTGGTACGGTTCACCAGAGGACCTGCGTGTAATTTTCCCACATATATGAGGGTCGCCCAGATAGCTCAGATTGCTGAGAACTGGTACGGTTCACCAGAGGACCTGCGTGTAATTTTCCCACATATGTAAATAATTGAACAAAAAATTTTTTGACAGTTATAGTTTCCAATACTTGGGTGTTCGGAAAACGGAAGGTATGTTGCTAATACAAACTGTTTGACCTGCTTCGGGTACCTGCATACTCCTGAGAAGCTATTTTATGAGTCATCAATGTGTGTGCCATCCCTCGGATGGTCTTATCAACAGCACCCTAGCTAAATTCCAAAATCCTTCTCGAGCCTACTGGGGCACTGTTTCAGCAGAAACAGTCGCATCCTCTCAGCCATTGATGCAGCCACAGCCATTTGCTGCATACAAAAGAATAACACGAAGAGGCTATATTTTATGTGGCATTGCTGTGACAAACGGACTGGTGATCATTGAATTGCCGGTGGAACTTTATTTGAGCTGTTTAATCTCCATGTCTGTTCAAATTTGAAGAATGTGCTGATATAAGTTGAATGCATTGTTGTTTTTTGTTTTCCTTCTCATTAGGCTGGCAAGTTACAATGCACAAACTTCCCGAGCCATCCTCTACATATCCCGGCATGGCACGACTCATTCTCTGAAAGTTAATACATCACTTGTAGAGCCTTTTGCAGCCCATAATGGTTCTTTCTACCTCTTCCTTGGAGAACTGGAGAAACTTGAAGGTATATTTCACCACAGGTACAACAAAACAAGTGATATATCCAGTCATGTGAAAAAGTAAGTACACCCCATGTAAAGTTTTGACTTCTTCAACATATTTCAACATACAGCTATTTGATCTTCATTTCAACAATATTGATAGATAAAGGTGATATAATGTAACAAATATCATGAAACATTTACATTTTGTAGTCCATTGTATAATTTAAATAAACATAAATGCAAATTTCGCATGTGGAAAAAGTAAGTACACCCCATGAAATGTTTTTAAAAATCTTTTTAACATATGTGGACATATCAATATTTGATCTTCATTTAAACAGTATCTAGAGATAAAGGTGATCTAATTGAACAAAAAACAATGAAAGATTGACTTTGCAATAATTTATTCAACAAAAAATTGTTGCACAGCATGCACAATTGCATGCACAGCTCGTTTCAAATCCACCCACATCTCGATGGGATTTAGATCCGGGTTTTGACTTGGCCATTCCAGAACCCTCCATTTCTTTCTTTTCAGCCATTCCTTGGTGGATTTACCGGTATGTTTAGGGTCATTGTCATGTTGCAAGGTCCACCTTCGGTTGAGCTTAAACTTTCTGACAGATGGCCTCACAATATCCTCAAGCACCCTCTGGTACAATGAAGAATTAATAGTGGATTCTATGATGGTGAGCTGCCCAGGCCTTGATGCAGCAAAGCTGCCCCAAACCATAATATTTCCACCACCATGCTTTACAGTTGGTATCAGGTTCTTGTGGTCAAATGCTGTCTTTGGTTTTTGCCAAACATGTCTTCTGGTACTGTGGCCAAATAGCTCTACCTTTGACTCATCTGTCCAGAGCACATTGTTCCAGAAGTGCTGGTCTTTGCCCCGGTGTTCATTGGCAAACTTTAGTCTTGCCCTGATGTTCTTTCTGGACAGCAACGGTTTCCTCCTGGCACACCTCCCATGTAGATCAAATTTGTGAAGCCTCTTTCTAATGGTAGACTCGTGCACTTTGACATCAACAGTGGCAAGAGCTACCTGTAGGTCCCATGATGACATTCTGGGGGTTCTTAGAGACTTCTTTCAGCATTTTGCTGTCTGCTCTCGGGCTGAACTTGCTGGGGCGGCCTGGCCTGAACAAGTTGGCAGTTCTTTGGAATCTTCTCCACTTGTAGATGATCTTCCGGACAGTCGAATGATTGATTTCAAATTGTTTGGAGATCTTTTTAAATCCCTTCCCAGACTCGTAGGCATCTATAACCTTCTTTCTGAAGGCATCAGAGAGCTCTTTTGATCTAGGCATGGTGAAGCCGCACACTTAACCAACAAAGAGCAAACCAAACTAAATGTCTGAGGTTTAAATAAGACAGGTTCCTCCAAGATCCTCTCTAACGATGTTCTAATCATTTGCACCTGAGCTGGTGCACCTGATTCTAATTTTAGGTGTTTGAAGTAGTGATAAATGTTGGGGTGTACTTACTTTTTCCACATGTGAAATTTGCATTTATGTTTATTTAAATTATACAATGGACTACAAAATGTAAATGTTTCATGATATTTGTTATATTATATCACCTTCTTTATCTATCAATATTGTTGAAATGAAGATCAAATAGCTGTATGTTGAAATATGTTGAAAAAGTCAAAACTTTACATGGGGTGTGTAGTGAAATCGTATTAACGCTGAACCCAGGTGATGCTCGCTGCTCGCTGACACCGCTAGGGGGGCGCGGCTATAAGACCCGATGCGGCCGCTGCTCTAGGCGACTTCTCCTGTGACATGTTACAATGACTAGTAGACTCGCTAACGGTACGTACCGCATAGAATATTACGCTTGCTTTCATTGAACTATATTATGGATTGACCTATGTAATGCCAAACCTTATTTCTATTGCATTCCTGTATTTGCAGAATGATGTCAAAGGTCTTAATGGAATTAAACCAACAGATGGACTAAAGTTGTGGACTTGAATGATTTCCACAACAGGGTGTACTTACTTTTTCACATGACTGTATATTTGAATAATATATATTTTATTTTTTTATATGATATAAAACCCTACAAGCCTGAAAAATCTCACAAACTCACCTTATCACTTTGGAAGGATCATCAAATTAATCCTCCAATCTATTTCCTTGGTCACCCACTGGAAAAAGTTTAGTCTCTTCAACTTCTCGGCCTCACCATCAACGATAACCTTTCCTGAGCCGAACACATAGCAAAGCTGACCCCAAAAGCCAACCACAGAATGGGCACCCTCCATCAATCCAAGGCTTTCCTTGGAAAATCAGAGCTACACAGTCTACCAGGCCTTCGTTCGTAGCACAATGGAGTACTGCTCTCCAATACGGGCTGGTGCCCCAAAATCACGCCTGTCTTTCCTGGATTCTATGGTAAGTAAAGCTCTCAAAATTATCAGAATCTGCTGTGATGAGGTCAAAAAAGAGGGTCTGTTGTTTTCACATCACAGACAGGTTGGTGGCCTCTCTGTTTTTGTTTTTTAATTGCCTCTTCTCCAACATTGCTCCCTCTGCTCTCTATCTCTCAGTCCTCTGATCCTCCTTATCTATTCCAGGATTCATGCATTCTTGCAGTAATCCTGATGATCTATGAAAAAAAAATCTAATAGAAAGCAGGCCTGTGTCTCCACTGAAAACATAATGCTTATAAACCTAAACCTCTGCTGAGTGTACGATAAGTTCAGGAAAAGTAACAAAAAGACATTACCTCCGCCACCTAACGTGGACGGAGGTTGTATTTTCACCTCTGTCTGTCTGCTTGTCTGTGAACAGGCTATCTCAAAAAAGTTGAGGACAGATTCGGCTGAAATTTGGTGGAGAGGTTGGCTATGTGATAAGGCCAAAATGATTCGATTTTGTTGGAGATCCAGATCTGGATATTATAATTTTTAAGTGATTCGTCACCATTGAGAGATGGGGCCAAAAACGATACACAACACGATATCTTAAAAAGTTGTGGACGGGTTATGACAACTTGGTGGATGAGTTTGTTCGGCGACAAGAACAAGCCGATTAGATTTTAGTTCAGGTCTGAAACCAGATCCGGCCTATCAGTCGGATGCAAAACGTAAAACTATTCAGCCTGGCGGAGGTATGCACTCTACCGTGTGCCGTTCTTGTAGAAGCTTGTTCAGCTTGTTCTGCTTGTAGAAGCTTGTAGAAGTAGAAGCTTGTTCCTGAGCAAGTAGGAGTAGAGTAGAGTAGAAGTAGAAGTAGAAGTAGAAGCTTGTAGAAGCTTGTTCTGCTTGTAGAAGCTTGTAGAAGCTTGTTCTGCTTGCACGCATGTAGAAGTCTGACATGGAAGGATGTTGATTAGTATCACTACAGGTAGGTATGGGTTGGTAAAGTACAGTGTTGATTAGTATCACTACAGGTAGGTATGGGTTTTTCATTTTCATTAAAAAGAATATCCACTCCACCTCTCCTCACCCCATCCTCACTCCCTTCTGTGTTCCATTAAACGTGGTATCAATCAACTTGGTGACTGTATGGAAGTTTAGAAACAGAAAATGAGCTTTATCATGCATGCACTTTGATTTTGCTTGATTATGTGCAAGCTGATTCTTAATGATATTTACTCGTGGTTTAGGTGAAATTAAAATAAATGATAGGTTGAGAAATGTGTTCCAGGAATGGAGATGTTGCTTTGTGCACGTTTGGTCCAGAACATCGATGGTGTCCAACTGGCGTTGTTGGAGACTGCTATCCTGAGCCAACGAACATACTTCCAGAGCCGCAAGCTACAGCAAAAGCAGAGGATTTGAAAAAACTTTCTTGTAAAACATTTTCTTTTTTCAATACTTTGGTCTTTCAATAACATGATGGAGTCTTCTTTTCATGATGGTGGTTACCTAAAAAGGCTTTGCATACTTTTTTTGTTGACTTGTTGAGTAAACTATTTTTACTCTCGCCAGAGGAGAGGTTATTGAGGTCATTGTACATTTGAGTCTGTCTGTTTGTTTGTCTGTTTATCCATACAGAATAAATATGATATTCTCTGCAACCGTTTGTCTGAATGACAGGAAATTTTCACCATCGGTGCAACTCCACCTGTACAATTTTTTTATTATAGGTATGACGTCATAGGTCACGTGGTATGGCCGCCATCTTGGAAAAACCGAAAAACTTTGCACCTCTATATCTCCAAAAGTGCTGCATAGAAAAAATTGAGACATGGCTCATTGTAAAGAACTCTCCATGTGGAATAACATATGTTAATGATGATGTCATAGGTGCCTCCATTATGACGTCATATTTCAACAAAAAAATAATTTTTTTTAATTTTTGAGATGATTGAATAATGATATTGAATAATATTGAATAATAATAATTGAATTGAAATAAATAATATTGAATGGAATTGAATTGAATAATATCTATTGAATTGAATAATGAGATGATTGTCGTGTGGCTGGCTCTGTGAAGACAGAACGTCCACGGATGGATTCGAGCTTATTTGGAGGCGTTTCCAATTGATGGCGGATTGACACACGAGAAGGGGGGGGGGGGGGGGTTGGGGGAAAATGCCGCAGCTTACCTTTACGTCCCCGACGATGTCTTCTCCCTGCAAATTAATAACTCAACCCGAGACGGAGGTAAAATGTACAAGAAAGAAATATTTATTACGGACCCGATAACAAAGAACGCGACGGAAGAACTAAGACCTAGGTTGGGACGTCCCCACGCACAGACTTCACATACAGCACAAATGGAAGGATAATCGAAAATAACTCGTCGTGTTTGTGGATGCGTCTTGTCTGTCTGAATGTCGGGTCGTCAGGAATTCTCCGGCTCGAGCGCGTCGTCTGACACAGCTCCTATCGGTGGGAAGACAGGCCTCGATGTGCCCCCGTCCACACACTGCTAGGCCCCGAGCCACTCGCTCGCCCCGGTCTCGCCCGCTCCAGCCGCAAGCCTTGCTCGCACGTGAACGCCAGGGAGGAGAATCGATGGCGCTCCAACGTCCGTCGTCCAGCAGGTGATTCGCGGTTCGCAAAAGGGAGAAGGGTCCAAACGGAGCGAAAGGCAAGGGCAGAAAGGAGGTCTGGGAAGGGCAGAAGCCAAAACGAGAAGACAAAGGGAAGAGAGAGATCCGGGCAGCATCAGTCCAAGAACGAGAAGGGACAATGTTGGCACACCAACGTTCACCAGCAAAGTCCGGACCAAAGTGACAAAATGTCCGCCGCTCCAAGTCTCTTGTTCGGCGTGCTCTGACGTCATCCGGGCCTCTTACCAATTCACGAGTCCCCTCCCACCAGTTGTGCGACCCGCCCACCAAACCCTCGGTGTCCATCCATCGCGCAGTGGGCGTGGCCTCAGTCTGCCTTGTACGATGTCTGCCTGCCATGGCGCCATTGTATGCGGCCACTTCCTGTCTGTCTTTTCAGTCAGTCATTGTGAGGGGGTGGGGGGGGTGGGGGGGTTGATTAATGTGTGCGCTAATGGGGCCTAGCTAATGCGTGTGATGTGCTGCCATACGGGACAAAGGGATTGATCACAGAGGTTTCACATACAATGGAGTCTTATCCTTATTCCATGGAACTATTCATCACCGGATCATCCTCGTGTGATCACAGGTACACACTTAATCCGACATTCGGTCTAGACAGGTCCTCTACTTATTTACATCGAGGTGGTTCTCGCTACCCACGACAGACGAAGCATGATACCTATACAGATCAACCCAGATCTAGATATGCTTACCCAACCGACATAACAATATGTTAATGATGATGTCATAGGTGCCTCCATTATGACGTCATATTTCGACAAAAAATAACCATTTTATAAGTTTTTGAGATGATTGAATAAAGTCTTTGATATGATCTATCTTTGGCAATAAGGCATTAATATCTCACCGTACATATTTCTTTCACTTCATGAAAAGTCTGACAGGAAAACAACAATTAGTATATTTCTTACAAATTTGGAAGGCCAATCTGAAGCAAAAAGGTCAATGGTCAAATTCAGCCAAATGGACACACTGACGCACATACCCTAAAAATGAATTTGTTACTTGCGAAATCGAAGATTTGCAAGTATATTGGTTGGTCTGATTTGGTATTCGTCTGTGTTGGCTGTCTGTCTGTTTGTTTGTATGTCAATCTCCTACAGGTCACATTTTTACTCCGACCTTCACAAAACTTCACCTGGTAAAGATAGTGACAAGTTGAAAGCCTAATGTTTTTGAGGTCAATAGGTCAAAGGTCAAGGTCACACAAATCGTAAATTTTTACCCGATTCAGTTTATATATATTTATAGAGAATTCTGCACAGCCAGTTAGTTCATGTTAACAACAAGATCCGGGAGGATAGGAAACGTGTCTTGGTGTTTGGCATCAGATGTGGAGACCGGTCATGCAGTGTTACCTACATAGGAGAAACTTGGAAAATCCTTAAGGCCCGTATGAACCAACATCGTCATCCAGCTCATGAAGAAGCTTTTAACTCTGCTGTGTTTACGGGCTTGAACCTGCATGGTCACAACTTTGATAACAGTCAAGTGGTCATCTTGGCCAGATAAAAAGGGGATTACTGGAGGCGTAAAGGAATCCATTTGGGAAAGAGTTGAATCATCATCTCAACAAAAAGGGAGATTTGCAGTTTCATCTGTCGTACATGGGACAAGGCTACAACATATTTTCCACACTGCCTGCAACCGTCATGTGATGCCCGGATTGGTCTACAAACCAACTCACTCAACCAACGGTGGAGTCCATGTGGCGATTCTCATCCTTCTTCACTTCAACATCTGCCATGATCAAGGCGAGTGGATTGTTGCCGAAATATCAGCTCTACCGACTAGTAAATCCAGGTTTTTTTCAATTATAAACTTTTACCATCCCATTTATGTTTAGCATGTTTCTCAACAGAGACATGCTAAACACTTTGTTGTGCATTACAAGGAAACAAACATCTCATTGTTTATCCGATGTTATTATAAGGGTCCATGTGCTTCATCCATATATCACTAGAAAGTTCATACAACACCTTACCCCATGCAGTCTTGAGAAACGAGGACATGACCGGGGTCTGCGAGCAGAAAATCTGATTGGTCGAGATAATGTAAAATGCTGTAATATTTTGGTGAAGAACTGCTAAAGGAAAGGTTTTTTTTTTGCCTCCGCCCGGAGAGGCATTAAGTTTTCGGCTTGTCCGTCCGTACAAGCTAAACATCGTTTTTCTCAGCAACCAGATGTCCAATTGAGACAAAACTTTAAGGGTAGGAGTGACCCCCATGCAGAATGTTTTTATGATAATTGTGACGTCATATGTCACGTGGTATGGCAGCCATCTTGGATTAAACGCAAATAATTTAAAAATATTTCTCGGAAACCGCTGAATGGAAAAATTTGGAACTTGGCACCTTGTCAAGTACTTCCAATAGGGAAGAAAAGCATGATAATGATGACATCAGAGGGGAAGTGGTAAACCAGTCAAAAATGTTTTAATCGAATTCCTTATCCTAAAAATCTGAAATTGCATGCACATGATCTATGACCCATTTGTATTGAAATATTAAATTTATGGCATCGTAGGTCACATGGTTTGGCAGCCATATTGGATCTAACCTAAAACCTTAAAAAAGCATCTTCTCCCAAACCACCAAATCGATTGACTCGAAAGTTTACGTGTGTCATTGAATTAAAAGATGATCAGGAAAACATCTTTGGTCACATGGTGTGGCAGCCATATTGGATTGAAGGAAAATATTTGATAATTATATCTCTGAAACCGCTTACCCTATCGATGCAAATTTTTGCAAATATCATCTAGCACCATTGCTACGTATAGTTTGAAAATGATGTCGTAGGTCACGTGGTTTGGCAGCCATCTTGGATAGAAAAACTAACCCTTGCCGATCAACACGAAACTTCACAAACATGATCCCCTACCCATACATATGCAGAGTGTCCATTTTTAAGGTCATATGTCACGTGGTGTGGCAGCCATATTAGCTTGAAAGCCGATAATTTAAAAAATCCCTTCTGTGAAACTGCTTCACCGATCGATGTGAAACCTGTCATGGCTGGTGAAAATGTGATACTTGAAAATGTGATACTTGAATGTGAAGGGATTTAAATCGAACTTGTTTATTTTTAGGACAGTGAACGAGGGCATCTACCGGTTGTGGGACTATGCGGAGGCATATTGGCGACACAGTCGCATTGCTCTAGTTTTGAAAGTAACAATAAGGCCATTTTTGCAAAAGTATTCGCCCCTACCAATAATGCCACATTTAGATGAACTACGAATTATGTAGAAACAATTTCTCCAAGTGAACTTTTTTATTCTTCACTGAAGAGATAAAACGAAACACTGTAATAGTTGAAGAAGGTTACACATCAGGAATACCTTGCAAAAGTACACAGCTCCTTAGGTCAGTACTTAGCGAATGCACCTTTTGCAGCAATGCTTGCTATGAGTCTTTTTGGTAAGGTCTCTATTGGCTTTACACAGTGAGATGGTGAAATCTTTACCCATTCTTTACGTGAAAATTGCTTTAGTTCTGCCAAGTTTGATGGGGATCATCGATGGACTGCAATCTTTTAAGTCTCGCGATAAATGTTCAGTTGGGCTTAAGTTAGGACTTTGACTGGGCCACTCTTCTTCTTCTTCGTCTCTTCGTCTGCCCTTTACAAGGGGTGACGTCTACTGGTACCAAGCCCCTGCCCTACCTTGACCATGATACTCCTCTTGTCCCCTCTGTCTTCAGCCAACTCTCTCCACTCTCCAACCACCCCCACTCAAGAACATTAATTTTCTTATTCAGTCACTCCAGTGTGGCTTTATCTTTGTGCTTCGGATCATTGTCCAGCTGAAATATGAATCTCCTACCCAGTTTCAGATTCATGGCTGACTCCAGCAGGTTTTCATCAAGGATTTTCCTGTACTTTGCACTGTCTATTGCCCCTTCTATCCTGCCAAGCTTGCCAGTCCCTGCTGATGAAAAGCAGCCCCATAACATGATGCTGCAACCACCATACTTCACAGTAGGGATGGTGATGACTGGGTGATGTGCAGGATTAGGCTTGCGCCAGACGTAACGCTTTGATTTTAGACCAAAAAGTTCAATTTTTGTCTTGTCTGACGACAAATCTTTTCTTCATATGCCTGCAATATTAAGATTTTTTTTTTACAAACTCCATGAGAGCTTTTAGAATGTGTATTTTTCAGTAATGGCTTCTTTTTACCACCTGCCCATAGATGCCAGCTTTCTGCAAGGAATGGGATGTTGTTGATTGAGGAACACTGACCCCCATCTTCGACATAGAGCCTTGCAGATATTTCAAAGTCATTGTTTGATTTACAGTGACATCCCGAACCAGCTTCCTGCTTGCCCGGGTGCTGAGTTTGGATGGGCGACCTGATCTGGGTAGATTTTGGGTAGTATGATACGTCTTCCACTTCTTAATGATGGATTTCACCGTACTCAAAGGGATAATGAGGGACTTTGAAATCTTCTTATAAACCTCTCCAAATCGTTGCTTCTCCACCACTTTATGTTTGACTTCTTTGGAAAGCTCCTTGATCTTCATGTTTGCCTTGTTGGTTGACCAAGTGAGGTGCACCTTAAAACTTTTTAGATAAATGGGGGAGATTCATTTTTATGTTAAACCACTGATAACATACAGGTGAAACCTATTACACTCATTTTGTAACCTTTCAAACAAATAATTTGCTCCTGAAGTGATTTAGGATAAATTAGGCAAAGAGTTTGAATACTTATGCAAATGGGAATGATCTGATTTTCTCTGTTAATCTAAATTATTCACATTTTATCTGCATTTTTTAGATTGATCACTTTGAAGTATTTTTTGAAGCCTACATAGTAAGTTTGATTTGAAAGCATCATGAAATAAGCTCAGGTGGCATCACAAAGTGAAAACTTTGGAGGGGGGACGGGGGGTTAATACTTTTCGGCCACTGCACATAAATCAAATGCAATAAAATTAAGTTTAAAGGTTGTAGGAATTTTTTTTGGGGAAGTTTACTACCATTGATAGAGCGTTTTTTACACCAACTTATTTAACACATTTCGTTTGCTCTCCCTGTCTGTTGTTTGTATCCTTTATGACGTAATTAAAAACAAAGTTTCCTGTTTGGAATGATTTTCTATTTTGTTTAACTGCCAAACAGGCAGACAGAGCAGAAAAGTAATCTCACTCCTCTCTGCGCAAGGTTCGTTTTCCGATTCATGTTCCGATTTGTGTTAAACATATATAAAACATAAAATTCAAATTAAATTGTTCCTCGATCATAAACTGTGGACAGACAGACAGATAGACAAAGTGAACCAATTGCTTAACCCCGCCTTTCACTTATTGCACGTGGGGTAAAAATCGGTGTAACAATTGCATTGAATATCTTCCTTTTTTTTTTTTTTTTTCTTTCCTGATCTGTCCTTCCTTCCTTCCTTTTCCACAAAAACGACTGAATAATTTATTGGCTGTAACAACTCCAGCCTTTTTCTTGTTGTCCTCCAATCTCCAGACAAGGTCGGAGGCGGCGGACATTAACATGAGCTGCGTCCAACCGACCGACCGCATACTTTTGTATACATGATATTTCAAAAACAGTTGAGCATTTAGCCTTCATATTGGAGATATCTATTCCTCTTGACATTATCTCAACCTGACTAGATCACGGCTGTGATTGGCTGAATTATGTTGCCATGCCAACCATCTCGATAACTTGGCTTGTGACATGGTATAAAACAAATTGACACAACTAGGAATTTCAGGAAAGAAGTTGGAGATTGAAAGAGGTGGATTTGGGGTGTTTTAACAGTGGTATAAGAGATCAAGGTTTCGGATGGGGGAAGATAAGAGATGGTGGTGAACCTCATATCATTAGCAGTCAGTAGAACAATTAAGGAGACAATGTCCTTCTCCCCATAGAATGGCTCCTCAATCGTTTTATCAGTGTTCTCTCCTCTAAATGCTGAGTGTTAAGTGAGGAAGCAGCATGGACCATTTTAGTCTTTGCCATATGACTCAGTCAGGGTCAAAATTGAACGAGCATGGATGTTCTATCTATTTTCCTCAGACCCAAGTGCTGCCTTTTCATACTTCACATTTTATTGTTTTGCCTAAGTTGCCCCTAGAACAGTCAGGGTCAGGGTCAACAGTGGTGACTCATCCGTCAAGGTCATACAAAAGCCAACTAGGTTTTTATTACCTCCACCACCGAAGGTGGATGGCGGTTATGTTTTGACCCCTGTCTGTTTGTTTGTTTGTCTGTTTGTTTGTCTTTTGTTTGTCTATTTGTCTGTCTTTTGTCTGTCTGTTTATGACCAAGATATCTCAAAAGGTTGTGCAAGGATTTGGACAACATTTTGCGGAGAGGTTGGGTACGTGACAAGGACGAAACGGATTCGATTTTGGTTCAGGTCCGAATCCAGATTCGACCTCTCACTGGGATAGAATCCATCAACTGTTCAGCTTGGCAGAGGTATGCGCTCTCCCGAGTGCGGTTCTAGTTGTCACTGCTTTTGCACAACACTGTTTTGTATAAAGTAATTTAATGTTCACAAGTGATTGGTGGCAGATATGCGAGCCAACTTTATTTCCCCTTCCTTCAGGCATTATCTGAGATCTAGTGCCTCGTTTAGCACCATACCAGGAAGGCTCTCAACATTCAACCCTGAATCTTAAACTTTTGTTAGCACTTGTTACAAAACCAACTTCTTCATAAGTGGTTATTTATATAATTCTACAAACCATTGTGACCATTATATGCTTCTTTCTAGGTGGCGGTCTGTGGGAATGGCTTTATTTCCACAAGATTGAGGCACATGGAACAGCAAGGTGACTGAGGTCACACATGGAACAGCAAGGTGACTGAGGGTCCACATGGAACAGCTAGGTGACTGAGGTCACACATGGAACAGCAAGGTGACTGAGGTCACACATGGAACAGCAAGGTGACTGAGGGTCCACATGGAACAGCTAGGTGACTGAGGTCACACATGGAACAGCAAGGTGACTGAGGGTACACATAGAACAGCAAGGTGACTGAGGTCACACATGGAACAGCGAGGTGACTGAGGGTACACATAGAACAGCAAGGTGACTGAGGTCACACATGGAACAGCTAGGTGACTGAGGTCACACATGGAACAGCAAGGTGACTGAGGGTACACATGGAACAGCAAGGTGACTGAAGTCACACATGGAACAGCTAGGTGACTGAGGGTACACATGGAACAGCTAGGTGACTGAGGGTGCCCATAGAACAGCAAGGTGACTGAGGTCACACATGGAACAGCTAGGTGACTGAGGGTACACATGGAACAGCAAGGTGACTGAGGTCACACATGGAACAGCAAGGTGACTGAGGGTACACATAGAACAGCAAGGTGACTGAGGTCACACATAGAACAGCAAGGTGACTGAGGTCACACTTGGAACAGCTAGGTGACTGAGGTCACACATGGAACAGCTAGGTGACTGAGGGTACACATAGAACAGCAAGGTGACTGAGGGTACACATGGAACAGCAAGGTGACTGAGGGTACACTTGGAACAGCTAGGTGACTGAGGTCACACATGGAGCAGCTAGGTGACTGAGGTCACACATAGAACAGCAAGGTGACTGAGGTCACACATGGAACAGCTAGGTGACTGAGGTCACACATGGAACAGCTAGGTGACTGAGGGTACACATAGAACAGCAAGGTGACTGAGGGTACACTTGGAACAGCTAGGTGACTGAGGTCACACATGGAACAGGTAGGTGACTGAGGGTACACATAGAACAGCAAGGTGACTGAGGGTACACTTGGAACAGCTAGGTGACTGAGGTCACACATGGAACAGCATGATAACTGAGGTCACACATGGAACAGCTAGGTGACTGAGGTCACACATGGAACAGCAAGGTGATCGAGGTCACACATGGAACAGCTAGGTGACTGAGGGTACACATGGAACAGCTAGGTGACTGAGGTCACACATGGAACAGCTAGGTGACTGAGGGTACACATAGAACAGCTAGGTGACTGAGGGTACACATAGAACAGCTAGGTGACTGAGGGTACACATAGAACAGCAAGGTGACTGAGGTCACACATGGAACAGCTAGGTGACTGAGGTCACACATGGAACAGCTAGGTGACTGAGGTCACACATGGAACAGCAAGGTGACTGAGGTCACACATGGAACAGCTAGGTGACTGAGGGTACACATAGAACAGCAAGGTGACTGAGGTCACACATGGAACAGCAAGGTGACTGAGGTCACACCTGGAACAGCATGATGACTGAGGTCACACATGGAACAGCATGATGACTGAGGTCACACATGGAACAGCTAGGTGACTGAGGGTACACATGGAACAGCATGATGACTGAAGGTGTGTCGAGGCCTTCCTCCCGGCGGAACCTGAGCAGTGTCGGGACGGCGTGCACCAGCCTGACGGCCCCTGACACACCGCAGCCAGATTGAGATAAGCTCGCACCACACACAACGGTTCTTTTCGTATATCTTCCCTTGTCTGTTGGTTACGTCTGGTGTAGGAGCGCTCATTAGGGGATTTTAGTTACCGGCGCATTCCATTGTTCTTGGGGTCCGGCAATAAAGCCATGTTTATTTTTGCACATAAAAGACGTTTTCATGTAAATTAATTTGCAGGGTTGAAGACTGCTCGGATCGCGTCAAGGTAACAGCTCCCGCTTCTTCTTCTTCTCTTTTCCACCCGCGCTTGTATCGTGAGTCCGTATTTGATCATCGCCTCAAATTAACGCTCAATTGGTCATCCGTGGTGTGTTCCGTTTTAATAGAGCCGTCCACACGACAATATATATATGCATATATATGTATATATATATATGCCCCTTGTGCCCGCCACAATATATATATATATATATATATATATATATATATATATATATATATATATATATATATATATATATATATATATATATATATATATATATATATATATATATATATATACATACATACATACATACATACATATATATATATATATATATATATATATATATATATATATATATATATATATATATATATAAATAAATAATATACACACATATATATGTATATACAGTACCATACATATATTCATACCAGCTGTTGATGTCACAAAACTTTTATTAAGATAATCAATTTACAAAATATAGCACATGCAATTCCAAAAGTCAGTGAAACAGCTTGTCAACGCTGTATGTTTTGCAGTGTTCCAACACTATTATTATTTAAATGTCTGGTGAAATACAGTGAAAGATATAATCAATGATTACATGTGGAATGCTTATGACACAAGTTCCATACATTTTCTAACCCACTGTAGTTCTTACAGGTGCAGTCCTTTCAGGCTTATGTGACCCAAATATACACCACAAATATGCATTGGTTTCAGCAAACTATATAGTGCACTAAGAAATTGCACATGCTTTTGTTTCCATTGTTTTTTTTCATAATGTAGACGTATATACGATGCAGTGTATTAAAGGTTAGGCATTGGGTCATTTCTTACAAATAGTCAGGTTCACTGTGTTTTTTCGTTCAAAATCATGGTAGATTAGCAAACCTATACATTTTTGGAAACGTTATTAAATGGAAAATCTGAAAATCAATGTTTACATTTGCCAATTCCGACCAATTCCATTCGACCAATTCGACCAATCGACCAATTCCATTCGACCAATTCGACCATTCGACCAATCGCTTCGATCGACCATTCGACCATTCGACCAATTCGACCATTCGACCATTCGACCAATCGCTTCGATCGACCATTCGACCATTCGACCATTCGACCAATCGCTTCGATCGACCATTCGACCATTCGACCATTCGACCAATTCGATCGATTCGATTCGATTCGATTCATCGAATTCGATTCGATCGACCATTCGACCAATTCGATTTGCCAATCAATTTGACCGACCTTTGCTTGTGTGGAACGGACTGTGAAAACGATGCGGACTATATTGTCGGATACGACACACAGGACAGTGACGACGAACTCTAAATGGCATATTCTGTAATCGTGTATGTTTGATGCCATTGACTGCCTGTGTATATTTTGTCATTGACTGCCTGTGTAGATGTGAAGTTATACTGACGGCATGTGTATATATGATTTTGCTGACTGCCTGTGTATGTTTGGTGATATGAATTATTGTGACACATTTTGATGTTATTAACTGCCTGTACAAAATAATAACATGTATTTGATTATGCAACTTATCGCGAATATAAAGACAGTATTTTGCAATTCAAAACCTTTGATTCGTGTCTTACCATTCCCCATAGCACTAATTTGATACTTTCATTGGATTCCTTGTCCCTGAAAATATAGGTTTAGTATATTTTAAAAAGTTTTTAGGGTAATTAGAGGCAGAAATAGAACAAAATATGTATTTTACAGTGGCCATTTTGAAAATCCAAAATGGCCGCCATACAGGTATCTCTCCAAATGTAAACATTGATTTTTAGTTTCCTTATGCTATAACCTTTCCAAAAATGTATAGGTTTGCTAATCTACCATGATTTTGAACGAAATATAATTTATTGACATAGTGAACCTGACGAAAAGTAGTCATTGCAACCATGCAATCTTAGCGCCCCCTGTTGGATTTTGTTCAGATTTGGCACAGTACATGACAGAATTTTTTATTTTTTTTATTTTTTTGTATACTGAATCGAGGCTCGTGAAAGAGCTAAGTACACGTGCACTTCACTTTATTTTGCAATCTGATCGAATATGGTAGACTGGCGGCCATTTTAGTTGTGAAAAACCCGATATTGAGCACATCCTTAACAATTTTTCGGACATGCATTTACCGATCTTGTTCAAACTTGGCACACAGATAATGGGTGATTGTTTACATATGCACCTCATTTTTTTTGGAGATCACATCCAATATGGCCGACTGGTGGCCATTTTGTTACTTAAACGTGTCCCCAATCATTTATCGGACATGCATGAAACGATTTTGTTCAAACTTGGCACAAAGGCAATACATGAGAGTATACATATGCAGAAGATCTTGTTTTGTACTCCAACCGAAGATGGCCGACTGACGGTCTTTAACTCTGTACAGCAAAATCGCTACAACCACGGGGCTTTGACATTTTATGTCTTTTTCTCCTTTACCACGGGGCTCTGTCTTATTGTTTCAACTCTGATATAAAGTTTGATATCTTGATCATTCCAACTAATAATCTGAAGCTCCATCTAAATTCTAAAAGGTGGCGAACCTGTGTAGATGTAGTGCCTCTTTTAGCTGTCAGTCTGAAAATGTTATTCCAATTATTTGACAGAGGCAATAATTGCTAGTGACAATTCTTTGTGATGAAGGACCCAATGCCTAACCTTTGAAAGGCTATCATATATATATATATACATCTACATTTATTTTACTCACATAAAATGCTGATTGTTTCAATTAAATTTTCTGTCATTGACCTAAATTTAATTTCATTCACCAACATTTCCCAATGCTAACATAATATCATAAACTAAAAATGAAAAAAAAAAACCTTAGGAGGCAAGTCCAGTAAATTTGGAGGATGGAATACTCAACGGAGTATGAAAAGTGCAATTACTTTTTGATTTGGTTTTAATACTTTATGAGTTGCTTAGAAGAAAGCATAAACTTTTGTCAAGTTGCATCACCTGGTTAGCATGTGGAAACTTTGCAGTCATTACAAAATGGTAGCAAAAAACATTAAAAGACTGTGGACCACAATATTTGTAATGTTAAACCTTGTTGATTATGATGAAAAAGTGGTGGGGTTTACTTTAAACATAAGGCCCCAGGTGTATTCTTTTCCAGCATCAAAAAGCATGGGGCTCCTTTGGCGAAGTTCATCATGCAGGAGGCAAGGGTTGGAGTTAGGAATGGAATTTGGATAGGTCAAGGTGAGGGTGCCTCTGCTCTTTCCTGCTGCCTGGTATCTTCTTTTCGCCCAGTGTGTGCAGCCGAATTGAGCCTGTTTACAAGAGTCTGCACAAACATGTGACGGGACCTCTCATTGATGAGGCTGGCCTTGTCATGCATCAACTGCTTCTCTGCTACAGAACGCTTCCTGCAGGAGAGAGGCAAACAATTACAGGTTAAAGTAGAACGAGCAATCCAAGATTGCATACCCGTTCTCCGACTTGTTTTGTGTGGTTTTATGATACATATCTTATCGATGCACTCACATTCCAATTGTACATACCTTATAGAGACATATTCACATTCCAATTGTACATACTTTATAGACGTACTCACATTCCAATTGTACATACTTTATAGACGTACTCACATTCCAATTGTACATACTTTACAGGGATATACTCACATTCTAATTGTACATACTTTATAGACGTACCCACATTCCAATTGTACATACCTTCTAGAGACATATTCACATTCTAATTGTACATACTTTATGGAGATATACTCACATTCTAATTGTACATACTTTATAGACGTACTCACATTCCAATTGTACATACTTTACAGAGATATACTCACATTCTAATTGTACATACTTTATAGACGTACTCACATTCCAATTGTACATACCTTATAGAGACATATTCACATTCTAATTGTACATACTTTATAGACGTACTCACATTCCAATTGTACTTACCTTATAGAGACATATTCACATTCTAATTGTACATACTTTATAGACGTACTCACATTCCAATTGTACATACTTTATAGGCGTACTCACATTCCAATTGTACATACTTTTATATAGAGACATATTCACATTCTAATTGTACATACTTTATAGACGTACTCACATTCCAATTGTACATACTTTTATATTGACATATTCCCATTCTAATTGTACATACTTTATAGACGTACTCACATTCCAATTGAACATACTTTATAGACGTATTCACATTCCAATTGTACATACTTTATAGGCGTACTCACATTCCAATTGTACATACTTTATAGAGACATATTCACATTCTAATTGTACATACTTTATAGACATATTCACATTCTAATTGTACATACTTTATAGACGTACTCACATTCCAATTGTACATACCTTATAGAGACATATTCACATTCTAATTGTACATACTTTATAGACGTACTCACATTCCAATTGTACATACTTTATAGACGTACTCACATTCCAATTGTACATACTTTATAGAGACATATTCACATTCTAATTGTACATACTTTATAGACGTACTCACATTCCAATTGTACATACTTTATAGACGTACTCACATTCTAATTGTACATACTTTATAGACGTACTCATATTCCAATTGTACATACTTTATAGACGTAATCACATTCCAATTGTACATACTTTATAGAGACATATTCATATTCTAATTGTACATTATAGACGTACTCACATTCCAATTGTACATACTTTATAGAGTTACTCGTTTGAAAAAAATAGTCTGTGTTCTACTGGCTACCACATGGTGGCGCTAGTGGCCTACATTGGCACATTCTGTGCAGACAACACACAAACAAACAACATCCCTGATGAAGACACCATATCTGCTTTGGGTGTTTCTGAAATCCGGTGGGAAGGATATATTTGGGGCTTGTGAATGTAGAAGGTAAGATTAAAATGATGATATTTACTATAAATCATGCTACGATGGGACCGGGGGGGGGCGGGGTGGGAGTGGGAGGGGTATGGGAGCTGAGAGAGCTGTTATAAGCATGTTGTTTGTTTAGTTCCGGGGCTACAATAGAAATTATACTAGATTTTTGCGTCTGTTGTTGAAAGGCTAAGCGTTTGTGTATGTATGTGTATGTTTTATGTGTATGTTTTTAAAATACATAAAATCCACTGTGGCTACTCGCTTGTATTAACAGGATATTATATAAACCCAACTCCTATCAGTCTCGTCCGCAGATATTTCTCGTATTTCCGTGAGTCCGATTTGCTTCCAGGTGCACAACAATGATGGTTAACCAATCTTAAATTGCCATCTTTTGTTTAAATGTTGAAAACTATTTTAAAAAGACAATTTGAATTACACATTTCTCCCCAACAATGCCACGTTAAAATTTCCAGGATGAGCAGAAATTGGTCACTGAAAAAGCCCATAGCGAATACGGGAAAGGCCTAGTTAGCATCCATACGTCATTTTGAAAGTCACGGATTACAGAATTGGTTTGTGTTGTGACTGGAAACATTTTCATCACAGAATTTTGTTTTTTCTTCTCGCTTTTTGTTTCATTTGATTGTCGTACATATCTTAGAGGCCATTTTCCCCCGCAGAGCATGGGTTGGCCTTTTTTGGGCACCTTGGTCCCCTTTTTTAAGCAATGTTTTATGGCCGGATGCTCTTCCTGCCGCCAACCCTGTTAGTCGCCTCTTGCGACACACAGGGAATTACCAGTGAACTGGTTCTCAATTTGGCGACCTCGGAAGGATGACCCCCCTGGTGTTAATTCAGCGATCGACCAGGATTCAAACCCAGGATCCCAGGATCCCAACCCGGCACCCTAACCGCTAAGCCAACACCAGGCTTGCCGTACATAGCTTAGCTGATCGAGAAATCCGTCTGACAGGATCCCAGGATCCCAAGCTCCTAGGATCCCAAGCCGGTACCCTAACCACTAAGCACCAGGATTCAAACCCAGGATCCTGGGATCCCAAGCCGGCACCCGAACCGCTAAGCCAACACCAGGCTTGCCGTACATATCTTAGCTGATCGAGACAATCCGTCGATCCTGGGATCACAAGCCGGCACCCGAACCGCTAAGCCAACACCAGGCTTGCCGTACATATCTTAGCTGATCGAGACAATCCGTCTGACAGGATCCCAGGATCCTGGGATCCCAAGCCAGCACCCGAACCGCTAAGCCAACACCAGGCTTGCCGTACATATCTTAGCTGATCGAGAAATCCGTCTGACAGAGTTGTCAGAAATGAAGCTTTTCTCCCTCCTTCAAAAATTTCATGAAGTCCTAGTAGTTTGTCTATGTCGGATCAACCCGGCTCAACATTAATCTTATGGAACAGCGTACTTTGAAAGGAAATTCCTTACCTGCGAAGCATCAATATCAGACAGTTTATATTTGGGTCAGTATTTGTTGACATGGGACAAAGGTAAAAGCGCTTCCTCTACCTCTACCCCAAGCAACTGCAATTATTCATCAATTATTTCAAGTATCACCCAGGTGTGAATTAACATCTGTGCGATTAACCATTTATGGTTGCCCAGGGAGGTGTGATGCCCGGCTGCGTGAGCTTTTCCCAGCGGTGATTTCGGGACGTGCTGGACATTGAAAAGCTATGGAGTTATTGGCCTCATGGTGGTTACCTTTTGCCCTTGGCCCCTCGGCAGCACTGCCTGACCTCACATCCCAATATACATTTTAATATGGCCTTTGGTGGCCTCAAAGCAGATGTCAAGGCCAAGGTGCAGTACCTTAAAACCTGCCCAGATTCTGAAGTACCTACACCCAAAGGTTGGGGCCTCCAGGTGCTGCGGTTCGGCCATGAAAGAATAACATACAAACACACAAACAAACACTTGAAAATATTTATAAGATAAAAGAGCAAAAGAAATGCTTTTGCTGATATTCTGGAAAGAGGTATAAATACCTTGGCTAAAATCGCCAACCTGGAGATGCACCCTGAAATCACTAACATTCCGCTTTATTCGGTCAAGCATATGTAGGCCATTGGATGGTATTGAAACATTTGAATGGTCCTTTTGCTGAATTTTCACGTTTATGCTTACTGCGACATGAATGCTTCACACTTCCTCATGTAACGCTTCATGTAGTTGCATACTCCAAACAACGCACATGGAAACGTAGTAACACAGGAAGAATGATTGATATACCACAATTCTCCCTCTCCCAACCACCTGTCTTTAATGCAAGACTGTGGGAAGTTGCAAGAGGTGACGGTGAGGTGGAAGTAGGAGTGGGGTGGAGGGAGGGGTATGGGGGGAGGGGGAGGGGGGAAGGGGGAGGGAGGATTCATTATTGAAGAACGATACAAAAAATGAGCTCCATAACTTGTATGGAAACAAATATGAACAGATGGGACACCTCATTCAAAAGAATAAATGTGTACTTCTTGATATATGGCACCCTGTTTACAAAAGTCAAAGTGCTCGACCTATGCTATATATGTACACACACACTACCGGTCAAAAGTTTTAGAACACCTCAATTTTCCCAGTTTTTATTGAAATTTACGCAGTTTAATGTCCAGTGAATAACCTGAAACGGTACAAAGGTAAGCATTAAACTGCTCGAGGATAAAAAAAAAGTTTAGGTTTGCAAAAACGGGAAAATAATGTAAATTGCACAGTTATATTGTTAAAAAAAAATGGCCTTCTTCAGGGAACAAGTAATGGGTTAACAACTTACAGCTGTTTGCAGCAATGTAAGTAAATTAAGCCTTGAAAGTTGATGCAAACAATTCCTACAGGTGTCCCAACCTCTGCTGATTACTTGATTACAAACCCCCTCTCTGTATAAAAGCAGTATTGGAATAGACTGTTATTACACCCTCTGAAGCATTATTTGGACAATATTGTACTGCAGGAAGTAGTATATTGGAAACTGGAGGAAACTCTGACAGGAAGAGGTCTGGCAGACCCAAAGCCACAACAGAATCAGAAGACAAGTTTCTGAGAGTCAACAGCTTGCGTGATAGGCGGCTCACAGGACAACAGCTTCAAGCACAGCTTAACACTGGTCGAAGTAAGCAAGTCTCAGTTTCAACTGTGAAGAGAAGACTTCGAGCTGCAGGTTTGACAGGTCGAGTGGCAGTAAAAAAGCCATTGCTAAGATGGCAAAATAAGAAAAAGAGGCTTACCTGGGCCATGAAGCACCGCCTGTAGACTACTGAAGACTGGAAGAAGGTCTTATGGACCGATGAATCAAAATTTAAAATCTTTTGGTTCATCATGCAGGGTTTTTGTACGCCGTCGAGTAGGCAAAAGGATGGTTCCTCAGTGTGTAACACCAACTGTCAAACATGGAGGAGGAAGTGTGATGGTCTGGGGCTCTTTTGCTGGATCCAGTCGGTGACTTGCACAGAGTGACTGGCACCCTGAACCAAAAGGGCTACCACAGCATTTTGCAGCGCCATGCAATACCCTCTGGTATACGCCGAGTTGCTCAGTTGTTCATCCCACAGCAAGATAATGACCCTAAACACACCTCCAGGCTATGTCAAAACTACCATCAAGGAAAAGAACAAGCCGGTAGGCTTCAAATCATGGAATGGCCAGCACAGTCTCCAGACGTAAAGCCCATGGAGCTGGTTTGGGATGATCTGGACAGAAGGGTGAAAGCAAAGCAACCCACAAGTGCAACACATTTGTGGGAACTTCTGCAACAGTGTTGGGAAGAACCTCCCGAACAATATTTGATTTCCATTGTAGAAAGAATGCCATGAGTGTGTTCGGCGGTTATATCTGCAAAAGGTGGCGACTTTGCTGAGTCAAAAATTTAAATTAAATTTTGTTAAACAAAATGATTCCATGATTTCTTTTTTATCTCCAATTGTTTATTTGTTCTATGCTTAATTTCAGAGTACATTGAGACATTAAACTGTGTAAATTTCAATAAAAACTGGGAAAATGTCGGTGTTTTAAAACTTTTGACCGTTAGTGTATATATATATATATTGTTGCGGATATGAGGATTGAGTTTTTTTTTATTGTGTTTTTATTGTATTGTAAATTGTTATGAATTATTGCTTTATTCTGAGCCCTCCTTGCTCCAGTCTGTTGTATAAAGGTCAAAGGGCGTTCCGGTAGTTAATTCCATAAAGCATACATGAAGGACACTATAATATCCCTGTTCAGTAGTTTATTTCCTTATTCTGTGTATTAGGTTAAGGCTTTGTCTTCCATTAAAATGACACTCCATTGCACCAAGTGAAATAAGATAGATTCCCTTCATTCTTCATTCCCATTCCCAAAACCTCCATTTCCCCTTTCGTCATGGCCAAGCCTCAATTTGCCAATTACATACCCTCCAAAACCACCATTGAACATGTGCTCGGGTCGGGGAAGAAAGGCGTGCCCGCCCGTCGTCATCAAGGGCGGAGCCAGAGGGTCACGCGACCAACCATGGCCGAGGTGAGCACACCGATGGGCGTGTCCTGAAGGCCGGCGGCTTAATCGCCGGAGGCGCTATCAAGGCGCGCGCGCAAGAAGTCAGTGGTTGTGTTGCGGTGAGTGGTTGTGTTGTTGGTCGTCGGTTGCGTTGTGGTGGTCAGTGGTTGCGTTGGTTGCGTTGTGGTGGTCAGTGGTTGCGTTGGTTGCATTGGGTTGTCGATGGTGAGGAGTGGTCGGACCAAGAAAGAGAAAGAGTTGTTGGACCAAGAGAACATAAAGATGATCCAGGAGAACAGAGAGAACCAACTGCGAGAGAACATTAAGGAGATCATCATCCAGGGAAGCACAAAGCCTGTTGTAGTCCTGGCAAAGCATGCGACGTCCACAGCAGCAGCAGCAGCGGCGGCCACAGCAGCAACAACACTCAACAGCCGCTTGGGGCCTGGACGGCGGTTTCGAGCAGGGCCGCGAAGGAACGGCGGCTGCTAAACGCGCCGATCGTGCTGCAGGACCCCTTGGACCGGCCTCACCCCCCTCCAAGCCATCCACCTCCGCCATTCCTATCATCATTCCCCGTGTGAGTCGTCTTCGTTTGTTCTGTCCTGGGTATTAATTAAGTCTGTTTAGATAAGCTAGCGATTTTCACTGTGTCTCTAAAATCTTCTGTATATTATTTTCTTATCTTTCCTTCTCCTTGGTTATTTTGAGCCTGTAAATAGTAAATAAATTTAGTAGTATTTGCCAACCTTTTCGTCTCCTCCTTCTTCTTCACATCCGTGTCGCTTTTGTCTTTTCCATATTGAATAGCTGTGGCGCGATCCGGCCAACGTTCAGGGATCGGGTTAATCGGGGTAACTGTTAGGCCACGGTGCCATCCGCTCGGCAAACCAACATCCTTATCCGCGGGCCGTAACAATATATATATATATATATATATATATATATATATATATATATATATATATATATATATATATATATATATATATATACAGACTTGGCATTTAATATGGAATATGTTTTTTTTTCTTGACTTGGGTTTACTTTCTTAACTCAGTATATCAATCTGGTGAGTTTCTTTTACACTTTGTTGATTTATTTGTTAAATGAACCATGTCACTGATTGTCTGTCGCAGCAAGAAGTCAACAACAGGATTATATCACAGGTGGCGTGGCAAAATGTACGGACAGGTGCATTTGATGATTGGCTTCACAGTCGGGTATACAAGGGTTGTTGCGTTCTGTATTAGTGGAAAACAACTGCTGCACGTCTCCAAAAGTTATTGCCGCTTCCTCTGGAGATGGTCCGTCAACTCGACAATGCTGTTTGTCATGGAGTGGTGGCTTTACGAAATTACGGCATGAAACAGCGTGCTATTGCTCGGCAGTATGGCATCACTCAAGGTCAGGTGTCAAAGATCCTGAAACGAAATGCTCAGAGGGGTGTCCCTACTCCAATACCGAGGCCAGGACGTCCCCGTAGGACCACAAGGAGGGATGATCGCCAGCTGCACCGGTTAGTCCTCAATGGCCGTACCAAGTCAGCTAATCGGCTTAGGGCTGAGTGGCAGCAACTGACAAATGTGCCTGTATCCAGAAGGCTAGTCAACCAACGACTGGTTCAAGCAGGCTATCGTGCCAGGCGTCCCCTGAGAAAGCCACACCTGACCAGACAACACCGCCAGCGCCGATTGCAGTGGACCAGAGAGCACCGTCAATGGCAGCCAGGACAC
Organism: Myxine glutinosa; assembly: GCF_964187855.1. Classification (NCBI taxonomy): domain Eukaryota; kingdom Metazoa; phylum Chordata; class Myxini; order Myxiniformes; family Myxinidae; genus Myxine; species Myxine glutinosa. The sequence continues at coordinate 151,046,251 of NC_136261.1, read as the reverse complement.
TGGAATTACGTGATCTTCAGTGACGAGTCTAGATTTCTGGTCTATCGTCAAGATGGCCGCGTCCGAGTGTGCAGACAAGGGCATGAAGCCTACAACAAAGATTGTATAGTGCCAAGAGTCCCAGCTGGAGGTGGTGGGGTGACCGTTTGGGCTGCTTTTCATGCAGGGGGAAAAACTGACCTGGTTGTTCTGAATGGAAACCTGAACCAGTTCAGGTACAGGGCCATTCTGGAAGAAACATTGCTTCCATTTGCTCATGCAGCCTTTCGAGGAAACTTTGTCTTCCAAGATGACAATGTACGGCCTCATCGTGCTCGCATGATCCAACACTTTCTTGCTGACCATGGTGTAAAGCATATGGAGTGGCCTGCCATGTCCCCGGATATGAATACGACAGAGAACTTGTGGGCAGAATTAACGCGTCAAATCGACCACTTGGACCAGCAGCCGACCTCTGTGCGTGAATTGCAGCAGGCTATTGTCACTGCATGGCAAGCGATTCCTGTCCAAACCTTGGCAAATCTCGTGAACAGCATGCCTCAACGTGTACGTGCTCTCCTGAATGCTCGTGGGGGTTACACGAAGTACTGAACTGTAACTTTACTGTCCGTAATCCCAGTCGTAATTTAACTTTTGTTTTTGTTAAAAAAATTTTTGGCTAATGTGCAAAATAAAGAGATACTTCTGGAAAACGTACAGAAGTTTAACACAGTACTGTCCGTGAATTGAGTTCGATATCAGTTTACATCACTTTCAAGGATCAATTTATTTGTTTCGAAATGTCAAATGTGGTTTTTGTTTCTTTTAAAGGTCACATTAACAAAATCTAGAATAATTTCAACATAATTCCAATGAACTTTGGGTTCTAAGACATCTTGAAAAGTAAGTTCACCCCCACAAAAAAAAATTCCATATTAAATGCCAAGTCTGTATATATATATATATATATATATATATATATATATATATATATATATATATATATATATATATATATATATATATATACATATATATATATATACACTGTATATAGTGTATATAACTCATTCTAACCACTCACTCACTGACTGGAAAAACCACAGAACCGAAAGAGAAAAAACACAGAACCATCCGTATGTGCATCCGTAAATGAAAATTTACGTTAAAAAATGTAAACGCGTTCATAAAAAAACTCCATCGATATCTGACATTTTAAAATTGTAATTTCTATAACTGCAGTTTGTGAAATAAAAACCTCAATGAAAATTTACCTAAAAAATTGTAAACACATCCATTAAAAAAAAAAACCTTAATTGATATCCAGCAGCAGGTCGGTGATACTTGCCTATAATCATAAATAGATCATATATATATATATATATATATATACACTGAATCTGCACTTTGTCTTTGAGCAACTTGGTGGTGAAGTGGGAAAAGCATCGTATGCAGACAGCATCCTACCCTTGATGGCTCATGGTGTACTGGGTCCAAATCCCATGGCTGCTTATAAATCTGCTCCAGAGAGGAGATGGACATCACCTTATATATTTTACCCATATATACACTACTACAGTATATGGCACCAACGAACTGCATTAGGTTATGGGACCTCCCGGCCGCATCCAGCACCACCTTTCCCACACCTCTGAGCGTTAATAATTATAGAAGTGAGGTTAATGCATACAAACATAGCGGTGCCATATTAAGTGTGAAAGGTGCACAGTAGCTGTACCTGACGGTGCCCTCGGTTCCAGGCATCACGGCTGCCCGGAGCTGCAACACGTGATCCACCACCAGTAGCGCAAGCACGAGCGCGCGGATTGAAGTCACATGCAGCTTGTTCATTGCTCCCTTGCAGTCGGAGTCACGAATTAGATCAATCTGCAGAACTTATCGAATGGAGAATGGGAAAACGAAGCTGTACATGGTCAGTCATTTAAAATACCTGCCTCCCTGTATGCTACAACTAATATACATTTCATTGAAAGTGTTCTGAAAACTGATTGCTTAAGATGTAAATTTTAAAAATCGTCCAACTTTAGTATCGTGTACAATATAGACTCACCCGATGTATGATTATAAATCTTGTTTGAAGCAATACAAGTAGAAGAGGATGAAATACAATCTCTAGAAATCTGAAAATTTGGGAGGCGTCAATAGGAGAGGCAGCAAGTTCACCTCCCGAGGTGCTCGGATGATCCTTATATATATATATATAGAGGTCGAGTTTCTGAGTGGCCAGTTTGTTTGTGCGAGGGAAGCCCTCGTGTTTACCTGCCGAAGGTGGTTGCAAGACAAATGAACGTAGCCGTAATGGAACTTTCTGGCCAAAGTTTGCGTGAAGGTCCCTGAGTGGCTGAATGCGTGTTGGATGAAAGAGGATATTTATCACAAAAATAGGGTTACCATTCTCCAACCCCACCTGAATCTATGGTTGGTTGGAATACTTGTGTAATGTTATAATTTTGGTGTGGTCCCTCTTATATCACGAATTAGGCCTAAACATTGCTATGTTCTCGAGTAACCGGTGGTGGCTAAGCCTATAAAGCTATATATTTCACCCTTCCCACACGAAGTGTAATATATTAGTTGTTCTTCCATTTTTAGCCTCAGCATCTGGCACTAATGACTTCTGAAACAGTGAAAGGATGGCGGTTACCATGGTGAAGGAGCAACAAAGGTTCCAAATAAGGATTGTGCTGCTAATTTATGTGAGCCACTCTGATGATGTGCTCCAAGCATTCCGCATCCCGTGGGGCAGGTGAGCACAAACCTTTGGTGGAGTTCTCCGCACAGCCCCTGAGTTCCGGCTATAGATCTACATGAAAGCTCCCTGGGATTGCAGGTCACCACCAAAATGATTGGGGAGACTCAGCTTGGTGTTGTGTAAGGCCTGCGGAATTTGTTAGCAAGGAAAGTTCAAAATTGGTACGAATTGATGCTGGGACGGGGGTAATTGATAAAACTTGTATGATCGTTTCCGAAATGGAACCTACTTTTAATAGAGGATTTAACAGCTTTTTAAAAATGTGATATAATTTCATTTAGAGATATTAATTCACTCATTCTTCAGTCATTTCTCATTGAAATCTCACAAAAGGAGCCTGTGACATAGCTCATTGTGTGTGTGCTAGTGCACATAGCTCAAGGTGATGAGAGACCAGAATCCAGGATGAGTGCTGAAAAAATTGGTCACTTGTTTGAACTAGATGGTATTCATAGAATACTTACCCAGCGCAGTCAACTTGGTGAGAGTGAACTCTTTTGTTTTTTAAGGTTTTTTTTCTTTGATCCAATATGGCTGCCAGACCACGTGACATAAATGTATATTCTCTAATATAATTGTTGTGCAGATCTCGCTCAATAAATTTCAAAATGATCAGACTAAGCATTGTCCCTGTCATTTTATGACGTCATAATGAAGGCACCAATGACGTCATCATTAACATATCTTATTCCCCATGGGGAGTACTTTCAAATGAGCCATGTTTCAATTTTTTCCATGGAGCGGGGTCGGAGATATAGAGGGGCAAAGTTTTTCGGTTTTTGCAGGATGGCACCTTTACCGCTGAACTATGATGTCATAATTATCATTAAAATATTCTACAGGAGGAGGCGCTCCTTTGGTGAAAATTTCGTGTCAATCGGTCCCAGAATTGCAGAGGAAAATTTCATACTGATCGAATCAAGCGTTGTACTTGTCGAATTATGACGTCATAATGGAGGCACCTATGACATCAACATTAACATATCTTATTCCCCATGGGGTGTACTTGACAATGTGCCATGTTTCAATTTTTTCCATTAAGCGGTTTGTGAGATATAGAGGTGTAACGTTTTTCCAAGATTGCGTCCGTACCACGTGACCTATGACATCATAATTATCAGCAAAAAAAAAACTCCAGGCTCCTATGCTAAAATTTCATGTCAATCAAAACAACGGTTGCCGAGAAAATGAATTTTTAAAATGCAGACACGGCACACGTCATGCACACGGCACACATACGGCACACGGCACACATAAGGCATACATATGTATATATATATACCAGGGCAGTCCACAGCAAAGCTTGCCTCCCTGAGGATAAACCAGGGCAGTCCACAGCAAAGCTTGCCTCCCTGAGGATAAACCAGGGCAGTCCACAGCAAAGCTTGCCTCCCTGAGGATAAACCAGGGCAGTCCACAGCAAAGCTTGCCTCCCTGAGGATAAACCAGGGCAGTCCACAGCAAAGCTTGCCTCCCTGAGGATAAACCAGGGCAGTCCACAGCAAAGCTTGCCTCCCTGAGGATAAACCAGGGCAGTCCACAGCAAAGCTTGCCTCCCTGAGGATAAACCAGGGCAGTCCACAGCAAAGCTTGCCTCCCTGAGGATAAACCAGGGCAGTCCACAGCAAAGCTTGCCTCCCTGAGGATAAACCAGGGCAGTCCACAGCAAAGCTTGCCTCCCTGAGGATAAACCAGGGCAGTCCACAGCAAAGCTTGCCTCCCTGAGGATAAACCAGGGCAGTCCACAGCAAAGCTTGCCTCCCTGAGGATAAACCAGGGCAGTCCACAGCAAAGCTTGCCTCCCTGAGGATAAACCAGGGCAATCCACAGCAAAGCTTGCCTCCCTGAGGATAAACCAGGGCAGTCCACAGCAAAGCTTGCCTTCCTGAGGATAAACCAGGGCAGTCCACAGCAAAGCTTGCCTCCCTGAGGATAAACCAGGGCAGTCCACAGCAAAGCTTACCTCGCTGAGGATAACCCAGGGCAGTCCACAGCAAAGCTTGCCTCACTGAGGATAAACCAAGGCAGTCCACAGCAAAGCTTGCCTCCCTGAGGATAAACCAGGGCAGTCAACGGCAAAGCTTGCCTCCCTGAGGATAAACCAGGCAGTCCACAGCAAAGCTTGCCTCCCTGAGGATAAACCAGGGCAGTCCACGGCAAAGCTTGCCTCCCTGAGGATAAACCAGGGCAGTCCACAGCAAAGCTTGCCTCCCTGAGGATAAACCAGGGCAGTCCACAGCAAAGCTTGCCTCCCTGAGGATAAACCAGGGCAGTCCACAGCAAAGCTTGCCTCCCTGAGGATAAACCAGGGCAGTCCACAGCAAAGCTTGCCTCCCTGAGGATAAACCAGGGCAGTCCACAGCAAAGCTTGCCTCCCTGAGGATAAACCAGGGCAGTCCACAGCAAAGCTTGCCTCCCTGAGGATAAACCAGGGCGGTCCACAGCAAAGCTTGCCTCCCTGAGGATAAACCAGGGCAGTCCACAGCAAAGCTTGCCTCCCTGAGGATAAACCAGGGCAGTCCACAGCAAAGCTTGCCTCACTGAGGATAAACCAGGGCAGTCCACATCAAAGCTTGCCTCCCTGAGGATAAACCAGGGCAGTCCACAGCAAAGCTTGCCTCCCTGAGGATAAACCAGGGCAGTCCACAGCAAAGCTTACCTTGCTGAGGATAACCCAGGGCAGTCCACAGCAAAGCTTGCCTCACTGAGGATAAACCAGGGCAGTCCACAGCAAAGCTTGCCTCCCTGAGGATAAACCAGGGCAGTCCACAGCAAAGCTAGCCTCCCTGAGGATAAACCAGGGCAGTCCACGGCAAAGCTTGCCTCCCTGAGGATAAACCAGGGCAGTCCACAGCAAAGCTTTCCTCCCTGAGGATAAACGAGGGCGGTCCACAGCAAAGCTTGCCTCCCTGAGGATAAACCAGGGCAGTCCACAGCAAAGCTTGCCTCCCTGAGGATAAACCAGGGCAGTCCACAGCAAAGCTTGCCTCCCTGAGGATAAACCAGGGCAGTCCACAGCAAAGCTTGCCTCCCTGAGGATAAACCAGGGCAGTCCACAGCAAAGCTTGCCTCCCTGAGGATAAACCAGGGCAGTCCACAGCAAAGCTTGCCTCCCTGAGGATAAACCAGGGCAGTCCACAGCAAAGCTTGCCTCCCTGAGGATAAACCAGGGCAGTCCACAGCAAAGCTTGCCTCCCTGAGGATAAACCAGGGCAGTCCACAGCAAAGCTTGCCTCCCTGAGGATAAACCAGGGCAGTCCACAGCAAAGCTTGCCTCCCTGAGGATAAACCAGGGCAGTCCACAGCAAAGCTTGCCTCCCTGAGGATAAACCAGGGCAGACCACAGCAAAGCTTGCCTCCCTGAGGATAAACCAGGGCAGTCCACAGCAAAGCTTGCCTCCCTGAGGATAAACCAGGGCAGTCCACAGCAAAGCTTGCCTCCCTGAGGATAAACCAGGGCAGTCCACAGCAAAGCTTGCCTCCCTGAGGATAAACCAGGGCAGTCCACAGCAAAGCTTGCCTCCCTGAGGATAAACCAGGGCAGTCCACAGCAAAGCTTGCCTCCCTGAGGATAAACCAGGGCAGTCCACAGCAAAGCTTGCCTCCCTGAGGATAAACCAGGGCAGTCCACAGCAAAGCTTGCCTCCCTGAGGATAAACCAGGGCAGTCCACAGCAAAGCTTGCCTCCCTGAGGATAAACCAGGGCAGTCCACAGCAAAGCTTGCCTCCCTGAGGATAAACCAGGGCAGTCCACAGCAAAGCTTGCCTCCCTGAGGATAAACCAGGGCAGTCCACAGCAAAGCTTGCCTCCCTGAGGATAAACCAGGGCAGTCCACAGCAAAGCTTGCCTCCCTGAGGATAAACCAGGGCAGTCCACAGCAAAGCTTGCCTCCCTGAGGATAAACCAGGGCAGACCACAGCAAAGCTTGCCTCCCTGAGGATAAACCAGGGCAGTCCACAGCAAAGCTTGCCTCCCTGAGGATAAACCAGGGCAGTCCACAGCAAAGCTTGCCTCCCTGAGGATAAACCAGGGCAGTCCACAGCAAAGCTTTCCTCCCTGAGGATAAACCAGGGCAGTCCACAGCAAAGCTTACCTCGCTGAGGATAACCCAGGGCAGTCCACAGCAAAGCTTGCCTCCCTGAGGATAAACCAGGGCGGTCCACAGCAAAGCTTGCCTCCCTGAGGATAAACCAGGGCAGTCCACAGCAAAGCTTGCCTCCCTGAGGATAAACCAGGGCAGTCCACAGCAAAGCTTGCCTCCCTGAGGATAAACCAGGGCAGTCCACAGCAAAGCTTGCCTCCCTGAGGATAAACCAGGGCAGTCCACAGCAAAGCTTGCCTCCCTGAGGATAAACCAGGGCAGTCCACAGCAAAGCTTGCCTCCCTGAGGATAAACCAGGGCAGTCCACAGCAAAGCTTGCCTCCCTGAGGATAAACCAGGGCAGTCCACAGCAAAGCTTGCCTCCCTGAGGATAAACCAGGGCAGTCCACGGCAAAGCTTGCCTCCCTGAGGATAAACCAGGGCAGTCCACAGCAAAGCTTGCCTCCCTGAGGATAAACCAGGGCAGTCCACAGCAAAGCTTGCCTCCCTGAGGATAAACCAGGGCAGTCCACAGCAAAGCTTGCCTCCCTGAGGATAAACCAGGGCAGTCCACAGCAAAGCTTGCCTCCCTGAGGATAAACCAGGGCAGTCCACAGCAAAGCTTGCCTCCCTGAGGATAAACCAGGGCAGTCCACAGCAAAGCTTGCCTCCCTGAGGATAAACCAGGGCAGTCCACAACAAAGCTTGCCTCCCTGAGGATAAACCAGGGCAGTCCACAGCAAAGCTTGCCTCCCTGAGGATAAACCAGGGCAGTCCACAGCAAAGCTTACCTCGCTGAGGATAACCCAGGGCAGTCCACAGCAAAGCTTGCCTCACTGAGGATAAACCAAGGCAGTCCACAGCAAAGCTTGCCTCCCTGAGGATAAACCAGGGCAGTCCACGGCAAAGCTTGCCTCCCTGAGGATAAACCAGGCAGTCCACAGCAAAGCTTGCCTCCCTGAGGATAAACCAGGGCAGTCCACGGCAAAGCTTGCCTCCCTGAGGATAAACCAGGCAGTCCACAACAAAGCTTGCCTCCCTGAGGATAAACCAGGGCAGTCCACGGCAAAGCTTGCCTCCCTGAGGATAAACCAGGCAGTCCACAACAAAGCTTGCCTCCCTGAGGATAAACCAAGGCAGTCCACAACAAAGCTTGCCTCCCTGAGGATAAACCAGGCAGTCCACAGCAAAGCTTGCCTCCCTGAGGATAAACCAGGGCAGTCCACGGCAAAGCTTGCCTCCCTGAGGATAAACCAGGCAGTCCACAACAAAGCTTGCCTCCCTGAGGATAAACCAGGGCAGTCCACAGCAAAGCTTGCCTCCCTGAGGATGAACCATATTCTCAGGAAATTTGTTCTTCCTATTTGTTCCTCACAGTACAAGAAAAGCACAACAAGCACAAGGCATACACCGACAAACGTCACGGAGCAAAGAATGGGAACTTTGAATGGTTTTCCTTCGCTGACATCACCACACCACCAGCGCAAGACACATCAGAACCTACGTAGGTCAACTAGGAGGCCAGAATGTGCAGGATCCTATAACTCGGAGGCCAGAATGTGCAGGATCCTACAACTCGGAGGCCAGAATATGCAGGATCCTACAACTAGGAGGCCAGAATGTGCAGGATCCTACAACTAGGAGGCCAGAATATGCAGTATCCTACTACGAGGAGGCCAGAATGTGCAGGATCCTACAACTCGGAGGCCAGAATATGCAGGATTCTACAACTAGGAGGCCAGAATGTGCAGGATCCTACAACTCGGAGGCCAGAATATGCAGGATCCTACAACTAGGAGGCCAGAATATGCAGGATCCTACAACGAGGAGGCCAGAATGTGCAGGATCCTACAACTAGGAGGCCAGAATGTGCAGGATCCTACAACTAGGAGGCCAGAATGTGCAGGATCCTACAACTCAGAGGCCAGAATGTGCAGGATCCTACAACTCGGAGGCCAGAATATGCAGGATCCTACAACTAGGAGGCCAGAATATGCAGGATCCTACAACGAGGAGGCCAGAATGTGCAGGATCCTACAACTAGGAGGCCAGAATGTGCAGGATCCTACAACTAGGAGGCCAGAATGTGCAGGATCCTACAACTCAGAGGCCAGAATGTGCAGGATCCTACAACTCAGAGGCCAGAATTTGCAGGATCCTACAACTAGGAGGCCAGAATGTGCAGGATCCTACAACTAGGAGGCCAGAATGTGCAGGATCCTACAACTAGGAGGCCAGAATGTGCAGGATCCTACAACTAGGAGGCCAGAATGTGCAGGATCCTACAACAAGGAGGCCAGAATGTGCAGGATCCTACAACTAGGAGGCCAGAATGTGCAGGATCCTACAACTAGGAGGCCAGAATGGAGAATGTGCAGAATTCTACAACTAGGAGGCCAGAATGTGCAGGATCCTCCAACTAGGAGGCCAGAACGTGCAGGATCCTCCAACTAGGAGGCCAGAATATGCAGTATCCTACTACGAGGAGGCCAGAATGTGCAGGATCCTACAACTCGGAGGCCAGAATATGCAGGATTCTACAACTAGGAGGCCAGAATGTGCAGGATCCTACAACTCGGAGGCCAGAATGTGCAGGATCCTACAACTAGGAGGCCAGAATATGCAGGATCCTACAACGAGGAGGCCAGAATGTGCAGGATCCTACAACTAGGAGGCCAGAATGTGCAGGATCCTACAACTAGGAGGCCAGAATGTGCAGGATCCTACAACTCAGAGGCCAGAATGTGCAGGATCCTACAACTCGGAGGCCAGAATATGCAGGATCCTACAACTAGGAGGCCAGAATATGCAGGATCCTACAACGAGGAGGCCAGAATGTGCAGGATCCTACAACTAGGAGGCCAGAATGTGCAGGATCCTACAACTAGGAGGCCAGAATGTGCAGGATCCTACAACTCAGAGGCCAGAATGTGCAGGATCCTACAACTCAGAGGCCAGAATTTGCAGGATCCTACAACTAGGAGGCCAGAATGTGCAGGATCCTACAACTAGGAGGCCAGAATGTGCAGGATCCTACAACTAGGAGGCCAGAATGTGCAGGATCCTACAACTAGGAGGCCAGAATGTGCAGGATCCTACAACTATGAGGCCAGAATATGCAGGATGCTACAACTAGGAGGCCAGAATGTGCAGGATCCTACAACTAGGAGGCCAGAATGTGCAGGATCCTACAACAAGGAGGCCAGAATATGCAGGATCCTACAACTAGGAGGCCAGAATGTGCAGGATCCTACAACTAGGAGGCCAGAATGTGCAGGATCCTACAACAAGGAGGCCAGAATGTGCAGGATCCTACAACTAGGAGGCCAGAATGTGCAGGATCCTACAACTAGGAGGCCAGAATGGAGAATGTGCAGAATTCTACAACTAGGAGGCCAGAATGTGCAGGATCCTCCAACTAGGAGGCCAGAACGTGCAGGATCCTCCAACTAGGAGGCCAGAATGTGCAGGATCCTACAACTAGGAGGCCAGAATGTGCAGATCTCCAGGCTGAACTCATAAGTGACGATGTAATCTGAAGTCCTTCGAGAGTAATAAAATAAAGCCAAGATTGCCATGTTTATTTTTACTTGTACTCAAAAAGAGGTTCCTGACGTGATGGAGAAGTTACCTCTAGTTAACCACCTTTAGAGGCCATTTTTTCCCCCGCAAAGCGGGGGTTGGCCTTTTTCGGGAACCGTGGTTGTTGTTGTTTTTTTGGGCCCCTTTTTGAAGCAATGTTTTACGGCCGGATGCCCTTCCTGACGCCAACCCTTTTTGCCGCCTTTAACGACAAACAGGGAATTACCAGTGAACTGGTACTCAATTAGCCGACCTCGGAAGGATGACAGGCTGAGTCAACCCCCCTGGCGTTAATTCAGCGACCTCTAGTTGTGCCAGAAATATGCTTCGATGCCAAAATGGATACACACTTACCTGATGGATAATGACCAAGTTGTGTTATGGTTCATTTATGCCGTAGCATTGCTACATTTCATTTTCATGTGCAGCCACCCTGCTGCTGGTTGCATCATTTTTTCTGTGATGTCTGCCACTGTTCCAATGCCTTTCTATAACCAGCGCTCACGAAGCGAAAAGCGTGGTTAAGCATTCAGGTACATACGTATGTGTGTGTGCCGCACGTGTGCCGTGTCTGCATTTTAAAAATTCATTTTCTCGGCAACCATTGGTCGATTGACGTGAAATTTTCATCATAGGAGCGCCTCTACCTGTATAATTTTAGTGATAATTATGACATCATAGGTCACATGGTACAGGCGCCATCTTGGAAAAACTTCGCACCTTTATATCTCTGAAACTGCTCCATGAAAAAATTGAAACATGGCTCATTGTCAAGTATTCCCCATGGGGAATAAGATATGTTAATGATGATGTCATCGGTGCCTTTGTTATGACGTCATAATTCGACAAGTATAACGCTTCATCCGATCAGCATGAATTTTTTTTCGCTGCAACTGTTCGTCTGATGCACACAAAATTTTCACCATAGGAGCTTCTCCTCGTGTAGAATATTTTAATGACAATAATGACGGCATAGGTCACGTGGTACAAGCACCATCTTGGAAAAACCGAAAAACATTGGACCTCTATATCTCCGAAACCACTCCATGGAAAAAAATTAAAACGTGGCTCGTTGTAAAGAACTCCATGGGGAATGAGTGTTGTTAACGATGACGTCATTGGTGCCTTAATTATTACGTTGTGGCGGACATGAAAGCCCACTGGCATGGTGACATCATTCCGCGCACCAAGTGGGCGGTGGCCACGCCCGAGGGGTAGGCGTGGCCTCAGGATATACACTGGGCGCGCAGCCCGGAGCGCGCCAGTGCTACAGTGACCTTTTGTCAATAAAGACACTTTTGTTTAACCGCGTTGTCCGCTTCCTCCTTGGTTGCAAGTCGCGCGCGTAGCACCGCGCTTCATTGGTGACTCCGACGTTTTGGTCAGCCGTCACTGACCACCCGAACCCGCCACAGCCATGGCAACCAACGCGGTAGCGATAAAGCTCCCCGAGTTCTGGGAAGCTCAGGCGGATTTTCTGATTCCTGCAGGCCGAAGCCCAGTTCAGGCTTCGACGCATCACGGCGGACGAGACACGCTACTGCCACGTGGTCGCCTCCCTCGGGGCCGGCGCGGCCGCCCGCGTCGTGTCGGTCCTGAGGAACCCACCGGCCCACAACACTTAGTCTGATCAGTTCGAAATTTCTTGTGTGATCTACACAACAATTATATTAGAGAATACAAACATGATGTCATCACTCACGTGGTCTGGCAGCCATATTGGATCAAGAAAAAAAAAAACCTTCAAAAACAGAAAAGTTGGCTCGCACCAAGTTGACTGCGTAGTGTAAGTATTCTATGAATACCATCTAGTTATTTAATACTTTAAATTAAATAATTGTTCATTCTTCATTTAATTAATTGGAATTGAACTTTCTCTACCCACCAATAGGGTTGTTAAACGGATAGTGGAAGATAAAGGAATCAGAATTACGTAAGTGTGGAGAACTGGATTAACAATTAAAAACTGCATACCCAAATGGATTAAAGGAAAGAATCAATCTTCTTTTGCGTGCAGCACAAGGCTGAATGTCGTATCGTTGCCTGAGGGCGCAGGTGTGCCACGGATGCAGTGCCCTCTGCTGGTTATGACAAGTATTTGTAATTTTCCATGGTACCAACGATAGCTCACCGACTCTCCACGAAGGACTCCAGATGAGATATTTAACATACCTCGAAGGCAGTTCATAGCTGGGTGGGGATTCAAACCCAGGCTAAACAGCTTTCATGCGAGTATGTGTCCCTCTAGGAGTCTATGCAGTCTAGGGGCATATATATATATATATATATATATATATAGTTGCGGTTTTGCAATAAAGGCAAACCCCCTATAGTTAATTGCACGACAACATGTAGCCTGCAGTAGTTAGTTATTTCTTATTAAATGTAAAGATTAGCTCCCCTCCCAATGTTTAGTACTCCACACTAATATGCGTTGAGTTAGGCAGGATTTCCATGTAAAACTGTAAAAATACAGTTCACGTGATCAACCACGGCTGTGGTGGGCGTGGCTAACAGAAAAGCTCACGTCATCAGCAGGCGACCAATCAGGTCGAAGGCCACGTCACCGGCAGGCGACCAATGGGGGGTTGTAAAACCTCCCCAAATGAAGGAGGAATGAAACCTTCCTAGCTGGAGGCAGGGCTGAATGACCGCAGGTCCGCACGTGACCAACCTTGGCCAATGGGAGGCCGTGGAACCTTCTCGAAGTACATTTCACCCGATATAGGTCCGTGCTCCATGCCAATCGTCATTCGAGCTCTCTCTCGGCGTTCATCTTGAAGCTGGCTGTCTGGCGTGCTGGTGCGGTTTGCCTGCGCTGCAATCTCATCCGAGCTGGATCGTAGCTCGTGCGGACCTTTAAGCTGCGCATCCTGAACGACCGTGAGCTGCACATGGGAGCTGGCGGACCCGAGTCAGCGTCGACACGTGCATCGGTACGAATTAACCTGTGCTTCATTCCCTGTGTGTGTGTGAAGGCACCTGTTGGGATTAGGTAAGGATTATTAAGACTGCCTCTCGTCTCTTTGTTTATAAATAAAAGGCTGTACATTGTGTTCTTTTCAAACTTGTTCGAGCACGTCTTTTCCTCATTGGCCTAGCATCGTCCGAAACCGAATTCGACTAGTCAATCAGGCTCATCAATCATGGAAGATAACCCTGCGCCCCACACCGTGCGATCCTCTTGGCACACCATAAGGTGTGGGGAAACGCGAGGGTTCAATACCCGGACTTTCTGGCCACGGGTCTCGAAGGTATTTGGAATTCATTGACCAGCAACCCTTTGGCTGGCTGTTTGGGTGCGAAAAGTGGTTTTTCAACACTAACACAAGTGCGAAAAGTGGTTTTTCAACACTAACACAAGTGCGAAAAGTGGTTTTTCAACACTAACACAAGTGCGAAAAGTGGTTTTTCAACACTAACATAAGTGCGAAAAGTGGTTTTTCAACACTATCACAAGTGCAAAAGTGGTTTCCTGCACCAACACAAGTGCGAAAAGTGGTTTTTCAACACTAACACAAGGCTGGCGATTGGAGTTGCTTCGCAACCCGCCGGGCGCGAACTTCGTCGCCGCCGACGGCCTTGTGGACTCGGAGTCTGAGGGGTAAACGGGGAATATATATATAATCCATTGAGAAGTACATTGCTCCAAAACGGTTGCATAATTATTGCTCAACGTCAAGCGCTAAAATGTTTTATCACACGTAGTTCGCATCTCGGAGACAGGTGCAGTTTATGATGACCCTTTCATAGACATTGTTCATTGGGGCATAGATGTACTGCAATGAGAAAACCTTCCATAGCACCACCGTTGTCAATAATGATCTATAAACTAATTATCTCCCGCGATGAAATTATCTCCGAGGGCCTTTCACTCACTCACCGCAGGCAGGTTGGTGGTCTTTCCGTCTTCTACCGACTCCTCTCCGGCCTTGCTCCCCCAGCTCTCTCTGGGCTCTGACCCCCAAATATTCCTACAGGTCGTACAAGATCTACCTGTAACCCTCTTATGGTTAAACTGCCAAAATCAGGACTCTCTGCTCACCTTCACTCCTTCATTCCTTTCTCCCGCCTCTGGAACAAACTCCCCCACTCCCTTCAATCCCACTCCTCCCTCCAGGTCATTAAAACAGCTGTTCACCACAATCTCTTGTCTTCCCCCATCCAAAACCTTGATCTTTTCTACCCCCACTAATTCACCCCAGATCCACTTTTTTGAAATACCAACTTCTGTCCGGGAAGTCCTTGGTGTCCTTGTGTTTTATACTTCTTGCCCCCCCCCCCCCCCCCACTTCCCATGCCTCCTCCCCCCAAACCCTCTCCCTCCCACACATCTCCCGATGTCCCTGCTCTTAAATGTTGTGTTTGTGTGCTTCCCCTTCTCTCCCCATCTTGTCTACCGCTCCCCTTTTTATATACTTTGTTTGTCTGTTTGATTTGTTTGTGCGATAAATGTTAGCTCTTTCACGAGCCTCGATCTGTATACAAAAAAACCAGCACATCCCTCCATCAGACTCTTCAGAACTCACCATATCTTGCATAAGAGCCGTAGTCACTGAATCAGAGCACAAATTCACAAATACCATAGCAAACAAGTCAATCAAAAAAGGAAGGTGGACACAAGACTTGTATGAAAGGAGAGTTTAATTGGGAAAAGAAAAATGAAAAGAGGAGTTGGGGTAGTTGCAGAGATGAGATGTTCGAAGGAAAGGAAAATGAAATGAGAAGGAAGCAATGGAGGTAAAGGGGGAACGTTTCGAGCACAGAAGGTGTGGAGAAGGGAAGTTTCAAGTTGACATTTATGCATTTGTAAGTCACAAACATATTGCAATATTATTGAACATTATTGTAAAATTCTTCAAACTCCCATGATAGAAACTACTGAAAACAGCATATGATGGAAAGTTGTTTGATCAATGTAGACTGAAATTTAAACCTGTTTTAGTCTAGCATGTGTGTGTTCACACTTTCTATAATTCGTTTTCGAAACGGACCTAATTGTTTTGAAACGACTTTTGTGTGGTCGTTCATTTTACCTTTCCACTTTCCATTACACTTGTACACAACAGAACATACAAATTGAATGAAAAACGATAAATTTAAAGTAGTTGGAGTAAAAATTGCCTTTTTCAGTGTTTATTGATGTCAGAGATTTATACAAGGTTGTACATTGGAAAATCTAGCACATTATTTATACCTGCTAAAGCAAAGCAATAAACTAACACAGAATAAGGAGATAAATGTTCATAAATCAACAGTAAACGAGAAGAAAAACATAAAATGTCATAGCCCCCGTGGTTTAGTAATTGTGCTGAAAGGAGTTAAAGTCGGCCATCTTTAGTCAGATTTTTTTTTTAACAAAATCTTCTGCATGTATTGTATTGTAAGACTTGTAAGACTGTATTGTATTGTAAGACTCATGTATTGTCTTTTTGCCAAGTTTGAACAAAATCGGTTCATGCATGTCCGAGAAATGGTTGGGGACACGTTTAAGTAACAAAATGGCTGCCAGTCGGCCATCTTTGATCTGTTCTCGGAAAGAAAGGACGTGCATATGTAAGCCACGTGGTTGCGGACGGACAGATGGACGGACGAGACCCAATCCATGAGCCCCTGTTTTGGACCAAGTCCAACGGGGGCTAATAATCAAATGTAGCACATTATAACTTTTATATCACTGTCCACTTGCTGTAGACACACATGTGATGAAGTAACAGCAAAATATCATCTGTTTATCTGTTACATATGTGACCACTATGACCATAACTTTATATTGTGCGTTATCATTGTCTGTGTAAAAAAGAAAACAAATTGAGCCAAAGGA